>NW_027449021.1:0-300000 GCF_030867145.1 Opisthocomus hoazin
CACCTGTTTCTGCCTCTTTCTTTTCATTCTCCTCCGCACGCCGGCGGGGGGAGGGGCGGCTGCGTGGCGCATTTGTTGCAGGCGGCAGCCGAAATCGAAACAGTTTTTCAGCAATTTAAGTCACAGATACGATCTGTAATGGGACAGATGACACTAACTGCATCTGACCATCCTAATATACTCCAGATGTTTATCTTTGCAAATATTGTTAGCTTGCAGTAGACTTTGTGCAAAGGTAGCAAGAGGAAGAGAAGTCTGTCTTTGAATTTTAAAGCTTTCTTTGCACGTGTCATTTTGTGTCCTTCTGTCTACGTGCCTCGCAGCACTACACGGCACGTTCTGCGGAGCCCCTGATCTGCTAGTGACATTAACGGCTAGCTGGGTGGTGGTGGAAGGGTGCCAGTTCTCGCAGTGCAATTTCAGTAAGGAATTTCAAACTAGTTAGACTTCCCTAAAATCCAGAAACTCATTTAGCAGTTGAGGAAGAGGTGGTGGTGTTGCCTTGTCCTGCCAGTGCTGAGTGCTGTATGTCCTGGGTTCGGCCAGGACAGGGTTCATTGTCACCGGACTCCAGGAAGGGGCACAGCCGGGGGGTGGGGGCTGACCCCACCTGGCCGAACAGAGCCCGGTGTTCCATACCCTGTGACGTCACGCTGGGTTCTGGTGGGGGGGGCGAGGCGGCGCGAAGGCACTCGCGGCCTGGGGGGACGCAGCGCCGGTCCTGTTTCGGGAGAGCGGCTGTCTGGGTTGTACGGTTCGTTGTTGTGTTTTCTCCTTATTTGTATCGTTGTTGTTCCTGTTTTCCCTCTGTTTGCTGTTCTGTTAAACTGCCCTTATCCCGACCCACCTGTTTCTGCCTCTTTCTTTTCATTCTCCTCCGCACGCCGGCGGGGGGAGGGGCGGCTGCGTGGCGCTTTTGTTGCCGGCGGCAGCCGAAATCGAAACAGTTTTTCAGCAATTTAAGTCACAGATATGATCTGTAATGGGACAGATGACACTAACTGCATCTGACCATCCTAATATACTCCAGATGTTTATCTTTGCAAATATTGTTAGCTTGCAGTAGACTTTGTGCAAAGGTAGCAAGAGGAAGAGAAGTCTGTCTTTGAATTTTAAAGCTTTCTTTGCAGGTGTCATTTTGTGTCCTTCTGTCTACGTGACTCGCAGCACTACACTGCACGTTCTGCGGAGCCCCTGATCTGCTAGTGACATTAAGGGCTAGCTGGGTGGTGGTGGAAGGGTGCCAGTTCTCGCAGTGCAATTTCAGTAAGGAATTTCAAACTAGTTAGACTTCCCTAAAATCCAGAAACTCATTTACCGGTTCAGGAAGAGGTGGTGGTGTTGCCTTGTCCTGCCAGTGCTGAGTGCTGTATGTCCTGGGTTCGGTCAGAACAGGGTTAATTTTCACCGGACTCCAGGAAGGGGCACAGCCGGGGGGTGGGGGCTGACCCCACCTGGCCGAACAGAGCCCGGTGTTCCATACCCTGTGACGTCACGCTGGGTTCCGGTGGGGGGGGGGGGGGTAGGCAAGAACCCTCTCGCGGCTTGGGAGCGTGCGGCGCCGGTGCGGTCCGAGAGAGCGGGTCTGTTTTTTGTCGTGTTTTCTCCTTATCTGTATTGTTGTTGTTCCTGTTCCATCTGCTTACTGTTCTGTTAAACTGCCCTTATCCCCACCCACCAGTTTTCTGTCTGTTTTCTTTCCATTCTCCTCCACACCGCGGCGGGGGGAGTGGGGGTCGCGTGGCGCTTTTGTTGCCGGCGGCATCTGAAACCAAAACACTGTAGCTTGCACAAGAAGATGTGCAGATGTTGCAAACCTGCCTGACAATAAGAAAAGCAACTGTTTTGCTACCGTTTTCCTTTAGAACAACGTCTTTCCCAGGCAGCCTTTTGACCTGTTCGTGGAATAACAACTGCCATTAGAAGTGGGCCGCATGGGAAGAGCATGCTGTTCTCCTGGAAGTCAGAAGACTGGCTTCCGTTCCTGCGTGTTGCTGATTTGCTTTATGACTTGCGAGTCCTCTCCCGCTATGTTTGCTTTACTTGTTTTCTCGATCGAAATCTGTTCAGCAGAAGAAATGCCTTTTACTTCTGTGCAAGATCTGGGCTCAAGTTGCTTGGGGGGGAAATTGCAGCTGGTTGAGAAGTCAGTCACTAATTTTTGCTAACCAAATTGTAGCTGAGATAAATTTGCCTGAAAAGTACTTTCCTTTATTGGAAAGGACTCTATAGCTTTACACGCAATGAATTTAAAACCATGTAGAAACTTCAAAGTGCTTATGCCAGCTGAGCTTTTTGTATTTTAAATGTGTTTGAAGCTGCTTCAGAGCAGAAGCTTTTGCTGCTCTAGGGAAAAAGCTTTAATTCTAGATACTGCATCAATTTACCAGCGACTGTCAGACTTTCCTTGACCTGTCTCTGTAACGTAGTTTGTAATGGAGAGATCCTTCAGTTAATTGATGGAATAACCTTGTACCTCCAGCTTGAGGCTATTGCTAAGGACGGTTTGCTTGCTTGTATGCGCTGTTTGCCGTAGCCCCTGGCTGGAGTTGATACAGCATTTGAATTCGGGCTGGTAAGGTTTTGTTTCTACTGGTAGTGGAATTGAGACTGAAATAAAGCAGGTGAAATTACGACCTTACTGAAGTCATTAGCAAAGCTGCCATTGACTGAAGTAAGGCTAGGATCTCAGCCAAGGGTTTTGGTTGTTTAATTTATGGTAACATATTAATTGAGTTATATTAAAACAAGGTTTTGAAAAAGTTAATCTTTAGCTTCGTGATACAATCTCCATTCCATAAATATTGTACATAGTGTTACTAAAAGTTTACCTTTTTTGGGCAGGTTGATAGAGGTAGATTTTAATTTATTTTTATAATCTGTGTGTTTGCACTCCTAGGAAAGAACTAAAGTACGCAGATGTCATTATTTCTGTAAATGAAAAGGACTTAATCCTAAATCTTCTAATTCTTTTATAGTATATGGCAGCAGAGCTACGTAACACTCTGTCCTGCAGGAAATATTTGGCATACTTGTAAGCTCCAGGGAGAGGAGAACTAGGATGATAACATCCATTAGCGTTGCTTTTGAATGAGAACTTGCATAAAGACTTTCTCGAGGAAAAAAAAAAATCACTATTAGATTTAAAGGCTTTTTAGCAAAAGGAATGTATTGCAAGCTTTCGACCTTCCTGTGCTGTATGAAGCTTTACTGGTGCGTATGCCAGAAAATCCTGTTGATTACTGGACTCTTCCAATGTGTGCTGCCTCTCTAGAAAGTCGACATCTGGACTGTATTTATTCTACTATTTTCTCGTCACTGGATGTGTCAGAGTAGATTTTCCTCCTTTAAATTTTGATAAACTTTGTTTCTATGATTTGGCAGAAAAGATTTTGTGCAATTTTAAAGGCACAACTAATAATGCGTTCCCAAGCTCTGATGACAGTTAGAACAAACGGTATTGTTTTAAAACGTAAATGTATATTTTGCTGTACTACTCTTCTTGCTTCTCTTATCTGCTAGAATAGTTTTAGCATTAAGCATATTTTAATACACATCTAGAAACAAGCAAGACTGCTTTTATTATATTATTATATTGCTTGAAGTCATGAATTATGTTAATGTAAACACTGTAGTAAAAGGGAGACTGTATTGGCACCAGAGGTCTTTTATTCCTGCTTGTCAGTCTTCACATTTGTCTTGTATGTGGAGACTCTGGCCTGGGTAGAAATGGGATTGTTCATTAAGAGTCAAAGTGTGTTCTTCCACTTGTAGCGGTCCCAAAGTACACCCAGTTTGTGTTGCACATCGATGGTATCTTGGCAAAAAGGAAACCGAGTTATCCATTAGCTAATTCTCAGAGTAATCTTCTTTGTAACCAGCTCTTCAAGTAATACCTTCCAAGTTTTCCCATGCAATGAGTAAAGCTAGCATAGTCAACAAGTTTCAAGGAACTACTCTCTCAATCACTGGAAAGTTTTGACTAATTGAGCACAGTGATTTTTAATCTCTGGTATTCTGTATTATTTTTCAGTGATGTTTGTCTTATGAGGAACAATGGAACAAAATGGTTTTGGACAGGTTGATGTAGTTGCTTCTGAGAATTCGGGAGCGTGCGGCGCCCGTGCGGTCCGAGAAAGCGGGTCTGTTTTATTGATGTATGCCATCAATAAAATCAGGTGCCTTGATTAACCCTCTAGTATTGCAGGCCACAACTTGGTAACTGAGGCTGTGATAAATATCCCATAGCTTGTCTGCAGAATCAACTTTTTTTTGTAGTGTTTTCAGTTAAAAGTTTTCTCCTGCAAAACCTAGGGACTGATACTGTTCTGTCAGGTCAAACAGATAAGCTGTTTCACCTGAAGTTTGTACCTAGCTCTTGTAGGCTACTTTTCCGTGATGGGTTTGCTAAGCTGCTGTGAGTGCACTTCCTCAGTCTCCATTGCTGCTTGCTCATGGGTGGAGGAGTGCACATATGGCCACCTCATAGCGAGAGGTCACCTCTGCTAGCGCAGCTGTCCCGTGGGCTTTCCGTCATTTGAGAGGGTTGGAAGGTAAGAAGAAATGAGATGGTTTTAGAGTCCATTCTCTTTGAACATCTGGGGTGATATCCTTTCTGGGGTGATATCCTTTCTGTATATGCAAAGTTAAAATTTCAAGTGCTATATTGTCTCATTTTTGCAGAGGTTAAGTGTAATGTGAGGATAGGGATGCTTCTAAGCTGCCTATCTGATGAAGAAGTGCAGGTCTGAAGGTACTAAATACCCAAGTGAATGCAGACTAGCTGCAAAACTGACGTATGCAGCATGGTAGAGGAAGGTGAAGACTGTAAGAATGTGCTTAAACTCCCCCTGCTAAATTAACATTGCTGTTCTGAGTATCTTAGCTGAGAAATACGCAAGCATGCAAAATGTACACTTGTCATTCTTAAAGTAGTTGGTTTCCAACCTTTAATTTCTGAAGGACTGTTGAATGACAGAACTACTTTGACTTTTTCCACACAAATCCCTCTAATGAAATGCGTTTCTGCTTCACACCCGTCAGAGTTGCTAGTGGCAGTCACTGTCTCGCTTGAAATGGGATCTTTCTCCAGTAATCTACTGCCAGTTAATCAGGGCTAAGTGAGACCTGGTAATCCCATTGATGTGCCTGGACTTATCTGAAGACAAGACCTAATTTTTATTTTTTTAAAAAGAGCTGTAGTAACATCATTTGTAATTATAGTGATATGAACTTGGTCACGCTTCCTGCCTACAATATCATGTATGTAAACACTACAATAAATTCTGTCTAAACACGTTCTGCTTTAACTCTACCTCTGTCTTAAGAAGTAAATGTGCATTTGCTGTCTTTATTTATCTCTGTACTGTACCACTCTGCACTAATAAATTCATTTCTTAATGAATTCATGTAGCCGTATGGCCAGAAATATATTTTTTAACTAGTTAAGAGTCTGTGATAAGCAGTGCAAAGAATCTGTTACTTTAAAATATGCTTTACTGTACTTTGAAACTGGCTTCTAAAGATACTGAATGTTTCCATCAACTTGGTAATACTCATAACCAGCTCCTGGTATATACAATATATTAAAATGATGCTAAATATAAAAGTGTGTGTGTATAATGATTTTAAGAAAACTAATATATATGTCTCTGCACTCTGAATAAATCTGTCTCTGGACTTGTGATCAAGGCAGAGGACAGGGCTGTTTCTTGTTACTTAAGGTAACACAGGAATTCAGGCACATAGCAAAAAGCTTTTAATCACACTAATGTGATGCATTGTATCAACATCTTAATGCTAAGATGATCTTTAGGATGAAGAAAGTATTTTAAACAAACACCATGTAGTTCCCTGCAACATCAGTGCTTTTTGTTCTAGACAGTGAAGGTCTGTTGTGTAGTCAAAGCCGTAAATGGAATGAAATTAGGTTGCTTTAAACAAAGGTTTCATAAGTTGTTGAAAATCAGTTTTGAGGAAAATGTCTGAAATGTTTTGCAGAGGTGAATCTGGTGCTGGGAAGACTGAAAACACAAAGAAGGTTATTCAATACCTTGCTCCTGTTGTTTCCTCCCATAAAGGAAGAAAGGACCATAATATTCCCGTAAGTTGGGATATTTTATCATTTGTTTATTGTTCTTTTTGAAAACCACCATCTTTGCATTTAAAAAAACCATAACTTTTTTATTAAAGATAAGCTGTAATGTAATCCACATAATTTTCTCAACCGTTATTTTCTCTTTAGTAGGGGCTGAAATGAGCAGTTACATTAAAATTTCCAGTTGATGTTAGCTGTTTAACTTCTCTTCTGAAATTAAAGGCTTTATGCAACCATTGTAACTAGGAACGGTATCAAAGCTTTCTGATGCAGTGTGTGCCAGTTTTCCAAAAATTTAATTAACTTGGGCAAGTCTTAGTGAATTTAGTTCCCTCAGATGCATTTTTCAGTACTATATTCGTGAACAAGCTTTCTGTTCTTTCAAAAATTATCTTGTAGATAAGAAAAATCATCAAGCTTCAAAACTGCTGTAGACTTGATATGTCTACAAGCGAGCAGCTAATAAAAAGCTCTAGTTTTAGTACATTACAGACAAAAGCATATGCACTTATGTCAGAATCTTGGGTTTTTTGGTAACTTGTCACTAACTGATTTATGTAGAACTTTCTTCAGATTTACTGCTAGACTTCAAAATTCACAATGAGTTTTTATCAATATTTTGCTTTACGAGATATGGATGGGTTTGAATATCTGTTGCTATGAGCACTTGGATCTCTTTGCAGTGGAATATTAATTCAACTTGCTAGAAGCAAGTGGCTTGCTATATTCGATACTGGCGTATGTGGTTGGAAGTTTTCAAACTATATCAGACTCAGAAGCATCAGCTTCTGTAATTTCTAGTGTATAACACTTAATATTAAGATATTCTGGAATGTGTCAAGACTCAAACTCCTAGAAAACCAGGAGAGGACTTTTGACCAGTCTGTGAAGGAAAAAAAGCAAGAATTTGAAGTTGGAGAGAGGGAAAGATTGCTCTGCAGATAGATTTGGAGGCCTTAGGAGGATGCTGTGACTGGAGTGTCGGCAGCATTAGCATTGTCATGTGCTAGGGGAATACATGGCTCTGCAGAATGCTATTTAGAAAGTCGTCCTTCAGAACTTGTTTTCTGTGTGGGTTTTGATTTATAAATATTCTTGGATTTATGGCTGTGCAGCCTTGAACAAAACTAGTGTTTTTAAAATTTCTACAGGAGTATAATTGCCTACAACTTTTTTGGGGGGAAGGGAATTATGCAGAGAATGGAACTGCACAGAGTTTGTATACCAAGTACTTCTAAACACACTATTGACAGCTTGGAATGCACCAGGTTGAAGAGACTTCTGTGAGCCTCTTGTCGAGCCTCCTTTCAAAATATGCTTCCCTTTAAAGCTGAGTTTTGAAAACCTTGTGTGATGAAGATTATACAATCTTTCTGCAAACCTTTTCCTGTGCTTAACCACTGCAACAGCCAAAAATAGGGGTTTAAAAAGTACTCCTTGTTTGTTTGGCTGTGTTTCCATAAGCACTTTGTGCCAGTACCTGTGCTAAAAGTAGTCCCCTTTTTGAGTTTTGTCATCGTAACAATTCCTGTGGCCACTCACTGGGCTTGGAGACTGCAGGCTCAAACTACTGTTCTGAAAGTCATAGAATCATAGAATGGTTTGGGTTGGAAAGGACCTTCAAGATCATCTGGTTCCAACCCCCCTGCCATCAGCAGGGACATCTTCCACCAGACCAGGTTGCTCACAGCTCCATCCAACCTGGCCTTGAACCCTGCCAGGGAGGGGGCAGCCACAGCTTCTCTGGGCAACCTGGACCAGTGTTTCATCACCCTCATGGGGAAGAAATGAAGTCCATCTGGCTTTAGATGAAACAAGTTTCCTCTGTTTGTTGCGTGGCTGCATAACTGATATGAAGTGAAGGCACAGAAAAAAGCTGGGGTGGAAGATGTTGGTGAAGGGAAGGATGAGTTGCTCAGTCTAATGCAGTGCTGGCTAATTCTGTTTAAGTTGCTGGTTGAACTGGAATCTAATTCTCTACTTAGCAGCGTGATCAAATGGGACAGGAGTTTAAGATGGTGGGTGTAATCAGCTGCTTCGTGAGCCATCGAAGACTGTCACGATGAAGAAGACTGGAAAAGTTTTTATTCTTTGTAAAACATAGTTCAGACACAGTAAAAAGGATAGGGTAGTGTCCTGAATAGAAGTTTGATACTTTGATTGTGCGCTTCATTCAATGCACTGCTATAGTAAGCACTGAATTAAGTATATGTTTATGAAAAATGCAAAATGTTCACGTAACCTAAACCGTTTTGAAAATACAAATGAGTCTCGCTTCTGTAACAATTAATTTTTATTTATATACTGCAGATGAAGAATGTCTAATGTACACACCTAACACTCAAAAGTTAGGAAGTGTCAGAATTGGTTATATTTAAGCAGCCTTAACTTGTTCCTGTTCACATATACATTAGAAAACTGTAGAGGGCTGGTGGTGATCCGTAGTATCCATCTGTACAGCCTTTGCACTGACCTGTGCACAAAGATGATGCTAAACAGGCTTGTTAAATAGACAGCAAGTCATGGATTTACTTTTATCCATCCTGTAACGAATAATTATCAGTGCTATGCATATTACTGAGACTTCTGAAAGTTGCATGGATTTTTTTTTATGAACAATTTGTATGCTGATGAACGACACCATTCTGAAGTGTAGGGTTAACTTTGTCTCTTTTGCCTGACAGGTAAACCTTTACAGGGTGCTGTAGAAGTATTACAAACAAACGCAGCCCCCAGTTTGACACCTCAGGCCATGGCCAGAGTAACAGTAATGGTCTGCCATGCCACAAATGCTCACCATGTACGTTCTCCAGTGGCACTGGCTGTGAAATGTTTGGCTTACGCAAGGAGCATCACATAGGAGCTCTACTCATCCCTTCAACAGCCTTCTTGTGTCTGGCATTCAGCTGTTTGTCTGTGACACTTTTCTTTCCCAGCCGCCCTGTTTCATCACAGCTGGTGGCTGTGTGCCTGCAGAGGAGTCCTGCGTAGCCCTTGGCACGTCATCCCCAGGCAGGGGTCCTGTGGGGAACGGAGCCAGTAACACAGTGTAACCACGGAGGGTGGAATTACAGCGCCCAACAGCCTGAATACTAACGTTTCCTAGTTTTTGAGTGTTTGAATCTGTAGCCACACTGTCTCTTTTCTGTTTAATCACAAAGAATGTTAAAGGTATTGTCTTGGGCACAGTGCTAGGAAGCGTGGGTGGGTGGTGGTGGTAAAAAGGTAGAAGAGAAGCTTTAGTGCTTGTGGGACTTGGCAGAGCTAGGTGAGACTAGGGTAGTCCCTTAAATTAGGAATTGAGTCTGGGCTTTCTAGAGCCAGGTGATGGAGAGCAGGGAGAAGCGCATGGCAGTGAGTTATGAACAGGCTCATCTATAGATTGAAGGTGGAATGAAAGTGAGCCTGAATCCTTGTTTGCAGTGTGCTTGGTTGAGCATCAGAACTAACACGTGTACAGTTCTAGTTGGTGCGTAGCAAGGGAGAAAAGATGGAAGATATCTGTTGTAAATAACTGGAAGCTTTAGCTTCACATCCAACACATCTGCGCTCTAATGAATTTGGGGGGAGTGAGGTGGTAGTGTTAAGAACTTTACCAGTAAATCTGAATATTTTATCTGCACCAGGCATATTGTGGTTTATTCGGTTGTTAACCAGGTCATAGATGGACCAGCTTTCTAAAGGCAACCATTGTGCTTTAGCCTGGGCATCTCAGACCAAAGGTGACCCACACTGGTGTCTGTTGGTCTGGTCAGCTATCCCATGCTCCTAGGCCAGCATAGGAGCCTCTCTTGCCTTTGCTCTCAATTATTCCTCTGTAGACTCAGGTGGTGTGGAGAAAAGGTTATTTAGAATGAAAGGGTGAGGAAGAGAACAAGGACAGGTAACTGGTGAGTGGAGGGGGGGGCTCATGTGTCCAGAGAGGGTTTTTGACAGATTAAGCAAGGAGGGTAGGGAGTAAACAGAGTCTTCTAAACTACTTGGCTTTGTGGCTCATCAATCCTGTGTGCACTAAGTGGCATGGGAAAGAGAGAAAAGAATGAAATCGTGTTAATGCATGTGTTAGAGCTGCTTTAATATGGTTAAGTAATGAGTCCTAATTCTGACTCTTGGGCTCTGCTTTAGTTTAGAAACTTTGTGTTTTTGAATGGGGAGGGAAGTCAGTGCAAAATGTAGAAATAACTAAAAAAAAGTTTGCATACACAGCTTTCCAAAAGAAGGAAAAGTGCTGGTTGTCACTCACTGCCTGGGGGCTGCCATGAACTTGCAGGTTCTCCAGGCTGCGTGAGGTTAAGGGGGTACTCTAAGCTGGACTGTGGACATACCTGGACCCTATTCATGGTCAGATACCTGAAATGGGCAGGTGTGTTCCATCGTGGTAGTGTGTGAAGTAAAGTTCTATAAATAACTGCATCCATCTACCACCGCTGTATCCACTTCTAGGCATTCTGGTACTGTGTACCTCTGGTTCAGGTGAATGGAATTAGACTTTTGTTCACTTCCCTGCTCCTCAAAGCCTTCACATCCCAAACCCACTCTTATTGTCACGAAAATTCAGGTTTCTAGGTGGTGCCGTTTTAAGCTTCAGAAATAGAAGCATAGAATCACTTAAGCTGGAAAAGACCTTTAAGGTCATCGAGTTCAACCGTAACATAATTACTGGTACTTGCAGGTTAATGATGGCTTTCAGTGACTGCATTTGCCTTTGTAGCTGAAATACTAAATTGTTTAATCTGTTTTATGAATTTCAGAAGAAATATAATTGGCTTTGAAGTACAGGATCATGGGTAGGCTCATTCAGACTGAAGCTCCCCTTGGTGAGGATTTCCCAGATGAGCTTTAACTGCCCTAATTGAAACACAGAAGTTAAGTGTGTGTCTGATTATGTTCCGTTCTGTTTCTAAGTGAGGACAGAAATGGACACCCTGAGGAAGCAGTCTATCCTGTCTGAAGATAAGCAAAAGAAATGCCTCTTAAGTTCCCAGGTGTACCTATCCTTCTCCAGTGATTTCGGAAGGAGCGGTAGCTTCATACTGAAACATCTAACCTTATTTTTAGATCCTGAGTTGTTTTCTGAGCAGGTATGATGCAGCTTTGCAAAATTCACATCACTTAGCTGAGTAAACTAAACCTTTGCTAGCTGCTTTACAGAACTCTGTCAAAACCTGTTATTCTTCACTAAAACAGTGCTAGTTGCTAGTTATTTAAATTAGTAGACATAAACGGAAGAAGTGTGCGTCTCTCTTGGTGTGAAAATTTCTTGTGGTCTGAGTTTCACCACCGCGTTTTCTCCCTAGGCTCTCTGGTGTGAAGCTCAAGATTGTTACATTTGCTGACTGAGACAAGGGAATAGGGGAATTGAAAATTTCTGCGTTTCTGCAGAAACTGCAAATTTGGATTTGGGGGATTTTTTTGTTTGGCTTTATTACACTCATGTTCCATTTACCCTTCTTTCTGGCAAAAGTTAAAGGTATTCCAGTTTTTTAAGACTTTGCTTCTCATGTGGACGGTAATTCTTGAAAGAAAGCTTCTGTCTCGATTGTAGGATTGCCTTTCTTAAGTACTTGAAGTACAGGGCAAAAACAAAGCCACAGGCTCTGTAAGTATTGCTTTCCTCTTGGTTCTTTCATAACCTTTTTGATTTTTGAAAAATAGTGATGATCTTATCCGTAGAAAAACACCTTGCAGTGACTAAGGCTGTCGAGACAGTTACTTGGTGTTGTGGGTTTATTTTTGTTGTTGTCAAAACTGTGGAAAGCAGGGCTGCCGGAGGCCCGGCCAGTCTGACTAATTGAAGTCTTGCTTGTCTTGCAAGCCCCCCTTTCTGTTTGTTGGAGGACCAAAATTCCAAATTTCTGAAGGTGAGACCAGTATGCGTGGTGGAGATTCTGCTCTTAAGTGATGGTAGTACCAAGTGATAGCTCTCAAAGCATTTCAGGCTGCTGTTGCGTTATCTATAGAGTTTGTGCCTGAAGACTTGTGGGGTTTGACCAAGTGGAAGCTGAGACACTGAGAGCTTTAAAAGGGAGATATTTGCCATGCATTCTTTCCAATTCCATGGGTCTTCCAAACCTAAGAGCTGGAAACAGTGTTTATCATAGCTACTGTTGTTCATTGCAAACAGAGTTCCAAAAGTGTAAAACAAATGCTGTGCTAAAACCAGACCTCCTGTGTGTTCAATTCCAAGTCTCGCTTTCTTGGAAAACAAGCGTTCATGTCTCTGTACGGTTCCAGTTGATCCGTAGTATTGACAGGTCAGTCACTTGAAATGAAATCTGTATTATATCTGGTGTATGAGACTTCTGTATGGATTTTGTATATTCAGTTATTTGTGTTGCTTAGAGACTATTGTTGTGGAGTCTCCTTCTCTGGAGATATTCAAGACCTGCCTAGACGTGGTCCTGTGCAGCCTGGTCTGGGTGACCCTGCTTCGGCAGGGTTGTTGGACTGGGTGACCCACAGAGGTCCCTTCTAACCCCTACAATTCTGTGATTCTGTGATTCAAATTCTATTGTAGAAGTTATTCTTTCTCCCCTTTCTCATGGCTAGGAAAAGAAGCTGATGGAGGATCCAATTGCTGAATGTACTTCTCAGCTGGCTGAAGAAGAAGAAAAGGCCAAAAACTTGGCCAAACTCAAGAACAAACAGGAAATGATGATCACTGATTTGGAAGGTTTGTTCTTGCTACATTTGCCTGTTAACAGGTTGTACATCATGCGAGAAAGGAGTGGATCACTTATTACAGTGTATGCAGTATCTGGTCCAGTCTGCTAAGTGTAACCTTATATGTAGATACCTTAATAGCTGTTGCTTTTTATCTAAATCTTGAAAGAATAATTTATTGCTTGCAAGCCTTGTTGCATTTGGCTGCTCAGTCTTTCTCGTGTTTAATTTGTTAGCTTTTCATTTTTGAGAATCCATTTTATTTAATGATACACTCCAGAAATTCATGTTGTTGCATGCATCCCTTAGTAACAAGGTAAAACATCTGTCTCTTGGGAAGGCGCTACACTTTTCTATAATAACACATTAGAACAACATATTTCTGGAAAAATGTTCGTAGGCATTCATTAGCCTTCTAATATTTTTTGAATAAGCAAATCTGAATTGTTCTGCCTTTCTTGATGCTTTGTTTATCTAAAATGGTTCAATTTCTTTGGCCATTTATTTCTGATTGTTTTGCCTGTGTTGTCACGACTGGATTAGCCCTATATGTAACCTTTCATGATGTTATGGTGGCTTTTTTAATTACTTATGGTTGTAAATAGGTATTGTGCAACATTAATATACTGCCAAGCCAAAGTTGCAAAATATAAGGCAATGTTGCTATCTGCCCTAATTTGGAAATATTTTTTTCACTTACTGTTATGGGTTGTCTTACTACATATTTTAATACTGATGCGCTTATGGAAAAATACCAAAGTTTAGTCTTATCTGTGTAGGAAGGTATTGAAGTAATACGAATAATAGATGATTGATGTACCTTTTATTTAAAAAGCCTATTCAGGGAATTTAAGATGGGCATAAGTAAGCTGTACTCATTGGAAAATAATGCTTGAGTAGTTGTGTACTTAAATTGGGACTAGTGTTTCTGAAGATACTTGACAGATGTGGTTGGTTATGGTGCTGTTCCCAGAGTGATGACCTTAGAAATGGAAATTAAAGCTTAAATATAAGGCATGCAACTGCTTGGCTAGTAAAGCACAGTAAAATGATACTCTCTGAGACAATTCAAGAAGCCATGAAGGTCACTCTGCTAGGGTCTTGACACTGGTAAGTACTGAAATTTGGGGGGGGGGGCAACAAAAACCCACAAAACACCAGAAAAACCCCACTAATTCAGTTTACTGTGAGTTTTCCCCATTGCGAAATTGTGTCTTATGCCACTCTTCTGTCACCTGCCAGAAATACAATGTAAAAACAGAGAAAAGTGTTATTTTTTTTTTTTGAATGAGGAGCTGTTTAGAGAAAAACAATGTTACTTCAGATTGTCTGGAAAATCCCAAATACCCCTCGGTAGCTCTAAGATATGATTCTTGAACATGGCTCCGTTTCCATGTAGAAGATGTCCTGATCTTGTAGCAGGCTTAGGAGGGGTGTGAGAAACCCCTGCACTGAGAACCCACAAAGTATTGAACAAGTCTAATAACTTACATTTATTCTAATAGATGTTGAATTGTGCTAATGCTATGCTAAGCAAAACCTTCCTGTGACTTCAATATATTACATACCTGGTCATTAGCTAACTGTAGACAATGCAGCCAATAACTATCTTAATCAGACCACAGGCAGATCATCTAAATGTATTTTATTGCTAGGGCACTGATAACTGGATGGTTTTCACAAAGAAATACCTTAGGGCAGGAGTATCTTGGCTACACAAGGAAATTACTGGAGGCTATCAGGGTTGCAAAGTCTTGCTAAATATCAATGGGATGTGAGTTAGTGGTACAGATACTTGCAAAAATTGTTTATCCAAGTTTTCTTTAAGTTACACTATTTTCCAGTAGACCTTTTGGAGTCTAGCCTAGCCCTTCCACAACTATGCAAGCCATAATTTTTTCCAGACTGTAGTTCTTCATTTTTGAATCCTGATGTCTGCGATCACCTGGCCGAGCAGCTCAAACTGCTCTTCTGTTAGATTCTATTCCTTATTTTTCTGTCAACATGTGATTATGTTTGTTACCTTACTTCAAACTTTTTTCTCCAGTCATTGACTTTTTCTTGACTTTCTATCTGAATCATGCAGTTCTACTTTGCTATTTCATCTTTCCCAGTCACCCTTCCAGCTGCAGTCTGGAGAAAGAATTGACACAGTGTATATTAAACTTCCCACCCTTCTTGCTGTCCCATTGCCCTGCCCCTGAACCTTCTGAGGATAACAACAGGAAAAAATTGCTTACAAATATAATCCTTTACTTCCATAGAGGGCTTAAAAAAGGAGGAGAAGACCCGTCAAGAATTAGAAAAAGCTAAAAGAAAACTTGATGGTGAAACAACAGACCTACAGGACCAAATAGCTGAGCTGCCAGCCCAGATTGAAGAACTGAAGATCCAGCTGGCCAAGAAAGAGGAAGAACTGCAGGCTGCTCTTGCTAGGTCAGATCATGATGGAGCTTTATGACTACAGAAGTGTGGTAGAAACCTACTTTCCCAGACAGAATTTCAGCTGACTGCAAACTGATGAGTTAAAACTGGGAGTGTTCAAGCAGAAGCCAGTTCATGTTTGTACTACAGCATCTCTAGACACCTGTGTGTTTTGCGTAGACAGGGCAAAAAAGGAACTCAATCTTTCATCACCATCCTTGCTCTATAAAGCTCCAAAACCAATGTTTCATCAGGGCTTAATAGCACTTTGGCTCTGGAAGCTTTTTAGTCTCCCAGAGTTCAGCCTCAGGAGGGGGAAAAAACATGTAATCGTCGAGAGTGTTCTTAGTTCGTCCAAATACTGGATAATGTCTGTCCAACTCAATCAAAGATCTGTGTGGTAGTCTCGCAGCCACATGTTATAAACTAAACACCACCTGAGTTTTCTGAGTAATGATCTCTAACTTTGCAGGAAGAGACAGTCCTACAGACAAGGGTGCATTTTTGGGAGTGTTGAGGTCTACAAAACTGGAATACCTGAATGCAAACTGGAAAGCTTGATCATTCCAGTAGTGCATCTGTAGTACCTGGGGCACTGCGCTCATTAGGATCTTGAGAATAACAGTGCAGTAGTGGCTTTGTCTGTGAAATTTTAGGAGGTGGATTTTGTTCAAGTGGGAAAGATGAGTTATTTTTTGAGTACATAACTTATACTAGACTTATGAGGTGAGATCTGAAGCTATGAAATATCATTAACTGTTGTGGTTCTGTTTAACAGAGGTGATGAAGAAGCAGTTCAGAAAAACAACGCACTGCAAGTGATAAGAGAGTTGCAGGCTCAAATTGCAGAACTGCAGGAGGATCTTGAATCTGAGAAGGCATCTCGCAACAAGGCGGAAAAGCAGAAAAGAGATTTAAGTGAAGAGCTGGAGGCTTTAAAAATTGAACTAGAAGATAACTTGGATACCTCTGCAGCACAGCAAGAGCTGAGGTAGGATCATGTGTCTGTATAAGCAGGCACCATTAAAATTCACCTTGAATTTACAAAAGACTAAAATGTTGATTTTTGATAACTATTGATGCTTCCTCTAGGACAAACCGAGAGCAGGAGGTGGCTGAATTGAGGAAAGCAATTGAAGAGGAAACCGAAAACCATGAAGCACAGATCCAGGAAATCAGGCAGAGGCATGCTACTGCCCTGGAAGAGCTCTCTAAACAACTGAAACAGGCCGAAAGGGTGAGCAGAAAATTAATTACAGAAATACATTTTTCAGCTTCAGGACTTTTATAAGTAACATAAGTGGCGTGGTCACTTCCAGTGATATCTGCAGATCTAAATTGTCCTCTGTACATACTTAACTACTGCAGTTGAATCAAATATATCCTGCTGTTTGAACATATAGCAACTTTTCAGATAGATGCCAAGACTATCTAAAAGTGTTTGTTAGACCTGGAAACAGTGCACCTAGAGATAAGTTGATGTAGTACTTTTGTGGGAATTCTCGAGCAGCCTATGTGTTTATTTGGTGAAAAGCAGTTCTCTGCCTAAGCGAACTGCGGAATGGTTCCAAATAAAGTAATTGTCATGTCGACACTCACAAATAACAAACTGTGAGTACGGGTAGCATAAAAGTTCTTCCAGCCACTCTTCACTTTATGCTTGTACCGTGACCTCCAGTGCTAGATATCTGTGGAGTATCTTGCTGATTTGCAGAGTTATATTGTGTCTCTGGTAACCCCTGCCAGAGCAGAGGAAGCGGCACACCTGGACAACGTGGTTCCTACTAGTGCAGCTTCAGTGTCTTTGTTCAGAAGTAGAATTAATCCAACACTGCCAAAGAAAAAAAAAGTATCTCTAGCTTGTAAAATTTTATTTCTAGTCATTCACAGATATATGGGTGGACAGTTCATATACTGTAGTAATATTTTTGTGTAGGAATATTTCAGAAGCCTCCTTAGTTTAAAATACTACGTGAGAAATATAGTAGTTAAATCTGATGGAAATTATAGTTTATTCACCTGAAAATCTTACGTGTTTCCTGTGCTCTTTATTCATTAAATATTCTCAATAAGAGCATAAAAAGACAGAAGAATACCCTACAATCTTAAACAAAGGTCCTGTGATAAGATTGTCAGTTCTGGCAATATAGTAAGAATGGCACTTAAACATCCCTTATGGCAATTACTACCTTTTTAAAAAGGTTTTTGACAAATGTCAGTGCAGTGGTGAAAAGTGCTTTATTATGCACTTCCAGGCTGCTATGCCTACTAAAATCAGGGCAGCTGTAGCTGATATCTTTCCTTTTATTTCTGTGAGATGAGGCATGCTGATCTGTTAATGGGCACATTCCTTCCTGCTCAGTGCTACTCACATGGTCCTTTTACAGCACTGACATCCCAGATCTTACTGAATTCATAGAAATATCTTCTGGTCCTCGCTGTTACCTGTGATATCTGAGAGTGGATTAACTTGCATTACCTTAATTTTTTTGGCTAACATATGCAAAATGTTACACAGCAGGATTTTAAATGCTCCCTACTTACAACTTGCTGAGCAGTTGTTTTATCTTTGAGCTTATAATCCTGATTTGCTGGACTGAATATTTTTAGCAGAAAACTTTATTGATATGTAAAAAAGTGTTGAAGTTCTTCCTTTTTGTTTTTCCTAGTTCAAAGCAAATCTTGAAAAAAACAAGCAAGACCTAGAGTCCGACAACAAGGAGTTGACCTGTGAAGTGTGGGTACTGCAGCAGGTCGAGGCAGAGTCTGAACATAAGAGGAAGAAGCTCGATGCTCAGGTGCAAGAGCTAACTGCTAGGGTCACAGAAGGAGAAAGAGTGAGGGTGGAGCTGGCGGAGAAAGCTAACAAGCTGCAGGTAAGGCTGTATGGAATTGCTAAACTGCTGAACTATACACAAGAAAGTAAAAGCTTTAACCATATACAGAAGTGGCTAGGAGGAATGACTATCAAAGATGCAGCTAGGTCTACAGGAATGGGGACTGTAGTTGATGTGGGAGGCGATCTCAGTCATGTACTCGTGTACTTGAGTGGCTTGAAAGCGGTGACACACCTCAGATAGCTGGAGAGCCACGACATGAATCCTGAACTTTTTGGACTATGTAAGAATCACAGTGGCTTTGAAGTACATGGCTTCCCATTTTGGAGACCAAATCCTGTAGGAGGCTCTGCTGACAGCTGGCCTACAGGTTTTTGGCTTGGATGTGCAGTTGAGTAGAGTGGGCTGAGCTCATTTGTAGGCTTGAGCAAAAATGTACTGATTGATGATGGCCACACGTTTCCTTTTGTGCTTCAAAAGGAACTTGACAGATAGGGATTGCAAGTAAAGGGCTGTTCCTCTGCGAAATGGAGAAAACAGACAAAATGCAGTCAGAGCTGACTTCTTAGCCACAGCAAAGAGTATTATGAGTAAATCAAGCTAAAGTGCTTGAAAAAGGGAATGGCCCCATTCTTTTTGGGGGAAGCATTTTGGCAGTCTCTCACTGTATATACAAGTAGCATAGCCTAAAATAGCAAGAATTGGCACCTGGCATTGACCTTTTCTCTTGCAGTGATGCTTTAAACCCAGCTGCCACCCTGATAATCCTTGAATTAATGGTACTGTAAAATACACGGTCCTGTAAAATACATGATCCTATAATGAAAAATAGCTTTAAATTTGACTGCAGATGTTGGAATGACATGCTCTGCTAAATATCATGGCTAACTCTTATTATGTTCTGTCTTCAGTTCAGGACTGACACATTTCTAACCAAACTTCAGTATTCTTAGCTTGTTGTACCTGGGATGTGTTGTTGTCTTGCCTTCCATGGAATTTGTTGAGGTTTTGTGTTCCGTGTCAGATGTAGGCTTTGCCATGGATCTGCTGCGCGTTATTACCTTTAGACTGCTTGCTTTGCAGAACGAGTTGGATAATGTCTCAAGTCTCCTGGAGGAAGCAGAGAAGAAAGGCATTAAGTTTGCCAAGGATGCGGCTAGTTTGGAATCTCAGCTTCAGGATACACAGGTGTGTGTGCAGTGAAGCTTGAACTTAGCGCTGAAGCTTTGTTCCTCATTGAAATGCTAACTACATAACAGAAAATACATTTTCATTCATGGTTTGGAAAGCCCCATGGGTAGAAGCTGTATTTCCTATTGAAGTCTAGTGAAATGCGATGTATGATGATTGCTCAGCTACATGTGGAGCCAGATTTTCATTATCTAAGATTTACTGCTTGATAGACTGTAGCCTTTCAGTTTCTCTTTTTTATTTCTTAGTCTCTGTGGGAGATAAGTATTAAGTCAAAAAAACCTTTCCAAGTAGGATGTTAATGCAAATAAGGTCCTTGGGGTGTGTGAAAGGCACGAGGGACAATACCCTGTCTTTTACTGACTTAGGCTGAAGTTCTTTACTGACTTCAGCTTAAGTTGTTGAAACCGCCAGTGTTTGTTTTTTGGGTTAAATAATGCAGCTTGATACATGTATTCATCACTTAAATATACTCTTTTTTTTTCCCCTGTATAAAAATGCTAATGGTGACTATGTGAGTAATGTTCATTACAGTTGGAGAGTTCTGTGAGGAACAGGGTGGGGGAAGAGAGGGCTGGTGGTTACACTTTTCATTAGTCTCGGTTATGACAGAAGTTTCCACTGCCAAATTACAGCTGTCTTTAAACTGACCTTTACATTTAAGCAATGCAGTGAATCTTGAAAGCATGCTGTCATTGCAGGATTTGTTGCTATATATTCGTCTCAGGTGGTTTAAAATAGGGACTCTATATGCTTGTCGGAAAAGAAAGATATATTTTGAAGACAACTGCTGTGCTTGTCCCTTTGAAGACAGAAAAGTATCATCCATTGGCTTCTATGAACAGACAGTGGCATGGATTCTCTGAGAATAACGCTTCATAAAGGCTTAAGTGTGCCCCAAATGACTGAGCAGTACCTTTTTGAAAACCCAAATTACGGATGGCTTCATAAGCATGTCGTTGTACAAAACTGCTGAGAGAAAAATAATCAAACCTGAACCTCCAAGTAGAGTAATGGAGGGTGGTGGGCCAAGGCCACACTTAACACGCTATGAACCAAACGGAACTTTGAATATGCCTGTTTGTGTAACAGGAGCTGCTTCAGGAAGAAACCCGCCAGAAACTCAACCTGAGCAGTAGGATTAGGCAGCTGGAAGAGGAGAAGAACAACCTGCAAGAGCAGCAGGAAGAGGAAGAGGAGGCCAGAAAGAATTTGGAGAAACAGATGTTTGCCTTACAATCACAGGTAAGCTGTTGTACATGGCAAGACTTCTGTAAGGGCTGCATGTTCCAGGTGAGATGAATTGGTCTCCTAAACCTCTTGGAAAAATGTCATGTAACTTGCACGTATGCTCGACCACACTTTGGAATAAAATTTTCCATGGACTTTCTCAATTGCCATAGTGACCAGTACAACTAACTGCAGTGGACAGGACTTTCCCCTACTTGGACTCCTGTTAGCTCATAATTTTTGTGTTACTCTAGCTAGCAATAACACCTAGTTTTGTATTTTTGACTCTTTGCCTTTCTTTCCTTTTCATGATGTACCAAGGAACATTATATTCTTTTATTTAATTTCAGTTGGCTGATGCTAAGAAAAAGGTAGATGATGACTTGGGAACCATTGAAGACTTGGAGGAAAACAAAAAGATATTACTGAAGGACGCGGAGTCCTTAAGCCAACGCCTAGAGGAGAAGGCAATGGCTTATGACAAACTGGAAAAGACAAAGAATCGCCTGCAGCAAGAGCTGGATGACTTGATGGTAGACCTAGATCATCAGCGCCAGATTGTTTATAGCCTGGAGAAAAAGCAGAAGAAGTTTGATCAGGTAGTCTAGTTTCCTGTCATCTTGCTGATTTCTATGATTTTTAAATGGCATCTTGTTTGTGTTGATTGATAAATCTTTTGGGAGCAGCTTGGCCTTTGTTAGGAGTAACTTGTTGCTTCTAATTTCAGTGAGCTAAATGCCATCTTGGAGTCTTGTTAGATCAAGCAATCAGCTCTTTTTATATAAAAAAGAAATTCTATTGGAACAAAACCTTCAGACTATTATTGTAATCCCTCAGGATAGACTAAGAAAGGGTGTGAAGACTGAACGATGGAAATAATAGGAAAATTATTTCATCTTGATTAGTAGCTTGCTTTCCTCACCTCATTCCAGAGTAGCTGTAGCTGCTTTCTTACTAGCCTTTGGATCAAGACTGAGAGACTAGACAGCTTCTGAATGCCAGTTAAACTTAGAGCATTAACCACTTCAGTGACTAAAACACCTCTGAGGCAGGAAGGACCTGATTATAGAACTGATGAGATGGATTAATTATTTCTTATATTCAGATGCTGGCAGAAGAAAAGAACATTTCTGCCAGATATGCAGAGGAAAGAGATCGTGCTGAAGCAGAGGCAAGGGAGAAGGAAACCAAAGCACTGTCTCTGGCTCGGGCTTTGGAAGAAGCCCTGGAAGCTAAGGAAGAGTTTGAAAGACAGAACAAACAGTTGCGGGCAGATATGGAAGACTCAATGAGCTCGAAAGATGATGTGGGCAAAAATGTAAGTAACTTTCCAGACCCTATTTTGTTATGAACTGCACAGGGAACAACACAGGAAAATTCCCTGGTTGGAGAAGTGTTTTTGACACAAATATGGAACGTTTTGAGGCTGATTTGTAACCCAAAATTCTGGAGGAATTAATGCTCAGAACAAGAGGGTGGTCTCTATTAAGATGAGGCCTGTTCAAAAGATGTGAAGACTTGGAGAGCAGTAGTTGCTGGCCAAATGCCTAATGGCACTTGTGCTGGATTTAAGAGCTTGTCTTACTACTACTACTTTTTCTCTGTGAATATTGCACAGCTCATCTCTCCATTCATCTGCACGGATGTTTGTTTGGTTCTCTAATCTGTATCTTAGAGATGCTGCTCTCCCTGTTCTGATTGTCCAGTTTGGAGCATCACAAAGTGTAGTGTACTGAGTTCATATAATGTCTACTTTTGCTGTTAACTGCTGATTTTGAGAGGGTCTGATTAATGTTTGTGGCTTAGGTCCATGAACTGGAGAAATCAAAAAGAACTTTAGAGCAACAGGTTGAAGAGATGAGGACTCAGCTTGAGGAACTGGAAGATGAACTGCAGGCCACAGAAGATGCTAAACTTCGTTTGGAGGTGAACATGCAAGCTATGAAAGCCCAGTTTGAGAGAGATCTGCAAGCCAGAGATGAACAGAATGAAGAGAAAAAGAGGGTGCTGGTTAAACAAGTATGTATCTTACTGTGCTTCATAGTGGGAAGGGCGTGATGATCTTTTGACAAAGCTCTATGGCTTTGAGAACTTGCTACCAGGAAAATAAAACTCTGTGCTTAAAGATCCCATCCTATAGAAGTCCCAAGCACAGATCTTTACCAACAATACAATAGGTCTTGTTGTGGATTAGCCACTGTTAATGTTAATGTGCCAGTGATGGTCCTCCAATTCAACTGTACCTTGCCTCAAAAGCACTCAATATGCAAGTAGATTTGGCTGTTGCTGCATGGGTGTCCTTCAAGCCCGTCCTGTTTGGTGTACAGCAACAAATCCATGGATGCCGACATAGACTGAAAGACTGTAATTAAGTGAACAGTTTCTTAAATGAAAAACATAGCAAAGATTCCAGATTTGCCAGACTTGAGTCTCTTCAGATCTGCTTTATGATACTAGAATTCTAAAGAAATGCCTTTAAAATTTCATGCTTGTAGGAGAAGATAGATCTAAATTAACATTTCTAAAGCTTTAAGGAAAAAGCATGTAATATTTGAAGATTTATCACAAGAAAACAAAAACTTACTGAGAATCACCTGTATAGAGATCTCCTAGAAATAAATAAAAGCATTGACCTGGAAGGCTTTTGAAGTTCCCTGCAACGCTGAATTGCTATTGTCTTGCACTGGACAAGAGCTCCTGACCTGGCATGAGGAGGGAGGCTTGATTCAAAAGAAACATATTCCTTCATGTTGGTAACCTGTGGCACTTCTGGCTCACTTTTATTGTTGTATGAGTTCATCATAGTTCTTGTTAGTTGCTTTCTTAGATACTTTGCTTCTCTGTTTTCTTTTGAAAAAAAGAAAAGTTGTTGGTGTATACATTCTAGTAGCACATCTGTTTCAAAGAGAATTATTTCTTTTTTTTTTTTCTTGAGAATGTGTGGTGATTCTATGTCGTATTTTCCTCTTAGTGGTTCGATCAGAATTAGCAACATCTGCCCGCAAGTCATACCTAAATGTAGACAGATGTACTGGGCCAGAAGCTGATCATGAAGTAGCTGAACAGATGAAATGGAAATGCTTCAGATGCTGAGCTCGTTTCTTTATTTTCCTTTTGTCAGTTCAGAGATCTCTGCTTCCAGTTTGTGGATTTTTTTGCCGTCTGCAGTGTCTTCCCATGTAGCTTGAGTTCTGTAGACTCTTCGAATCGAGTAATGCTAATTCTGATCTGCAAAGGCCTTTCGGATTCATCAGCCATTTTGTTAGGATTTTGTGTTTGCTCTGTTCCTGGAGCTTGAGCCTGTTAAATCCCTTGATTTCACAGGTGCGAGAGCTGGAGGCAGAACTGGAAGATGAGCGCAAACAGAGGGCTCTTGCTGTGGCAGCCAAGAAGAAAATGGAGATGGATATGAAAGACCTGGAAGGTCAGATAGAAGCTGCAAACAAGGCTCGAGATGAAGCAATCAAACAGCTACGTAAGCTCCAGGTAGGCACAGCAAATCAGCTGAGCTGCTTTCCCTCCTGCTGACAGTCTGTCAAGGGTGCTGCTTTTCGTTACATGCATTTGTAGTGTGAAGGCAAGAAGGAGTATCAGACTCAGCTATGCTGGCATACGTCACAGTATCTGGCCTGAACTTATCAGCCACTCAAAACTCCTCTCATCCTTTTGTTGCTAAGGAGTTAAGATTGTCCCCCACATACTTCTATTCAAAAGTCATCATTTTCAAAGCTTTGCATAAGGATTTACTGAGGATTGCTTTTGAGGCTGAATCTTTAAAATTTATGGTTGTTTGTATCTTTGAATTGACTGATTTCAGCTCAGCTCTTGCTGATTGCTACTTCCTCTAGTTGAGGAAGCCAAAAATGCTGCAGAGAAATAGGAGGAGTAAATTTTAGTTGCTTTGAAAAAGCTCCAAGATGCCTATTCTTTTTAGATTGGCAAGAAGAATCCAGTACTTGTGTCAAGGATTTATTTCCCATTCCCAGAGAAATACTCCGTCTTTAGTAGAGGTCAGTTTTCCCAAGGCTTTCAGTGCCATGGCCCAAAGCTGCAGGAGTATGAGGCCGTGGCAAGACCATGTAAAGCATAGAGCAAACTGCATTGCCTTTCTGCCCTGTCCACTCTATTCCTTGGCAATCCTACTTCAACTGAATGAGGGCAATTTTGGAACTTGGTCCAGGCGCTGGATGAGAAGGGAATGGAGATTAAAGCAAGAAATGCTGGTACCTAGCAGTAGCGGCTTCTCTATTCCCAGAGGCTGAGTCAGTTACAGAGTTCATACCTGATCTCTGTACACTTTCATGCAAGCACCTGAAATAAGTGGTCTCATGACTAGTGGTATTGCGAAGATGCAGGTACAACTTCAATGCAGTTTCTCTAGCTTTATTCTTTTAGCAGCTGAAGTCAAACTTGTGTGAATTTGAATTAAGATATCAGTCTGTGTTAAGTGTCTTACGGGAAGGATAAGTATGTGCTTCTACGTTATATGTGCAAAATGGTGAATAGTGGTACTTCTACACTGAGAAGTTTCTTACCTTGAGTACTTGTAATAGGTTTTATCAGTCAATTTAAGTAAATAGGTTTGTTTTTTTCCAAGACAATTGCAAGAGCATTACCTATCTACTACAAAGGTATCTCTACTACCTCTACTAGAGGTTTTTTCCTACAAGAAATATACTAATAAATGAAGTGAAGTCTTCTAATGGGATATTTCTGATGAGGAGTGAGTGATGGAAAGATGAGAAAATGAAGGGTTTAGACTGAAAGAGGGTAGAATTAAATTGGATATAAGAAAGAAATTCTTCACTCTGAGGGTGATGAGGCACTGGCCCAGGTTGCCCAGAGAAGCTGTGGCTGCCCCCTCCCTGGCAGTGTTCAAGGCCAGGTTGGATGGGGCTTTGAGCAGCCTGGAAGGTGTCTCTGCCCATGGCAGAGGGATAGAACTCTGATCTTTAAAGGTCCTGTCCAACCCAAACCATTCTATAATTCTATGAAAATAAGAACTGAAAATAAATATATTTAAGTGGAATGAAGCCACTTTAGGAGGAAGGTCTTGCCTCCTAAGGGCAAAAAAGCTTCAGAGCTACTAATAAATCTTGTGGTTGTCCTGCTGTATCATGGCTTATTCTTTCCTCTGCTCTCCAATTGCAGGCTGAAATGAAAGACTACCAGCGGGAGCTAGAAGAAGCCCGTGCATCCAGAGATGAGATCTTTGCACAGTCCAAAGAAAGTGAAAAGAAGCTCAAAGGTCTTGAAGCAGAAATACTCCAGCTCCAAGAGGTGAGATTGAAATCCAAGAAATCTGTTTTTCTTTCTAGAGAAAAGGGGAAGGCCAGAGTGTGTTTGTTTTTTTTAAAAAAAAAAAAAGTAAAAAGCCATTCAGTGAGTTGAACAGAAAAGTGGGAGCCTGGAGATGTTTCTCTTCCTCTCTGCCCCAGGTCATTAGTGAGCTTCTTATAGCTTTGTAGGAATCCTTCTAGTAGTCTGGACTTCCTTTCCCTGCCTGGGTAGCAGGGAAGCCTTACTACTGCTTAAACAGATTTCAAGCCTCACTAAAATTTGCAAGGTGGTTTGAGAGTCTCTGGAAGCTGTGGTGCACAGTTGTCAGTACTAAAACTGGTCACTGGAAGTATATAAAAACCTAACAATCTCTCCAGTACCTCAGTGGACCATGTAAGTCTGTGGAGGTTTATCTCTCTGCTATCTGAGGTCCTCATCCCTTTCTTTTACGGGCATCTGTTCCCTCATTGTTGGCAATTCATGTAAGAGCTCCAAGTCGTGCTACATATCGCTGTCACTTATCTCCAATTATCTCCGTTGTCTGCCACAAGGTTAAACGTTTGAGATTTGAAGGCAACAGAATTGCCTTGTGTGAGAGACGGCCTCTTTTTGCCCTGTTAGCTGCAAAGGTTGAAGCAATCACTCAGCTTACACTGCACTTAATGTTTGAGACTTTTACCTACAACTTACTAGAGCTTCTCCATGTCATTCTTTCACAGACTTCAAACTTGTCAGTCTTGCACTTGCAGTGCATTAGATTGTGTCCTTCTTGGTGAATGTCTGGGTGTTTCTACCACTCAATACAATTTCACAATACAAGATTCAGCGCTGTTATACTTTTGTGCTAAAAATTCATTTTCTATACTTTGCTTTCAGTCATGCTACGTACTCTGTAGAAACCTAAAAAATTTGCTTAATTTAGTGCCCACGTTATACTTAATGAATTAGAGCATGTGACAGAACGGTTTTCTCCTCCTGCTTAGGGCTTGAATGTTACTGGCCTTTTCAGGGGACGGGGAGAAGTAAATTCATAGTAGTCATGTGGCAGTTACGGGAGGGAAAGATCAAGGTGATGCGTCCTCCTAGCTTTTATAGCTGTTGGTTCTGTTTATCCATTAAAAGACCTCGGCGATATCACACTTCACAGCATCTCCCAGAAGTTATTAGAAGGCATAATTGTTTGCAGAAGTTTTGAGATTCCTAATGCTGTAATGAATATTTCCTAAACCTTCACAGGAGTTTGCTGCGTCTGAAAGAGCTCGTCGTCATGCTGAGCAAGAAAGGGATGAGTTGGCTGATGAGATTGCAAACAGGGCTTCGGGAAAGTGAGTCATCAAATGTATTAATTGTGCATCTGAAGAACTTCAGGCACCAGCAGCTGCAGTTCTTGGTAGCCTGCTTGCAATTTCTGTATTGACCTGTTGTCCCGATAAAAATTCCTTCTTGTTACGAAGAGAATTGCTTACACAGTAGCTTCTCGTTACAGTTTGGAATGTCTAAAGTATCAAAAGCAAAATAGCCAGTTGCTTTGTATCAGATCTGAGCGTGTCTTGACCCAAATACTTCTTTTCTAGGTCAGCGCTGCTGGATGAGAAGCGCCGGCTGGAAGCTCGGATTGCGCAATTGGAGGAAGAGCTCGAGGAAGAGCAGAGCAACATGGAGCTTCTCAATGAGCGGTTCCGAAAGACCACGTTGCAGGTGAGTCCGTTGGTGGCAATGCTGTAGGGGCAATCTATGTTTCAGTGTGCAGATAAGTGGAGGATCTCAATAGCACCAAATGATCTTCTATCCTTCTCCTCTGAAAGGTTGACACGCTGAATTCTGAGCTAGCTGGGGAGCGGAGTGCTGCCCAGAAGAGTGAAAATGCACGGCAGCAGCTAGAAAGGCAGAACAAAGAGCTGAAAGCCAAGTTGCAGGAACTGGAGGGATCTGTGAGGTCGAAGTTCAAGGCAACAATTTCTACTCTAGAAGCCAAGATTGTGCAGCTAGAAGAACAGCTTGAGCAGGAAGCCAAGTAAGGAGAAAAAGAAAAAAAATCTGTTTGCTTGTGTTTGCCATGTCTGAAACCTCTGTGCCTTAGGTTTTTGTAGGGCTGAGATATGAGCTTCCGGCAAAGGCATTGGGGTTTCTGATCAGGAAACCTACTTTTTGGGGGACACATTTTGACAAGAGATCTGCAAAGTAACTGGGGTTGAAATTTTCAGAAACTATTTGCTCCATAACTAAAGCTGCTGAATTAACTCTGGACATTAACCAGGTGAATATGTTGACTGGTAGTCCCAGGATGCACAAGGTGATGCAGAAGTTTCTTGAGACAAGATGAAACATCGCCTTGAGACACCTGGTCTCTTTGGTTAGAGGAAGCCAGTTGAAGAGCTTAGGTGTGACAGCTTTAGTTGGTTGAGATGAATCCTGTACTCTGCAGAAGTCTTTCTGCAGTGAGCTCTTCCTGTCTATCCTTGTCATCTTGGTCCTCCAAATATATGTATTTGTTTTAAGCTAGTTCCTCCCAGAATCTGAAGGTCTTATAACAATCTTTTTTCTTTTTGTGCTTTTGGCTCTATGGGAGGAACATGTTACTGGTTAGCAATAACTCTGTAAGAAGCACCTTGATATCCCTCTTTTGAGCCTGCATACCATACTGGTATTGCTCCAGTGCTAAGGCTTCATGTTTTCAAAGCTGCATCCCAGCCAACCACCAGCACGATAAAACTGTTGCTGCTGTTGATGGTGGCAGGCGTGTTAGGAGAACTCAAGTATCAGTTACACCATGAGGCGAGAGCCTTTCAGAAGGAACAGATTTTGTCTTCCTGGCCTTCAAGTACTGGGACAAATGACGGCTTTTGATTATTCTAGGGAAAGAGCAGCCGCTAACAAACTGGTCCGTCGTACGGAGAAGAAATTGAAGGAAGTCTTCATGCAGGTGGAGGATGAGCGTCGACACGCAGACCAGTACAAGGAGCAGGTAGGTGGAAGGGCTTAGCTTTTGAGGCCTATTTCTCAGAAAAGGTAAATAAAACCATACTTTTAGTAGAAAGGGCTTGCTAAGAAGCATGTTAATGAAAAGGTGTTGGGGAATCTATCTTGATGACTAAACCACTAGAGTAGTTCCCAGTGGTCAAAACCTCCCCGTGATAGCTCTGATGTGATGGTCCTTTACGCATCCTGCTCTCCCAGACCCAGGAGCTCTGCAGTGTTTCCAGGAGCCCGGGCTGGAATCTGCAATGAGGCTGTGTTGGTTCATCTCCAGCTGGAGTGGTTGGGTGGACAGGACGTTGGCTAACTCCTGGTCGTGGCGTTGCAGCTGTCTAGTTTGATCCTGAGTCCCTGGGTTTATATTTCAGATGGAAAAGGCAAATGCCAGAATGAAGCAGCTCAAACGCCAGCTGGAGGAGGCTGAAGAGGAAGCCACACGTGCAAATGCTTCCCGACGTAAACTTCAGCGTGAGCTGGACGATGCCACAGAGGCTAACGAGGGCCTGAGCCGGGAGGTCAGCACCCTGAAGAACAGGCTGAGGTAGGTGGTGCCAGTGGCAGTGGGCAGGGTTTGTCTGAGCCCTCGTGTGCCCACAGACTCTCCGCAGTGCATCCTTGGGGAGTATCCAGCTGTGGCACTGCTGGTGTTAGGGATGTTCAGCTCAGGAAGTGTGGGCTGGATGAGTGCTCGGTGCGGTGGATTGAGAACTGGCTGAATGGCAGAGCTCAGAGGGCTGTCATCAGCGGCGCCGAGTCTGGTTGGAGGCCGGTAACTAGTGGTGTGCCTCAGGGGTCAGTACTGGGCCCAGTCTTGTTTAACTTCATCAGTGACCTGGATGAAGAGACGGAGTGTACCCTCAGCAAGTTTGCTGATGACACCAACCTGGGAGGAGTGGTAGATACACCAGCAGGCTGTGCTGCCATTCAGCGAGACCTGGACAGGCTGGAGAGCTGGGCAGAGAGGAACCTGATGAGGTTCAACAAGGGCAAGTGCAGGGTCCTGCACCTGGGGAGGAACAACCCCATGCACCAGTACAGGCTGGGGCAGACCTGCTGGAGAGCAGCTCTGTGGAGAGGGACCTGGGTGTTCTGGCAGACGACAGGTTGACCATGAGCCAGCAGCGTGCCCTGGGTGCCAAGAAGGCCAATGGGATCCTGGGGTGCATCAAGAGGAGTGTGGGCAGCAGGGCGAGGGAGGTTCTCCTTCCCCTCTACACTACCCTAGTGAGGCCCCATCTGGAGTGCTGTGTCCAGTGCTGGGCTCCCCAGTTCAAGAAAGATGAGGAGCTACTGGAGAGAGTCCAGCGGAGGGCTATGAGGATTGCGAGGGGACTGGAGCATCTCTCCTACAAGGAGAGGCTGAGGGAGCTGGGCTTGTTCAGCCTGAAGAAGAGAAGGCTGAGAGGGGACCTTAGAAATGCTGATAAATATCTGCAGGGTGGGTGTCACGAGGACGGGGCCAGACTCTTTCCAGTGGTGCCCAGTGACAGGACAAGGGGCAACGGGCACAAACTGAAGCAGAGAAAGTTCCAGCTGAACACGAGGAAGAACTTCTTCCCTCTGAGGGTGACGGAGGCCTGGCCCAGGCTGCCCAGGGAGGCTGTGGAGTCTCCTTCTCTGGAGATATTCCAGCCCCGCCTGGACGCGGTGCTGTGCAGCCTGCTCTGGGTGACCCTGCTTGGGCAGGGGGTTGGGCTGGGTGACCCACAGAGGTCTCTTCCAACCCCCACCATTCTGTGATTCTGTGATTTTTCCAGTGGCTGGTACCAATCCCTTTTTTTCCCATACCCACTCCAGTGGGAATGTCTCAGCATTTTCCTTGAGAGCAGCTCTTGGAGATCAAGGTCTCTACCGAGTACAGATGGGAGACAGCAGTGGTGAGGTTGCTGCAGAACAAAACCATCTCGGGGGTAGAGAGAGGCTTATAGGAGCGGCAGGAGGGGTGCAGCGCAGCGCTGCACAAACGAGTAGTTGGTATTATTTTAGAGACCCTGCTCTGTTTAGGACTTGGTCTGTGCTCGGTGCTTGTACAGAGGCAATATTTTAGGTTGCTTGGGACTTGCAAAATTAAGATAATGGTAAGCGCTAAGCAGGAATACCAGAATACCGGAATGTTTGCGCACAGCCTGTCTTCTCCTTGGTCAGAGAAGGGGTTTCAAGACCCTGTGTGTGAAATTTGCCCCGTGGCTGGGGGCAAACTGTTCCCCCTTGGTTCAGTGCGGAGGTCTTCCCAGAGCAGCCACCAGCATGGGGCCGTGGGCTGTGGGCGAGCCACGACCCTTCATGGATTGTCTGGTTGCTGTTCGCAGGAGGGGGGGCACCATCACCTTCTCCTCGAGCCGATCCGGGAGACGCCAGCTGCACTTCGAAGGGGCCTCGCTGGAGCTCTCGGACGAGGACGTGGAGAGCAAAGGCAGCGACGTGAACGAAGCGCAGCCGGCGCCCGCCGAGTAGAGCCCCGTCTGTACCCTGCTTCAGATATACTTACAACTGCTTTTTTCCTGTAGTAAATAAAATGGAATTGTCTCTGTTCAGTGCATCTATTTTCCAGATACTCATTGTATAGCCATTTTATAAAGCATCATGTGAAGAATGGAACTTTTTTTTTTATCAACACGGAAACTTCATTCCCAGAGGGTAGGTGGTTGGGGCAGACCCGTCGTCATGACTATGCATGCTTTGTTGTACAGACAGCATCCTTCCGTTTCTCCTGTGCTCAGGCGGCCCGTGGCTGTATCGAGTCTGGTGGATCATTGAAGACCAAACTGCACCTGTATTTTTTTTTTCTTTTCTCCTAATTGTTGTGATCAGCACACAATCAGCGAGTGAACTGTGAAAAGGCCTTGGGAAGTGTTAGAGGGAGATGTAGGGATGAACGAGTAGCGTCCATTTTTAACCTGCAATACCCTTTTGAAGTGTTCTCAGCACCTGCTTCATCAGTTAGCGTTCCTGCGGTACAGGCAAACTGAAACAGCATCGCCGTTCCTCATCTGTACAGTACTTCTGCGTTTGTAGAGACCCGCTATCACCACGCCCGACAGATCTGTGTATATATTAAGGCTACTATAATGTGAACACCAGTGGAAAATAAACAGACAACAGAGGCAAAATTAATTTATTAATTTAGGGCCGAGTGAGTTAGCCTTCAAGCCGCAGAGCCGAGCGGCTGCACGGTGCGTGGAGGCCGAGGCAGTGCGGCGGCTCCGGCGGGAGCGGCTCCGGGGCCGCGCGGGGCGGGTGCGGAGCCGGCGGTGACAGGGGTTCAGCGACGGATGTTGCCTGCCTAGGAGGTGACATGCCAGTGGATGTGAATCCTTTTTGTTGTTGTTGTGTTTTGGTTTTTTTTTTTATTTTGAACAGTATTACAGCGAGTAGTTAGCATTCTTTTTGTTTAAATAGCTGAAAAACTGACATTACAGAAAGTGCCTTAGACACTACAGTACTAAGACAACGTTACATATATAATTTGCCTATATAACAATGATTTAATGTATTAATTTTGACTGTGCTTCATATCACGTACCTCTCTAGTCCAAGTGGTATTATTGATATTAGTGACAATGAATCAGTGTTAACCAGGAACCTTCCTCTGCCACATACTCAAAAACCGTGGATATTTCCTTTTTTGGTTAAAAGCTTTAACATCTGTCACAAAGGTTTTGTTGTGTGTGTTTGGATACTTTTAATCAAAGTGGCTGTTGACCACCAGGCATCTGACTGCAAATATCTTGTTTTCTTGTATACCCATATTTCTAGACAATGATTTTTGTAAGACAATAAATTTATTCATTATAGATGTGGCCGCCTGCTCTGTTTACTTACAGGAAGAGCTATCTCCTGAGGCTGGCGTAGACCTTAATAAACAAGAATATGACTGGAAGCTGCATTTACCCTTCTTCCTCTTTTGTTTGCTCAGGGTTTTTTTTCTCTTTTGACCTAAACACAGTGTAAATGGCCTGGTCAGGGCTGAGCCTTTGTGTTGCCATTAGAGTCCAAAGTCCCCTCCTGCTGACCTGCAGGGCTGGGACCCAGGCAGAGGCCCCACGGCTGCCTTCAGCGGGGTCTGGGCTTTCTGCTGGGCGGTGGAATCTCCTGTTTTGGAGGTCCCAGTGTGCAATACCTGCTCCCCTGGCCCAAGGTAGTGATGGCGTTGGGTAAGGCCAAGGCTGTCACTGGTGCCCTGGGGCTGGTCCCTGCACAGAGAAGGTGGACCAGCGTGGGGAGCTGATAGGAGCAGGGAGATGGTGGGCTTAAAACTGGAGTGAGAGGAGAGGGGTGGGGGAGAGCAGGAAGCCCCTGCCTGGGCTCTACAGTCCAGGGCTGCTGTCAGTGGTCCCTCTGGTCCCAGCAAGCCTGGGCTGAGGGAGCCTCCAGCACCGAAGGGCTGCTGGGGACCAGAGCTGATCCCAGGCACCCGCTCCTGGAACCCAGTTCAGTCAGGGGTACCGTTACCTCAGGTGTCTCCTTCAAGGCAGTGGCTGCTGCTCCTCCTGCTGTGAGGACCATACTGGGGAGGGGGCAGGGGCTGCTGAAGGGCTTTTCCCTGCCTCTCTCATGGCTTCCATACCTCAGGGCAGGGGTTGGGCCACTACCAGGCACAAACACAGGCTGGGCAGAGAATGGGAGTGAGAGCGGCCCTGAGGAGAAAGGCTTGGGGTGCTGCTGGGTGAGAAGCTGGACACGACCCAGCCGTGTGTGCTCACAGGGCAAGGGGGGGATTCTGCCTCTCTGCCCCATGCTGGTGAGACCCCCCGGGGTACGGGGCTTGGGAATGTGAGGGCCCGGCTGATGAGGATGCGGGTGAAGCTCCAACCAGGAGGTTGCCCAGTGTGAGTCGGTCAGCCCCATGCATTACGGCTGCCTCAGCTAAGAAAAAAAAGGAGGGTAACTGTCACAGGTGATTCCCTGCAGAGGGGAACAGAGGGCCCGATCTGCTGACAGGACCCATCCCAAGGGAAGTCTGCTGCCTCCCTGGGGCCCGGGTCAGGGATGTTGCTTGGAAACTCCCTGGTCTGGTGTGATCCTCTGACTGTTACCCCCTCTTGGTAATGCAGGTTGGTGGGGACAAGATCGCGGAGAGAAGTCCCAAGGCCATCAAAGGGGACTTCAGGGCACTGGTCAAGGGATCGGGGGCACAGGTGGTGTTTTCCTCCATCCCATCAGTGGCAGGGAACAGCACTGAAAGGGGAGGAAAGCTCACCTGGTTAACAGGTGGCTCAGGGACTGGTGCCTTCGGTTGAATTTTGGCTTCTTTGATCATGGGGAGGTGCACACAGCACCGGGCCTGCTGGGGACAGACGGAGTACAGCTGTCTCAAAGGGGAAAAAGGATTCACTGAGAGGGCTTTAAACAAGGTTCCAAGGGGGATCACATCGCTAGGGATGAGCCCAGGTGTGTCATGGTAGGGTCAGGGGGAGATCGACAGCCCAGCTCAAGTGCATCTACACTAGTGCACGTAGCATGGGCAATAAACAGGAGGAGCTGGAAGCCATTGTACAGCAGGACAGCTAGGTCGTCATCACAGAAATGTGGTGGGACAGCTCGCATGACAGGCATGCTGTCATGGATGGCTACAGACCCTGCTTCGGCGGGGGGGGGGTGGTTGGACCAGATGACCCACAGAGGTCCCTTCCAACCCCCACCACTCTGTGATTCCGTGGGAGCCCTGCATCCAGCTCTGGAGCCCTCGGCACAGGACAGACCTGGAGCTGGTGGAGCGGGGCCAGAGGAGGCCCCAGCAATGATCTGAGGGCTGGAACCCCTCTGCTGGGAGGAAAGGCTGGGAGAGCTGGGGCTGTTTAGCCTGGGGAAAGGAAGGCTCCGGGGACACCTTAGAGCAGCCTGAAGGGACCTGCGAGAGAGCTGGAGAGGGTCTTGTGACAAGGGCATGGAGTGATAGGCCAAGGAGTGATGGCTTCAAGCTGCAAGAAGGGAGGGTTTGATTGAACGTGAGAAAGAAATTCTCCACTCTGTGGGTTGTGAGGCCCTGGCCCAGGCTTCCCAGAGAAGCTGTGGCTGCCTCCTCCCTGGCAGGGTTCAAGGCCAGGTTGGAGGGGGCTTGGAGCACCCCAGGCTGGTGGAAGGGATCCCTGCCCATGACATGGGGGGCTGGACCTGGATGACCTGTAAGGCCCCTTCCAACCCAGACCATCCTATGGTTCCATGAACATGCAGAAGGCCCAGGCTCTGTGCAAGAACAGCATCCTCTTACTGGGGATTTTTTAAGGGGAGGGTGTTCCTGCTCCCCCGAGGAGGGAGCTGGTCCCAGGGTGGGGGGAGCTGTGTGGCCTCCCCCTGCATGGCACTGGGGCTCTGGCGGGAACTGGAGGCCTCCGTCGCTTTGCAGGCTCTTCCCAAAAATCAGATCTTGAGGTCCAAGACAGTCGGTGCCATAGAGGGAAGGCGCTTGCTCAGCCGCCGCTCCCCTCTCTGCGCAGAGGGAAGGGGGAGGTAACACTGCAAGGGAAAGGCAGCAAGCGCTTCGCAGCGGCGCACAGCAGCATCGCTACGTGACAAAACCACGGCCACTGCCACCGGTTCTGCAAAATCCACTGATTTCACATTAAAAGACCTTTATTTTTGGAAGATGGCGGTAATTTGGGTTTGGGTTTTTTTTTTAAAAACCCTTCACGATCTGTGTCACCACGGTCGTATGGTACACTGTCCTACTGCAACATGCCATATAGATTTCAAATAAATAAAGCTACAAAGTCCAAGTTATGTACAAAGATCTTCGGCAAAGATAATTATGTTTACAAACCTATGTACAATAAAACAAATGTAAACAGTCAAATGCAGCAGAGGATGCACAGGAAAGGACGACCATACAAACCCTGACGGTGAGGGGGGGGCTTCCCGCCTCCCCTCTGCTGGGGCCGATGGTTTTTTTCTCAGCACTTGTAAATAAACCAGCTTGGAGCTGCAGAGCCAAGTGAACGCGACGGCCCCGAGCGGGAATGAAGATTTCTAAACCCACAGATCAAACCCCGGCTGGGTTTGCTGGTTCTTTGTATAAAATCCACCGACTCCGAGGCACACGGACAGAGAACTCGCACAAACACGTTGCTCGAAAGACCCACGAGGTACACGCAGTCACCCAACACTGTCGCAGAAGCACGCAGGTGACGCTGTGAGATCCAGTCCTATATTACACGGATCGGAACAGGGGTGGGGTGGTGGCGGGGTCCCAGGAGGGGGCTTTGTGGATTTGTGGCTTCCTAACGCTCTGGCGGAGTTCCCAGTGTGGCGGTGCGTGGATGTTTGCCTGACGAAGGCACCGGGAGCACGCTCCAGCCGCTCGCTGCGTTGCTGCACGGGTGGGGGAGCACCGAGGGGCCGCTTCAGCACGGCTCAGCCGCGCCAGCACCCAGCAAGGCAGGCGATGTTCTGACTGACGAGTGCTGGGCACGGGACCGTCACCCCCGCGCCCCCAGTCCCTCCATCCCTCCCCCCCGTAGGGTCGCGCAGCTCAGCCTCCCATGCCCACTCCAACCCACGGCCACGCGCTGGCCCCGCAGTGATTTATTAAGCTGTGGTAACTGAGTCATGGACCTGATTCCTGTCCAAAGAGCCGCGGCGCAGCCTCAGCCAGGGGTCTGAGGTCTGAGCCTTACCGGGAGGGCAGCAGCTGCCCGTCCTGAGCAGCAAGATGCTGGAGCAGGCAGGGAGAAACGCTGCCAAACCTAAGTTAGAGTAGAGATACGGTGAGGGGCTGAGGACCGCCAGGCCGAGCAAGACTCCTGCAGCCCGTGAAACAGACCATTGCGGGTGGCAGCTTGGCAGCGCGGGGTATGGGGCCAAGGCAGAGAACGTCCGCTACAGCGACAGGAGAAAACAAACTGTATTAATGTGACATGGAGGGCCATGAGCTCAGGGACTCCTCGGGCAGCAGGGCGCAGGTCGTGTTCCAGCGGGGCAGGAATGGGCAGCAATCGGGAGCCGTTCTTCTCGTGGTGGGCTGAGAAAAGCATCCTCAAGTCCGAACACGACCTCCTGCGGGCTCATACGCTCTGGGGGAGCATGCCAGGCGCCGAGGACGGTCGAGAGGCTCCCAGTCTGGGGGGACCTTGATCAAAGCCGTTTACTGCCCTGAGGAGCAAGAAGAGACAGGCCGGTAAGTGATGAGCCCCAGGAGATGGCACCGCTCACCCCTCCCGGCCCCAGCAGCTGGAGAACAGACCCCTCTCCTCCCCTCTCACCTCACCCTGGCTGTACGATAGCTGCAAGGCCACTGTGACCACAACAGGGCTCCCATGGCTGCACCCACCCGCAGCCAGGGACAGGCGCAGGTGGGTGCTCACCCCGCTGCCTGGAGGTGGTGGGTGCTGCCTGATGACCACCCCAGGAGGACAAGCAGCTCCTGCGCAGACCCCAGGCCCCCACGCCGGGCTCTGGGCAGCTGAGGGGCCGGGCACAGCAGCGCTGCAGGCTCGCTCCCCACGGCCAGCTCCCCTCCCCTCTTCACGGGTGCTGGTGGGCTGCGAGAGGAGAACATGGGTCTGACAGCTTTTCCATCTCTACTCCATTCTGGCTTTGGCAGATCTTCTGTGATCAGGCTCAACACACAGCATCTGCCCAGGCTCACCATCTGCTGATCATCACCACCACCACAGCCTTGACAACCAGAAGCGATGGCATCCCCATATCAGGACAGCACGTCCACCCCCACTGTTGTCCCGGAACCAGCACCCTGCCCTCACAGTCGGGTTTGTAATAACAAAGGCGAGGGAGAACTCCCCCGGCCCTGCAAGGTCCCTACCTCGACGTCTGCTGGCTCTCAAGTGCTGCCTCTGCAGCCCTTCACCAGTTTTGTCCGAACCACCGGCACCCCAGAAGATGCCATTGAGATACCTCCTGGCAGAGCTACATCTGGGAGAGGGGACACCTGAGGAGACAGCCTCTGCTGCCCAGAGCTGCGAGCTGCAGTGAGTAGAAGCAAGAAGGAAGAGAAGCCGAGGGCTCTCCTGACGAGCTCGAAGCCAAGCCAGGAGCCGGTAGCTCCGGGGTCTCAGGCTGCGCCTACTCCGCGGAGCACATCCCGCTCGCTGCCGTCACTGCCCACGGGACCGAGATGCCACCAGCCCACGCGCGGTGGCTCACGACTGCATCCCCGGGCAGAGCAGCGCGGTTTCCGCACTCCTGTTCCTGTGCTGCGCACATTCACCGGTGACCTTGCAGCTCCTGCGTCAAGGATGAAAAAACCCCGCCAGCAACCCCAGAGGCTGCTGCCGTTGCACTGGGCAGTCGCAAGCTCCTTCCATGAAGAGCTAAAATCCCGACAGTCGCTAGCAAGAACAGATTCCCATGGTAATGCAGCTCGCTGCCGCAGGGAGTCAGGCTGTTTCCTTTCCCCATAGAATCTCAGAATGGTGGGGGTTGGAAGGGACCTCTGTGGGTCACCCAGCCCAACCCCCTTCCCAAGCAGGGTCACCCAGAGCAGGCTGCACAGCACCGCGTCCAGGCGGGGCTGGAATATCTCCAGAGAAGGAGACTCCACAACCTCCCTGGGCAGCCTGGGCCAGGCCTCCGTCACCCTCAGAGGGAAGAAGTTCTTCCTCGTGTTCAGCTGGAACTTCCTCAGCTTCGGTTTGTGCCCATTGCCCCTTGTCCTGTCGCTGGGCACCACTGGAAAGAGTCTGGCCCCGTCCTCGTGACACCCACCCTGCAGATATTTATCAGCATTTCTAAGGTCCCCTCGCAGCCTTCTCTTCTTCAGGCTGAACAAGCCCAGCTCCCTCAGCCTTTCCTCGTAGGAGAGATGCTCCAGTCCCCTCACCATCCTCGTAGCCCTGCGCTGGACTCTCTCCAGTAGCTCTTCATCTTTCTTGAACTGGGGAGCCCAGCACTGGACACAGTACTCCAGATGGGGCCTCACCAGGGCAGAGTAGAGGGGAAGGAGAACTTCCCTCGTCCTGCTGCCCACACTCCTCTTGATGCACCCCAGGATCCCATTGGCCTTCTTGGCAGCCAGGGCACACTGCTGGCTCATGGTCAACCTGTCATCCACCAGGACACCCAGGTCCCTCTCCACAGAGCTGCTCTCCAGCAGGTCCGCCCCAGCCTGTACTGGTGTGTGGGGTTGTTCCTCCCCAGGTGCAGGACCCTGCACTTGCCCTTGTTGAACCTCATCAGGTTCCTCTCTGCCCAGCTCTCCAGCCTGTCCAGGTCACGCTGAATGGCAGCACAGCCTTCCGGTGTGTCTATCACACCTCCCAGTTTGGTGTCATCAGCAAACTTGCTGAGGGTACACTCAGTCTCTTCATACAGGTCATTGATGAAGAAGTTGAACAAGGCTGGGCCCAGTACTGACCCCTGGGGGACACCACTAGTTACTGGCCTCCAACTAGACTCAGCACCACTGATGACAACCCGCTGAGCTCTGCCATTCAGCCACTTCTCAATCCACCGCACCGAGCACTTCTCCAATCCACACTTCCTGAGCTTCCCTATAAGGATGTTATGGGAAACCGTGTCGAAAGCCTCGCTGTTAAACACCCACACTAGCACAGCCTGGCTCAGAGCAGGGAGAAACCACCTTTCCCACCTCCTCCCCATTGAGGTGGAAACTTCAGCTCCCATTCGAGCATTGCCTTGATACAGGGAGGTGCCTCCCTGGCTGCACGCAGTAAAAAGCTGCTGGAAGAAGCTCAGGGGCAGACGTATCTCACTGTCTACATTTGGATGATGGGCCATGAAGCCAACCTGATCCTGACACGACTCTGCAAATTAGTTAACAGCTCAGAAGCACCTCTGACAAGTAGGACGGGGGGGGGGAAAAAAAACCAAACAACAACAAAAAAAAAAACCGACCCAAACTGGATTAAAACGTGGTACTTTGCTCCCTTCTGAAAGGATCAGAGAAAAGTGGCATTCCACGTCAGCAGCCTGGGTGTGCTCAGGTCTGATGAGCTGCGTTCAAGCCCAGCTCTACAGCTCTGTCACGTTTCCTGCACTAAACTCCGGGCTGCTCTTTCACAGAATGGTTTGGGTTGGAAGGGACCTTCAGAGGCCATCTAGCCCAACCCCCTGCAGTAAGTAGGTGCCCAGCGACAGGACAAGGGGCAACGGGCACAAACTGAAGCAGAGGAAGCTCCAGCTGAACACGAGGAAGAACTTCTTCACTCTGAGGGTGACGGAGCCCTGGCCCAGGCTGCCCAGGGAGGCTGTGGAGTCTCCTTCTCTGGAGATATTCCAGACCCGCCTGGATGCGGTGCTGTGCAGCCTGCTCTGGGTGACCCTGCTTGGGCAGGGGGTTGGGCTGGAGACCCACAGAGGTCCCTTGCAACCCCTACCATTCTGTGATTCTCTGAAATTAAAATACATTAAACAGAGGAACTGTGAAAAATAACAAATAAAGTATGCTGGATGACTCCTGGCTAACCTCCCAGAGGAGAGCGGGGAAGAGAAGTCCTTGCGCCCGGTCTCCAAGGTCTCCGACAGTGCCGGGAGGAGCACACGCATCGCTCCAGCCTTCAGCCGCTCTGCCCAGGCCTGACACAGGCGCGGGGCTCCTGCATGCAGCTGACGCTGCCTGACAGCCTGGAGACCTGCCCGCAGCCATTAATCCCAGGCAGATCACTTGCCTGCTGCTTCTGCCTCATTTCGCCATCCCTCAGACCCGACCCACTCTGTGGGGCCCGCGCTGCGCCCTTGCTCTGGGCTTCCTAAGAAACTGGGCTCAGGGGTGCTTCACAGGGAGCCGAAGCCCCAGTCCCTGCTGGGAACAGCCCCAGCAGTGGTTTCTGATGGATGCTCCTGACTGCCTGCCCGTGCAGTGGCGTGGACCTTGTGCCCGTTTCCAACTGCTCTCTCTGCACTGTGATTGCTAAAGACAGATTTTTACATATTAATCTTTATTCCAAGCTGTATTTTGTGCTTGGCACCTTATCTCCAAGACTCTCTCAACTCTAAGTATCCAATAAAGCCTCAGCAGAAAATTCTCCTGTTGCTGAATAGCCCAGGCTGAGGAGTAAATGGATGGGCTCAAAGCATGCTTGGAGACCAGCCCCCCAATAAAACAAGAGGAAAAGGGAGTTTTCAGTCAGGGCAGTGCTTTGAAACACACCCAAGCAGCAGTAACAGCACAAGGAGGCAGAGGGACGCCCAGCACGGAGATGCAAGGAGGAAGATGGGGACAAGGCTGTGGCAGATGAAGCTGGCAGGGACCTGCACCTTTCGACAGCACAGGGAACCCTCCGCGCTCCCTCGAGAGGCAGATGAGGGAGACGAGCCAGACCCTTGGATGCTGGAGGTGGTGCCTGCACCGAGCCCCTGTGCCCAGGATCCCCCCACAGAGCCCGGGACCCCGGGGTCTGCGCAGGCTGCTTCCAGCTGGCACGGCTGTGGCGGGCAGGGACGGTGGCACCGAGCCGGAGCACTGCTGTCTCGACGCGCACGCTGCTGATCACACCGTCCTCCGCCCCTGCTCTGCAACCCTGGCCGGCTCCCAGCACATCTGTGCCTTTGTTGGCTTTCCCATCGGCCAGAACCACAGCAACCGAGCATCGACAAGACGACAGCAACGAAACGTCGAAGGAAAAACACGACCAAAGGGCAAACTAACTTTCAAAATTCACTAAATTAACAGCAGGGATACTTCATCCTCTATCTCTGATGTGACTGATTCAATCAGAACCATGCATGTATTTGAAGAACTATTGATTAAATCAAGAAAGCAAGCAGCACTCGATCTTATGTTTGCAACAGGTCACAGCAGCAGAGGAGTTTATCTAAAGTAAGGAGAAAGAGAGGGATTGCGGCCTCAGGCTTTGATCATGGACCATTAGTTTGTAACGCTGAGAGAACTACCCCATGCAGTTAGCACAACCACCGACTCTGCACCTCCAAGCACCGAGTTAAAAGGCATGCAGCTTATCATTGCAAATGAATTCATTTACCCATGACCAAGGTGGGGAATACGACCTTTTCACGCCTAGTGGAGAAAAATTGAAACAGTTTATGCACACGATAAAGACATTCTTGGCCATAACCCTGGACGCAAGGAATGGGGCAAAGCAAAGGTGTTCAGCTGAACCTCACCAGACCTCTCCCCTTCCACCTCTGCCCGGGCAGACGAGGCGTCCTATTTCAGCGACAACCAGCACTCTCACCATGCTCCAAGGCCGCAAGCGCGTGACCCAGATAAAAGCCTGGAGCATTGCAAAGCACGTTACAGGACATGGGATTACTCACCTGCATCCGAGGTACCCACACGTCCCTCTTTTCCAGGAAAACTTTTTCCTAAGGCGGACTAGGGAACGGGAAGACCGCCCTGCTTTCACTGCCTGATGTATTACGATCAGGGCTGGGGTAACTGTGTGCACTGTGTAAATATCCCTACGTGCTTCTTGGGACTGCTACAAGTGTGCAAGCAGAGGTGCTTCTCACATTCAAACCTGAGCTTGTTTGAATAAAACAAAGCCCAGCAGATTGACCAAAATAACCTAAGCATAAACACCATCTACAAGGACTTTGATAAGAGTGCAGGCAGGGGAGTGGGGAGCAGTGAACACGGAGTTCATGCCTCAAGCAACAAACACTACATGCTGGCTCACATGCTGCCTCAGCTCTGCTGTTCAAGTGCCAAGGCTCTGCAGAGCCCATCAAAGTCAGAGCCATTTTGTTCCCCAACTGGATCGAAGTTAATAACCAATTAAGAAATATTACAACACCAAAAAAAACAAGTATCTATTCGAGAACATCCTCAGGTGCTGTTTGGCCATGCCCGGGCATCCGAACAGTAACAGCACATTCCTGAAGGAACAAGTCTGCAGGAATCTAATCTCACAGCAGACACTCAGTTTTGAAAAAGTAGGCAAGTCCTGACTCTTCCAATTCCCCAGCAAAGCCTCGCTGCGGGCCCAGCTGTCCTCCAGGCCTCTGCTAAAGTGATACTCCCCTATGTCAGCTCCTGCCCATCGCTGTCTTCGGCTGCCTGCTCAGCTCCGCTCAGCAAGCAAAGAGCAGATGTTTGACAGGAGATGGAGACTGGCAAAACACTTTAACCAACAAAATGGCAGAGGAAGGAAAGTAAGGGGAAATGTAATGCTGCAGCTGAGTTACCTCTGTCCCATTCCCACCACCCAACCACGGGCTGCTCTTTAGGCAGCGGCTGCAGATGGGATGGCATCTACAATCACATGTGGCTGTTTCAGGCTCCAGCAACAATGAGGGGCAGGGAGGAGAGTACAGGGGCTGGGGAGAGAGGAAGAGAGGGGATAAGCAAGGCATGCCTTGCCTCAGCCCCTCGTGCCCAGCCACCGCCGCATGCTCCAGGTCCGACTCCTGCCAGTGCGGCTGGAGCTGGGCGGCTGCTGCAGCGTGCGGGTGTGATGGGGCTGACCACGTTGCGGTTCAGAGCTCGGTTCAGCTTACACGTGCAAAGTTGTACAGGTTTTACACGGCAGCCACGGAGACGCGTGCCCAGCACAGACACTGCGATCAGCCCCAGCACTCAGAGACCTCCACAGGGGCAGCAAGATTGAGCAGGAGCCGATGCGGGGAAGAGGCACGGGCCATCCGCTGTCAACAGCATGTGGGCGCTCAGAGGAGGAGGACAGGACAGCAGGGATCTCTAACAACCTGCCGATAAGGACGTCAGTCATTTCCACCCCCTTTTCTAGCCCACTAACATCCTCCAGCTCTGCTGTAGAAGTTAGTTTTCAGGAGGGTGGGTTTCTAAACCTTTTTCAGCTACAACCTGCTGGTAACTCCAGGCAGCCAGCCCAGATAGCAAGTGTGATGACAATCCAGATCATTAAAAGTGACCCCACCACACACAGCAATCAGCTTATTTGTCACACCACAACTCGATATAGCCATGCTGCCTCCTAAGAACAGCTATAATCTCTCCCTAGCAACTACCCTGACAGCTTGTACCTGAAATATCGCCCGTGCCCTGCAAGTGTGAGCTGCCGTGGTGATGCACAGACCCCAGCCAGCCTTGCAGTGCACAGACGACCCAAAAGTCTGTCCCATTTGCACAGGACACTGACTTTGTTATGTCTCCAAACTCTTCTTTTCCAAAACCAGCAAACAACAGTGACTCTAAAAAAACTCTGAATACCAGTTTCTAAGATGCAACTTGCCCCGCTACCCACGTAGCAACACAATTCAGCTCAAACGAGGATGATTGTAGGAAGCTCAGCTTGTCTGCTCTGTATACGGCACTCTTCAGGTCGGCAACTGCTCATTTACTTCTCCAAAATGAATTCTGTATTGAGGATGTGCAGAAAGCCCTGACCACGGGCGAGTCACGGGAGACACACGGGGTCGTTTCTCCTGTGAAAGCAGTTTCTGGCTTCACGGCTGACGCACAGCACAGACAGCATGGAAGCAGTTGCTCCCTCGATCAGCCAGAACTATGCCCTTCATGACGTTTTCTTTTTCCCCTCATAGAGGGGGAAGTAGAGCAAACAGGGCACCACCCTCCAAGCGAGCATTTGCTGCCTGCACTCAGCTGTTCTCACCAAGGGAACCTCCAGATTTGCCATCACGTACTTCCCCCGTGTGAGCACACCAGTAGCTATGGCAACTCCACCGCTACTTACTTGAGATCCTTTCGAAGGGCACGTTCACTTCACCAGCAGGTTTGCTGCCTGGGTTGATTTTTTTATTACCTGAGATGCAGCTGCCAAGAGATTCGGCAGCAGAGGGATAGGACAGGCACTGACACCCTGCCAGCTACGAGACAATCACGCTTGCTTTGCTCTGTGCTTTACAGAAATCAGCACTGTCACCCTCCCCATCCCCTTGAGACTGGCTCCACAATTTATTTGTCCTATAGGATGAAAGCTGTGGTGGGCTAAAGACAAACCAAGAATAACTTCTGCTCCAAGTAGCATCCTGAAACACACTCCCTTTCAGGATAAAAGCATATCCTTACTTACCCTTTATCAAAGGAAGAAGTATGTCTCGGATGAGGGTACTTTGTGCCATTGCTGTTCATCACACCGCTGTTAACATTCCCTGAAATGTAGGATTTCCGTGATGCCTGGTCCTTTGCAAAATTTCTGCAAGCAGCTAATTTGGATTCTAAGGCCTGTGAAAGGGGAAAAAAAAAATGACGTCAAAAAAGTAATACCATTAAGAGGAAGTATTTTGCTGCTCAAGTTCAGGCTTTGTCATGACCCCAAGATCACCACGATCAGGAACCCAGTGTGATCACCTTTGGCGAAAGCTGAACTGAATGGGAACAAAGCTGTCATTTTCTCTGTCATCCAACCACAAAGGAAACCCACACAACGAGACGCTGACGCAGACTGCCACGCGTGACTCAGTTCCATCAGGGCTCAGATTTTACAAAATATCACAGAATCACAGAATCACAGAATCACAGAATAGTAGGGGTTGGAAGGGACCTCTGTGGGCCATCTAGTCCAACCCCCCTGCCGAAGCAGGGTCACCTACAGTAGGCTGCACAGGATCTTGTCCAGGCGGGTCTTGAATATCTCCAGAGAAGGAGACTCCACAACCTCCCTGGGCAGCCTGTTCCAGTGCTCCGTCACCCTCAGAGGGAAGAAGTTCTTCCTCATGTTCAGACGGAACTTCCTGTGCCTCAGTTTGTGCCCATTGCCCCTTGTCCTGTCACTGGGCACCACTGAAAAGAGCTTGGCCCCATCCTCCTGACACCCACCCTTCAGATATTTGTCAGCATTTATAAGGTCCCCTCGCAGCCTTCTCTTCTTCAGGCTGAACAAGCCCAGTTCCCTCAACCTCTCCTCGTAGTGGAGATGCTCCAGTCCCCTCACCATCCTTGTAGCCCTCCGCTGGACTCTCTCCAGTAGCTCTTCATCCTTCTTGAACTGGGGAGCCCAGAACTGGACACAGTACTCCAGATGAGGCCTCACCAGGGCAGTGCAGAGGGGAAGGAGAACCTCCCTTGTCCTGCTGCCCACACTCTTCTTGATGCACCCCAGGATCCCATTGGCTTTCTTGGCAGCCATGGCACACTGCTGGCTCATGGTTAACCTGTCGTCCACCAGGACACCCAGGTCCCTCTCCACAGAGCTGCTCTCCAGCAGGTCCACTCCAAGCCTGTACTGTTGCATGATGTTGTTCCTCCCCAGGTGCAGGACCCTGCATTTGCCTTTGTTAAACCTCATCAGGTGCCTCTCTGCCCAGCTTTCCAGCCTATCCAGGTCTCGCTGAATGGCAGCACAGCCTTCTGGTGTGTCTACCACACCTCCCAGTTTGGTGTCATCAGCAAACTTGCTGAGGGTACCTTCTAACTCTTCATCCAGGTCGTTGATGAAGAAGTTAAACAAGACTGGGCCCAGTACTGACCCCTGGGGGACACCACTTGTTACCAGCCTCCAACTAGACTCTGCGCCGCTGATGACAACCCTCTGAGTTCTGCCATTCAGCCAGTTCTCTATCCACCTCACCGAATACTCATCCAGCCCACATTTCCTGACCTTCCTTAGGAGGATATCATGGGAGACTGTGTCGAAAGCCTTGCTGAAGTCCAGGTAGACAACATCCACGGCTCTCTCTTCGTCTACCCAGCCAGTCATGTCATCATTTCATAACACTCTGTTTCTGAAATTCTCCACTGTGGGTCCTTCCCACCGGCTGCAGTTCTCCACAAACTGCTCTATAGTGGATCTTTTCCACAGGGTACAGTCCTTCAGGAATGGACTGCTCCAGCATGGGTCCACCCCCAAAGGCCACAGGTCCTGCCAGAAAACCTGCTCCTGCATCGGCTTCTCTCCATGGGCAGCAGTTCCTGCCAGGACCCTGCTCCACCGTGATCCTTCTTGGGCTGCAGCTCTCACTGTCCTAAGGGATAAAGGCCAGCCCAGCATGGCTTGTCTTCTGGACCAGACCACCAGATGTCCTGGAGGATGGCTGTTTCCTGTGCTGGTGGGAGTTGTTTAATGTTGTTTAATGCTTCTAACACACCAGTGTCTTGGCTATTGCTCATCCATGTCTGCCCAGTGTCAAGGCCTTCTATGTTTCTCACTCTGCTCCCTTCCAGTGAGTAAGTGGGTGGTGGGAAAGAAGTTGAGAGGGAACACAGCCAGGACAGCTGATCCAAACTGACCAGAGAGATATTCCATACCATATGACCTCATGCTCACGAATAAAAAGGTGGAACAGAGGAAGAAGGATGTGGAGGTTTTGATTGTTGATGGATTCTGCTGCTTGGAGAGTGGCTGGGCATCAGTCTGCTTGTGGGAGGTGGTCAATGATGGTCTTTGTTTCGCTTGGTGAGGCTTTTAAAATGTCTTCTCTTCACCTATTAAACTGTTCTTATCTTGACCTGAAACTTTTCACACTTTATCTCTTACTGTTCTCTGCCCTGTCCCCCTGGGGAAGGGAAGGGAAGAGTGAGAAGCTGCTGGGTTATTGCCCAGAGTCTACTCACCACAGCAGGGAATTTGTTGATGACTGATAATGAGTTTGGTGAACGGCCGCCAAGATGCTCAGAGGCTGAAGCACTTGTCTGGCTGGAGAAACTGAGGGGAAAGGCCTTGTTTAGCCTGGAGAGTGGAAGATCTCAAGAATCTCTTGACAGCCTGTCTGTCCCTGTGTGGAAGTCTTTGTAAAGATGGAGCCAGTCTTGTCACCTCGGTGCTTGGCAGGAGGATCATAGAAAATAGTAAGATGTGGAACCAAGGAAGACTCTGGATAGAGATAAGGAAAGCATTTTTGTCCACGAGGGCATCCAAGCATTGTCCTTGGAAGCTTTCCAGCCACCACTGGATCAAACCTTGAGCAACGTGGTCTGACTCTATAGCTGGCCCCAATGTGAATGCAAGACCCAGATGCCAGGATGCTTGACAAGTATTGCAAAAAGAGTCTCGACAATTACTTTGCTTCCCCTTTTGTTAATTTACAGTAATGTTAGAAGCACCATAACTCAGGATGACCATTGGTACACATACTTTAAAAGCTGGATTGCTGCAGGTCTTGTCCATGGGACCTTGACACAGCTGGGGATTTGGCCAACAGGAACCTGAAGACTTAGAAGAAACAGAACAAGTCCATGTAGCAGAATGGGGAAGGATCTGACTGGCAAAGGAGTGCCCTGAGGAGAAGGGCCTGGGCATCATGATGGCAGATGCCCTAGGAGCCAGTGGGCCTCACATTTCAAGAGGAAGGGGAAGAAACTAAAGAAGGTCCAGACAAGGTCTGTCAAGATGAAACGAGGTGGTCTAAAGTATGAACTGTGAGGAGAGTCTGAGGGATTTATGCATCTCTGGCCTCCTGAAAGGGAGGCACAGGTTGCCATGCTACAAGCCTACAGCTACCTGCAGAGTTGACCTAGCCAAGCTCTCGTCTGCAGTGACAAGTGATCGTAGGAATCATAGGAATCATAGAATCACAGGTTGGAAAAGACCTCTAAGATCATCAAACCCAACCATCCGCCCAACACCACCATGCTTACTAAACCGTATCCCAAAGTGCCTTATCTACAGGTTTTTTGAACACCTCAAAAAACAACATGTAGTTATGACACTTTGGGATACGCTTTAGGAAGATATGACAGAAGCAACAACCATAAAGTGTCTCTTGGGAGCTTTAGGCTGAGCTTTAAGCAAAATCAAATGGACTAGGAGGAGCATTGCTGTGATCTCTACCTTTGGTGCTCTTCACCTTTCAGCTCCACAATGTCACAGCCAGACTGGAGGCAGCCCTAGAGATCCCAAACAGTCTCTTCCCCACCAAACCTTGCATGAGCCTGTGCCTTCCTACACATTGTGCAAGAAGAGATGAAGGTGGTGATGCGAGCCTCTACATTATAAGACAACTCAGGGTGGAATGGAGTTCTGAAGGTCTCAACTCCAGCGTCCATCTCAAAGAGAGGCCAGCTCTGAGGTCAGACCTGCTTGGACAATAAATGTCTTCACCCACAGAAAGAGCTTACACATGAACCAGGCATCGAAGCCTCTGTTACACAAATGGAGACGATGCATTTGATCAGCTCCCTGAACACAGCTATTGGTATTCCAGGCCTCCTGAGATTCCTGAGAACATTCACCTTCTACAAGCTTCCTGGGATGTCTTCCCACCATGGGGTGCTTTAGGCTGTAAACAAAATTGAAAGCAAGGCTCTGACTTGGGTACTCTCAACTTCTGTGCTAAAAGACAGCTAGGTGGAAGGAGCAAAACTGGAAGCCTCTGAGAAATGAGCTGAAGATAAGAGTTTGGAACTAGCACAGCCTTTAGATCACTCCACATGTGATGGCTCTGTTCTCAATTTTCAGTCACTGGCACTCAGAAACCTCACCTGTTCCTGGTGGATGACAGGTTGACCATGAGCCAGTCATCATGCCCTGGTTGCCAAGAAGGCCAATGGGATCCTGGGGGGCATCAAGAAGAGTATGGCCAGTAGGTCGAGGGAGGTTCTCCTTCCCCTCTACACTGCCCTAGTGAGGCCCCATCTGCAGTACTCTGTATAGTTCTGGGCTCCCCAGTTCAAGAAAGATGAGGAGCTACTGGAGAGAGTCCAGCTGAGGGCAACGAGGATGATGAGGGGATTGGAGCATCTCTGCTACGAGGAGAGGCTGAGGGAGCTGGGCTTGTTCATTCTGAAGAAGAGAAGGCTGAGAGGGGACCTAAATATATATATTATAAATATCTCAAGGGTGGGTGTCAGGAGGATGGGGACAAACTCTTATCTGTGGTGTCCAGGGACAGGACAAGGGGTAATGGGCACAAACGGAAGCATAGGAAGTTCCGTCTGAACGTGAGGAAGAACTTCTTCACTCTGAAGTTAATGGAGTCCTGGAACAGGCTGCCCAGGGAGGTTGTGGAGTCTCCTTCTGTGGAAATATTCAAGACCCTCCTGGACGTGGTCCTGTGCAGCCTGCTGTAGGCGACCCTGATTCGGCAGGAGGGCTGGACTAGATGACCCACAGAGGTCCCTTCCAACCCCTACCATACTGTGATTCTGTGATTCTGTGATATAATGAATAATGAATAATTGTATTATTGTAGAATTTGATCATTATTAGCAATAGATATTGAATCAATGTGTAATGAAATGTAATTTGATTTAACATGGAAGTATTGAAAGTAATGATTATTTCAACACTTCGAAAAGGGGGAAATGTATCCAGGGTGATAGAATCAGTTGACCATAAACATGAACAGTGCTGCTGTGTTCCTAGTACAGCCCAACCCACCTGGACATCAGGTCCGGGAACAGAGGTCTATTCTCTAGGTAACCACTAACGCTAACCATAGTGGGTAATGCTGTTTTTGTCAAGAGAAATGATGGAGTGTGGTTCTGTGAAACGGACTGAAGAGACTGACCAGGTTTGCCAAGATTGAGAGCCTAGTGGGCAAAAGGTGATTCCGGCAGGGGGAGACCACGACCACCAACTCACTGACCCCCTACTCAAGTAATACCACCTACCCAAAAACAAATAATAGAAGAGGGTGACTGAGTCTGCGCAACAATCTACGTAAGAAGCGAGAAAGTCTACATCAGTCGGCAAAGAGAATAATATTGAATATGCATGAATAAAATAAATATGTATATTTTTAATCTATATAAACTGCATGGAAAAGTTATGAGGTATGCACGTCTGGAGGAATTATCCCTCGTGCATCCAGCGCTGCAATAAAGAATGCCTGCCTTTTAACACTACAGTGGTGTTACGAGGTGTTATTCCTGGATTTTCGGTGACAAGAGGAGGAAGATCATTAAGTATTGACATAAACAGCATAAGAAAAGTCATGTAAACTGAAACTTAACGGACATGGAAGCTTTCAACCTCAACCATTCTTCAAAATAGTTTTTCAATTTTTCTTCTAGTATGTACAGCTTTTGAGTCTATTAAAAATAACAGATAAAGAATCTTTTGACTCACTTGTACAATATCAAATGTATTCTGAACATGTGAGGCCTCATGTCCACAGCAAACAGTTTTGTATTATCTGCCTATACCTCTGAAAAGAACAATTATTTCAGAATTTCAAGTGTAACTAATATTCTTGGTAAGAGTCTTTACTTGCACAGACAATAAATATTGTTTGTTTACTGTTAAATGAATGGAAGGCAAAAGAGTGTAAGAAGTAAAAAAAGCAAAAAAAATATTGCAGAGAGAGCAGGAGAAAGATTCTCTTGCAGAATCTATGCAAATTCTTAACAGAGACTATGCTAAGAATATCAGACCTAAAAATATTGCTTGATAAAAAAGATGAATTCTGAATATACAGAAGAGCATGTTTTAACACATTCAAAGTCAGATTGGACGGGGCTCTGAGCAACCTGATCTAGTTGAATATGTCCCTGCTCAAAGTAGGGGGGTGGACTAGATGACTTAAAGGTCCCTTTCAACCCAAGATATTCTGCAATTCTGTATTCTTCCTGGATTTTCCTGGTGATTATTACAGTCTTCTTTGCTGCCTCATGGTGAGCTTTCTCATGCATAGCAGGGCCTTTATGGTTATCTCTTATGAAACTGCTGTCTTTTTATGTACGCATCTGCAGAAAGAGTCACAGAAAAGCACCACATGGATCAAAACAGATGCCGAGTGATGTGTCCTTAAGAACCAGGTGAGCTCCCCCATGCCTGTGGCTTCCTGGTAAGGAGTGTGTCCTGAGGAGGGGATCCAGCCTCTGCTGCTCTCTGGGGAGGGAAATTAGCAGTGTCCATGCTGCCTCGGAATACACATGGTGACTTTTTCAAGATCATCCTTCATCTGAAGGGCTTCAGACATGTACTTGTGGATTAGGTGTTGCAAATACTGATTCCACTGACATTGCCCAGAGGGGCTACCACAGATGCAGACTGCTCCCCTGCAGATATTTATACTTAGGCAGATTAGTTCTCTGGTTGTTGTTGTTGCAGATATTGATGCTTTTAGGGAAATCACACAAACACTTGAAGGACAGTGGAGGATTACCACCTTAGTGGTCCTTCATTGAACCTGTTCCTCTTTACCATTGTCTCACTGTCATTGTTCAGGGTGTGGTGTGAAAGGTGCTGAGCAGAGGGTGACAATCACTATTTTTGCCTGGGCTCCTGCTCATACAGGATGCTGTTGGCTGCCTTTGCTGCTGGGTCGTGGTTTGCCTAATGAAGTCAAGGACCACCAGCACCATTTCCACAGAGCTACTGCCCAGCCACACAGCTCCTTGCTTCTGTCTCTGCAGCCTGTAATTCCCCTGATCAGTCCTTGGGTCTCTACAAGATGTATGAAAGAGGTGCTTTCTGCTTTCTCCAGTCACAATGAAATTCCATTGTGTATCAGAGTAGCCCTGCTATGACATCAGCCTGGTCTCTCAACATCCTTGGACTCATCCCCTCTGGTCCAGTGGGTTATAAAGGGTTGACCTTATCTAAGTAACCCCTGACTTGATCTCCATCCACTGCTGTGTTTCACCTAGGGTTCTTCCTCTTAGACACCCAGAACAGGGAGACCTTGCAGGTGGATTCTGAGGCAAAGAGGACACAGATAATTTCAGACCTATTCACCTCTGCTCTTCCTGAATTCTACAGTGGCCACACACTGTCTTTGTTTCTTTTTTAATTGTTCTAAAGGAGTAACAATTCATTGCTGTGGCCTTTAACTCCCTTGCAAATGTCAACTCTAACGGAGCTCTGGCTTTTCTAAAACCCATAGCATTTCTGAATTCCTCCTTTGTTTCCATCCTTGCATTCATCTCTTGTATGCTCCCTTTTATTCTTGGAGCTTCTCCCTGAGTTTCTTATTTGCCCAAGCTTCTCTCCTGATAGTTCTGCTTCTTGTCCTGACTATTGACATGCACGTCTCCTGCCTGGAAGACACTGTCCTTGAAGACCAGCTGTGCTGAGCTCTGTTGCCCTTGTGTGCTGCTCACATGGGCTTACTCACTAAAAGTCACAAGAGTAGGCCAAAATCAGCTTCTTTGAGGCACAGCATCTGCATTTTTCTGCTCTCCTCCTTGGGAGATCAGAGTCCACTATTTCACAGTTATGACAGCGACAGTTGACACAGGTTTTTACATCCTTGAACCAGCTTTTCATTCTTTTTGACTAACAGATGCATATGAGCATCACCACTCTTGAACAATCTGACAGCTGAGATACAAAGATTGATGTCCCAAGCTGTGTCTTCACCCAGGCTCTCCAGAAACCTCCAGGACTAATTGCATGCTATGGTGGTCCCCTTCCAGGGAATGCCAAGGTAACTGAGGTCAGCAAAGGGACATTAATTCATTCTTTGCCTCCCACCAGGACGTCACCCTTACCAGTCTCTCCCCTGACTCTGACTGATAAAGACTCACTCAGCTTGTTCATCCCATAGAGGAGCTCCACACACCTAAGCAGCTGCTTCTCACTCAGGACACCAACCTCCTGAGCTTTCTGGCCTATTTCTCCTTCTCATCCTGTATCCACCCATCACAGCACCCCAATTATGTCAGCTGTCTCAACATGCCTCAGTTGTTCTTCCCTCCAAGTGGGATGAAAAGATGCCCTGGGGGTCTCCAGCTTCTCCTCCCTGTGCCTCAGGCTGAGGCCATGGGAGCATGTCTGGGCTGCAGCACCTCAGCTGTGGCCCATCTGTGCTGAGAGCAGACTGGCAAAAAGAAACCTGCTACCAAGTGCCCAAGACCTTGTGTGTGCAAAGTCTTTCCTTCACAGCAGAGACATGCTGGAGTGGATGACAGGTGGCAAAGTAAAGGAGAAGCGAGATGCCCACAAGTAGAGCAAACCTTGCTTTTGACAATGCCAGGAAAGGAGTTTGATGTCGGCTCTGTCTCTGCAGCCCTGAGGGCTTGTGGTGGAGGTGAAGCTGATCTCAGGAAGGAAGAGATGATGTTGAAAATGTCATTGGGTGTGGATGTCACTGTGAAAATTATGGGCCTGATCCATGATTGTGACATCAAAGGGATGGTTAAATACTGGAGGAGAAAACAACGAGCAGAGTTTGAGAGGGAATGCCCTCAAGTGAAGACCCTGCTGTGATGTGCTTGTTGTTCACTCTCTGCTGTTCATCCACTGGATAGAGAAGGGACAGAACTTGTCTCACTGCAGTGGTGGGATTCCATCACTGCCCAAAGGCACCAAATCTGTGTGAGATGCCCTGGGTGGTGCCTGTCACACAGCGAGTCTGAGTGGGGATGGGGTTCCCGCATAGGACCTGTGCTGTGCATGTCAGGTTCATGCTGTTTTCCTGGAGAGCCCTAGCACCTTCAGTAGTCATAGATGTCTGTAAATGTAAAATATATGAGGATTCAGCTGCCCTGAATGAGGTTAGGCAATGAGGGGATGCACATGAGACAAATCGCATCATACTATTAAGGCTATGCGGACAATACAGCTGATGGAGAATAGGAAGAAAGAGACCTGCCTCTCCCTGTGCCGCAGGACTCCATATGGTCAAGCTGATTACATCGATCAACAGCCCTGGACATATATAAATATTTGCAGGTTCAGTTCTCTTGAATGTGGGCACTTTCTGTCATTGAAGTTGACCGAAGGCATTTCCCACCAGCCTCCAGGAAGGTGCCCTCAGACACTGCTGTGTCTCTATGAACTGCTCCAATAGAGCTTGCAGTTGCCCACAAGCATCTTGGTCACCTTCGAAATCAATCCTGTCACCAGGTATCTGTGTCTAAATTTCTTCCTCCTGCCCTCCATGTTTATTAATAATGAAGGGAGCTGAGACAAGGAGCTCCCATGCAGAAGCCTTTTTGGTGCCCATCTGAACTGAGGCAAGAGGAATCCCGCCTCCTGTGGGTTTGTGGTGTGCATGAGAGTGAGCTGAGTCCTCTTCTAGCTCCAGGACTTCAGATCAAGGATGAGATGCCTCAGATGAATAGGCTGAAACCCTTCCCTCAGCAGGGGTAAAGGAGATCTCTCTCTGTCACTCTCTGGTTGTCTTGTCTAATGATGGATCAAGGAAAGATGACTTTTGTTTCTTACTCTTTTTCCAATAAAGTTATGACACTGTAGAACAGAAGTGTTTCTCCCTAACAGAGGGAGGGAACATGAGTGATGACTTCATCCTGTTTCACAGCAGGTTCCCTGGGGGGAGCCCGGAGAGGGCAGAACCAGAGACACATTGGGCGGTCTTGTGCTGTTGATCTGAGCTGGGCTCCTGGGATGGAGGGAGCTCATGGCAACAGGGAAACACTTCAAAGAGACAGCTCTGCCCAGAAGCAGCTCCTCTGCAAAGCACAGCAGGGCTGCTGGCACTGCCTGCAGGCACAGAGGGGAGAGGAGTGAGGCAGAGAGGTTAAAGGCAGTCTGGGGTGTGAGGATGCTGAGAGCTCACTGAGAGAAAGATTTTTTCAGCCATTGGCACGGTAAGTCTCCACGTGAAGGGCAACATATCTGCACTTTATGAAAAGATCTACTAAAGCTGTCACACCCCCCAGCCTACGGGATGGACCTTGAGGAATATCACAGTTTTTCTCTTGCTGTAGGTGAGAATGTGCTGCAAAGAAGGACTTGCCTGCTGCACCACGACAGGTAGAGGGCAAGTCAGTTCCCTTCTCGCAAGGACGGCTGCAGGGCTATGAAGGTGGATGTGCAGCCCGGGCTGCCCGAAATTGTCCTGCAGAACAGGGTCTCTGCACAAACATGAGGCTTTGTGCTGGGGCAGGGACTCTGCTGCCTGCCAGGGTCAGCACTCAGCCTGCCCAAGGATCTCCCCATGTTACTGCGAGGAGAAGCTGTGTGAGGAACAGAAAAACCCAGTAAGGCAGGGCAGGGTCCTTCTGCTATCAAGAAACAGCTACATGGGGTCAGGGAATCTCACAGATCCAGATCTCCCCAGGATATTTTCCTGTTGATATGTGAAGGGGAAGGTCAAAGAAGGGGTGACTATCAAGCTCTCAAGTTACTTGCCCTGTTCCCTCTGAGGATCTCAGGGACTGAGAGCACAACGACCTGGCAATGTGTGCAACTGGGTGAGGGTAGCAGTGTCCTGAGTGCCTGGCTGCCTCTGCCTCTTTCATCTCGAACCTCAATGTATTTCTCCTTCCTGCTCCACTTGTCTGTGTTACTGAAGTAGTACCCATGTTCGCTCCATCAGGCTCTCTGGGGATGGGAGTTTCAGCTGCAGAGTCAGACACTGATTGTGTGGGCCCTCCCAGGCAGGCGTGTCCATGGGAATGAGGTGCGCCAGTCTGCTCTAAACTGTGGTACATAGGACAGTGAAGTCTGTGGGCCCAGAGAACAAGCTAGATTTCCCATAGTCAGAATCCATCACTAGGACACATGGCTATCTTCCTGAGGTGTTCTTCAAAGCTATGAGCAGGGCTCAAGAATGCATATCTTTCTAATAACACAATTGTGTTATCTGAAAAGCCCCATGAAGCAGCGCAGAGATGCTACGCCCAACTGAGGAAATGCTCTTGGGTTGGTGAAATGAGCTGCATGTGTCCTTGACTAGAAGTGGGGTGCTGAGACCTTGAGTAAGGGTGAGATGTTTAGTAGTCTGCTGTGTATCCTGCTGCTCTTCAGCTGTGTCTGGTGGCTTTTCAGGATAACATGGGAGTGCGATCACTCTCAATCTCAGAATAGTGTAAGCCCAGAGCAGCTGGGCAGCCCTGTTCTCCCTGAGGGCAACAGAAATGCTGAGGGTTTCTGACATCCCAGAACACTGCCCAGGTGCGTTGGGGGCAGCTCTGAAATTCCCAAAGGACTCAGCCTGACTTTGCCTTCCTCATTTCTTAGCACTGGGAGTGCAGGTGCTGAAAAGCCCTTTTGAGTCAGGAGCAGTTTCAAAGGCCAAAGTCGAACACCAGGATGTCCCCTTACCCCCACCATGCCCACGAACCCCAGTGCTGCACAGCATGGCTGAATCCTTGGCAGCCAGTGCACAAAGGTCCTTTTCCTCATGGCACATTCAGCGAGCACCAACCAGAGCTATGGCCACTGAGCTTAAAGAAAGTATCCTAAAGAAAGAAAGGGGGGTGGGGGGGGGCGTAGCAGGGGGAAAGTCTGCAAGAAAAGGCTCAGAGACGTATCCCCTAAATTCCCACTGTTTTTTCTTCCTTGGACAGGAATATTTTCCCAGAGAGAGCAAATGCCTAATGGCAGCTCCATCACCAAGTTCGTCCTCCTGGAATTTGCAGACAAGAGGGAGCTGCAGCTCTTGCACTTCTGGTTCTTCCTGGCCATCTACCTGGCTACCCTCCTCAGCAATGGCCTCATCATCACTGTCATAGCCTGTGACCACCGCCTCCACACTCCCATGTATTTCTTCCTCCTCAACCTCTCCCTCCGTGACCTGGGCTCCATCTCCACTACTGTCCTCAAATCTATGACCAATTCCCTGTGGAACACCAGGGCCATTTCCTTCACTGGATGTGCTGCCCAGCTCTTTCTGTCTATCTTCTTTGTTGGAGCAGAGCATTGTCTTCTTACTGTTATGGCCTATGACCGCTACGTTGCCATCTGCAAACCCCTGCACTACGAGACCCTCCTGGGCAGCAGAGCTTGTGTCCACATGGCAGCAGCTGCCTCGGGCAGTGGCTTTCTCAATGCTCTCCTGCACACTGCCAATACATTTTCCATACCCCTCTGCAAGGGCAATGCTCTGGACCAGTTCTTCTGTGAAATCCCACAGATCCTCAAGCTCTCCTGCTCACACTCCTACCTCAGGGAAGGCGGGCTGCTTGTGGTCAGTGTTTCTTTAGTTTTTGGGTGTTTTGTTCTCATCGTGCTGTCCTATGTGCAGATCTTCAGGGCCGTGCTGAGGATCCCCTCTGAGCAGGGACGGCACAAAGTCTTTTCCACATGTCTCCCTCACCTGGCCGTGGTCTCCCTCTTCATAGGTACTCTATTGTTTGCCTACCTGAAGTCCCCCTCCATATCGTTCCCATTGCTTGATCTAGTGGTGGCTGTTCTATACACAGTGGTACCCCCAGCAGTGAACCCCCTTATCTACAGCATGAGGAACCAGGAGCTCAAGGACGCTGTGCAGAAACTGGTGACTGGATGTTCTTAAGTAACAATACACTTCCCACCTTCTTCTGCATATCGCTCACATTGTAAAGCACTGCAGGACCAGGCTGTCTTTGGTTGTTAGTTTGGTTTGGGTTTTGGGATTTTTTTGATTGTGATAATATTCCCTGCAAGGAATCGCCATTTTTCCTCCCACTGCTATGTCAGTATCTGCTTGGCTTCTGTGACCCAGAGACTGTGTAAAAGAGGAGCCATGCTCTCGGTGTGCTTCAAGAATATGAAGACTGCTGCAGCCACTTGTTTGTCTAAGATCCTTCCTTCAAAGCTTTCTCTAGACCTTCAGGGGCACCTCTGGAGGTGGAGGGGAAAAGAGTCCCAGCACAGCAGCAGTGCCAGGGAGCACCAGCTCTTGGTCTTTCCTGAACTGCAGTCTTTCTGCCCTCCTGAAGTCCTGCTGAGCCCTTTTGTGACTGTAATTCCTGAGTGCTCTGGCAGCTCTGCCACAGTGCTGCGGTGTGGCAGGCCTGTGACAGCAGGCAGGGACAAGCACTGGGCACTCCTGTGACAGAGGTGACACACATAACAGCATTTCCATCATGAAATGGGATCTCCTCAAGGCAGGGCCTGAAGGCTTCGGGCTGCTTCTAGTGATGTTCTCAAGAATATTCACAGGAAAGTGCCCTGGAGAGGAAAACATCTTTGTTGGCAACACAGAAGGTTGGATTGAGTGGACACTCAGCAAGTTTGCCAACGACACCAAGATGTGTGGTGAGGTCGACATGGTGCAGGGAAGGGATGCCACCCAGAGGGAACTGGACAGGCTTGAGAGGTGAGCCTCTGCAAACAACATGAAGTTCGACAAGGCCAAGTGCAAGGTCCTGTACGTGGGTCAGGGCAATCCCAAGCACAACTAAAGGCACGGAGAATGGGTTGAGAGCAGCCCTGAGGAGACAGACTTCAGTTTCTGGATTGATGAGAAGCTTTACATGACGCCCCAATGGGTGCTCGTAGCCCAGAAGGCCAACCCTATCCTGGGCTGAATCCTCAGCAGCGTGGGCAGCAGGTCAAGGGAGGGGATTTCGCCCCTCTGCTCCACTCTAGTGAGACCTCCCTTGGACTTCTGCATTCAGGTCCGGAGTCCTCAACACAGGACAGACCCAGAGCTGTTGGAGTGGGGCCAGAGGAGACCATAGCAATGGTCGGAGGCCTGGAAAGCCTCTGCTGTGAGGAAAGGCTGAGACAGTTCGGGCTGTTCGGTCTGGAGAAGAGAAGGCTGCGGGGAGACCTTAAAGCAGCCTTCCAGTGCCTGAAGGGGCCTGCAAGAAACCTGGAGAGGGACTTTTTACAAAGGCATGCAGTGACAGGACAAGGGCTAATGGCTTTAAACTAAAATAGGGTTGACTGAGATTAAATTTTAGTAAGAAATTCTTTCCTATGATCATGATGAGGCCCTGGCACAGGTAGTCCAGAGAAGATGTGGCTGCCCCCTCCCTGCTGGCAGTGTTCAAGGCCAGGTTGGACGGGGCTTTGAGCAACCTGGTCTAGTGGCACGTGTCCCTGCCCATGGCAGGGAAGTTGGAATGAGATGCTCTTTAAAGTCCATTCCAACCCAAACCACTCACTGATTTTATGACTTTATGAAGCCAGTTTTGCTACAAAACTTGATTGTTTGAAGCATTCAAGGGTTTCCCCTCCATCTGCCCCCCCTTGGCTCTTGCATGCTGAGCACCTCCAGGGCCTGGCTGTACAAGCACTGCAGTCGAATGGCTTTACTGGAACTTTGTGTGTTGCCTGGAGTATGGCACTTGGAGGGACAGGGTTCTGTGCCATTGGGCGCCCATAAAGGATCAAGCTGGGAAGTCAGTCTGCAAGTCAAAACCAGCAAGGTCCACGGCCAGGCCTGGCTATACCCATGGCTGTGGCTGGGCACCAGTATGCCCACAGCATAGCTCAGGTCAGCCTGGCACTGGATTTCACATCCCTGATCCACTTCTGTCTGTTTGCAAATACCACGTCCAGGAGAGCGTCGCCTGTGTTGACACATCTGCAAGCTGTGCTAAGAAGCTGGCCCCAAGAACCGGCAGAAACTTCTGGGGCTGATGGCACCCTGCACTTTCCCCTTCCCATGAGGTCGGGGCAATTAAAGTCCCCAAGGGTGATGTGGGGTCAATCATCTGGAATTGGTAAAATAAGCCTTTCTCCTCTTCCTTCTGTGATTCCAGGTATTTGTCTCCTAACATGATGTCTCCTTAACTGGCCTATCCGCTGACCCTCACCCAAAAGAGCTCAGTCTGCTGCCCAACCCTTAGAGGATCTCTGTTCATGCAGGCAGCTCCTACATTGAGGGCATCCTGACATCTTCCCCACTGTCTCCTTCGAGTCTGTATCCATCCGTTACAGCACCTCAAGCTTTCTGACTTGCTGTGCTGGTTTTGGCCAGGATAGAGTCAGTTCTTCTTCACAGCAGCTAGTAAAGGGCTGTGTTTTGGATTTGTGTTGAAAACCATGTTGACAATAGCAGGATGTTGCAGTTACTGCTGAGCAATGCTTACACAGGGATAAGGCCTCCTCTGTTTCTCACGCCACCTCTCCAGCGAGTAGGCGGGAAGTGCACACAAAGTTGGCAGGGGACATCTGACCCCAACTGACCAAGGCAATATTCCATACCAGATGTCATCATGCTCAGCATATAAACCTAGGGTAAGAAGAAGGAAGGTGGAGGACATTCAGAGTTCTGGCTTTTGTCTTCCCACGTAACCTTTACATGTGATGGAGTTGTGCTTACCTGGAGATGGCTGAACACCTGCCTATGGGAAGTAGTGAAGGAAATCCTTGTTTCGTTTTAGTTGCGCTTGTGTCTTTTCCTTTACCTATTAAAATGTCTTGATCTCAACCCATGAGTTTTCTCACTTTTATCCTTCTGATTCTCTCCCCTGTCCCTTCAGGGGAGAATGAGCGAGCGGCTGCTCGGGGCTGAGTTGCCATCTGGGCTTAAACCACCACATTGTCCCACACACCTCAGCAGGTACTGCATCAATGTTGGAGCTCTGTGACAGCACACAGAGCTTCAGCTTCTCCTGTCTCTGCCCCAGGCTGAGGGCACTGATACATTTTTGAGGTGTTGCACCTCAGCTGTGGTGCAAGCGCTAAGCTCAAGCCTGCCACTGATCTTGAACCCAAGACCCTGTGCAAGTAGAGGCTTCCATTCACACCAGAGACATGGAGTGGACAGCAGCTGGCAACACAAGCACAAAATGAGGTGCCCACAAGGTGAGAAAATCACATGCTTCCCAAGGCAAGAGAGAAACTGGGCCGGCCTTTGCAGTCCTGACAGGAGAGGGCTTTGCTGCCCATGGTGTCTCTGCAGTCCATGCGCGTCTGTGGAGGAGGTCAAGCTGATCTCCAGGCAGGACAAGGTGCTGCTGAGAAAGTGCATGACTATGGACATGGTGTGATTCAGGTAGACTGTGAAAATCATTCCCCTTGTTAACTATTTTACTGTACCATGACTGGGTTACACTAGGTGTTGCTTTGTTCTCAACTCAGAGCTGGGTCATCACCTCAGTGAGTGGCAAAGCTCAACTCATTAGACCAGTTTATATACATTTATTAAACCGATTACACCAAGTCTAGAATCTTCATAAGTTTCTAAGCAACCATTCTGTTTCTTTAAGTACATCTTTTCTTAAGTTCTCTCTATTCTTCTGTCTTTGTGGAATTCTCCCTCGCTGGTTGCAGGTCCTGCTCGGTTTCAGGGTCGTCTCGGGGTTGTCATCTGTCCTTCATCTTCTTCTGTGAATTCTGTTTGGTACAATCCTGAGAAAGACTTCGAGAGACTTCAAGATGTTCTGTTAAACTTAGTCCTATTTCTAAAACGTAACCTATTGACCTATGACATTCATCTTGCTACACCTTATTCTTCTCTTATGCTAGGTCAGTTGGTTATTAACCCAACCATGATAAGGCCTATACAGGGGACAACTGAGTGGAGCATTCCATGGTCGTATGGTTTCCTAAACACACCTGTATTCACACAAATGAATCTATGGTCTATTTTTATGATTTTATTCTATTCTATAGTCATAATCAGTCTCCTCTACAATCACTGAATCACAGAATCACAGAATGGTAGGAGTTGGAAGGGACGTCTGTGGGTCACTCAGTCCAACTCCCCACTGAAGCAGGGTCGCCTACAGATGGCTGCACAGGACCACGTCCAGGCGGGGCTGGAATATCTCCAGAGAAGGAGACTCCACAACCTCCCTGGGCAGCCTGTTCCTGGGCTCTGTCCCCCTCAGAGGGAAAAAGTTATTCCTGGAACTTCCTGTGCTTCAGTTTGTGCCCACTGCCCCTTGTCCTGTCACTGGGCACCACTGGAAAGAGTCTGGCCCCATCCTCCTGACACCCACCCTGCAGATATTTAGAAGCGTATATTAGGTCCCCTCTCAGGCTTCTCTTCTCCAGGCTGAACAAGCCCAGCTCCCTCAGTCTCTCCTCATAGGAGAGATGCTCCAGTCCCCTCCTCATCCTCGTAGCCTTCCTCTGGACTCTCTCCAGTGATCAATCTCTAATACCCATGTTCCTTGATTGTATCATCAGGAGGGTGAATAAAGGATGAGAGTAAGAAGGATCAGCAGCATTTCAAAGTGTTGGCACACAAGTGGAGACCTTGCTGTGATCTTCCTCAGATTTATGCACCACCTGCATCTGCTGGAAAGACGTTGGACAGACCTTGTCTCACTGCAGGGCTGGCAGTCTGACCCTTGCTCACACGCCCCAAATCTCCCTGAGATGCCCTGGGGTGTCTTTTATGGACCAGCTCTCAGGGGGAGTAGCTGTCCTGCAGGTCCTGCACTGTCCAGCCAGCTGTACGCTCCAGTGGTGCTGGGCAGCTTTGGCATCTGAGGGAGCACTACAGGCCTGGAGTTGGCCATGAAGTTGGGCAGCTGCCCTGGAATAGGTTAGGCAGTGTAGGGATGTCCATGGGAAACCTTCGATTCCACTTAGCGGAGATGCAGGAAATACAGCTGATGGAGAAGAGATTGACAGACGGAGCTCCCCCCGTGGCACATGGCTCAGTTTCATCAGATGAACACCTCCATCAACTGCCCTAAGCCTACTTCGTAGGTACAGGTTGAGTTGTCCTAAATATGATCACCTTCTATCATTTCAGTTGGCCAAAGGGACTCCCCACCAGCCTCCACGACAAGGCCCCAGATGCTGCCCCTCCCCTGCCAGGGCTGCCCAGCCCAGGCCTGTTTCTCTCTGGCCTTTGGGGACTGCAGCTTTTGTTCTTGTTGTGGAACCATCATTCATCATTGTGTTGCCATCCGCCATCCACTGCAGCATGCCTCTGCTGTGGAGCAAAGCCTTTCACACAAGGGGCCACATCTTTGGGTACCAGGTTTCCACGTGAAAATCTACCCTGTCCCTAGTGCCAAAACTGAAGAGCTGTAGCCCAAATGGACAACAAAGCCCACGGCCCAAGGTGCATGAAGAGCCATTGCAGAGCTGTGACATCAGTGGAACAAGAGCTGAGGTGGGGCAGGACAGCTCCCATGGCTCTTGTGGTGGATGGAGATACAACATTCTTGGAGTGACCAACAGGAAAAATGAGGAGCGGGGAATGCCCTGGGGGATTCCCAGGAAGTTCAGACATATGCAGGTCCTCTGTGAATCCCAGAGTACACAGTCCTTTTGACTCTGCTAAGCTGTGTGCTAGCTTTGTGAAATTATCACCTAGCACCCACATCTGTGCATACCTGCAACAAAGAAAATATTTGTGCTCTGAGTTTATCTTGGCTTACTGCACACCGGGTAAACAATCACACTTTTGGGACAACAATTTGAGGTCTAATATCTACAGTCTTCTGTTCTCGTTCCCTGTGGGAAGTGGCACCCCACTTTTCATGGTCACGAGAGCCAAGGCTGACTCTGGATTTCACATCCATGATCAGCTCTCCCTTCTGTGTGAGTAGCAGATGCGTATGACCATCACCATTTTTGATCAGTGTGGCAGCTGAGATACAAAGATTAGTCTCCCAAACTTTGTTTTGACCAAGATCCTCCAGACACCTCCAGCACTGATTGCACGCTGTTGTGGTCACCTTCCAGGGAATGCCAAGGTGATTAAAGTCAGCAAAGGGACATTAATTCATTCTTTATCTCCCACCAGAGCATCACTCTTACCAGACTCTGCTCTGAACCTGACCCATAAGGGCTTACCCAAATTGTTCATCCCCTAGAGGAGCTCCACACATCTAAGAAGCTCCTTCACACTGAGGACACCTCTCTTTTTGTCCTCTCACTCCTTCTTCTCTGTATTCACCCATCACAGCACACCAATCATGTCAGCTGTCCCAAATTTCCTCAGCTGTTCTTCCCTCCAAGTGGGACGAAGAGATAGCTTGGGGGGGTCCAGCTCGTCCTCTCTGTGTCTGAGGCTGAGGCCATTGGTGCATGGCTGGGCTGCAGCACCTCAGCTGTGGCCCATCTGGGCTGAGAGCAGACTTGCAGAAAGAAACCTGCTACCAATTGCCCAAGGCCTTGTGTGTGCAAAGGCTTTGCTTCAGAGCAGAGACATGCTGGAGGGGATGGCAGGTGGCAATGTAAAGGAGAAATGAGGTGCCCACCAAGAGAGCAAACCCTGCTTTTGGCAAGGCCAGGAGAGGGGTATGTTGTCTGCTGTGTTTCTGCAGCCCTGAGGGCCTGTGTTGGAGGTGAAGCTGACCTTAGGAAGGAAGGCTCTAATGGAGCTTGCAGTTACCAGCAGGCATCTTGGTCACCTCTGCAATCAAACATGTCACCAGGTGTCTGTGTCTGCACATCTTCCTCCTGCCCTCTACCTCCATGAATTAGCAGGGAGCTGAGACAAGGAGCTGCCATGCAGGCTGGTGCCCATCTGAATGACACAAGAGAAATCCCACCTCCTGTGGGTTTTGTGGTGAGCATGAGAGAGACCTGAGTCCTCTTCTAGGACTTCAAACCAAGGATGAGATGCCTTGAATGACCAGGCTGAATCCCTTCCTTCGGCAGGGGTAAAGGAGATCACTCCCTGTCACATTCTGGTTTTCCTTTGTGACGATGAGACAAGGAAAGAAGATTTTTGTTTCTAACCCTTTCTCTGAGAGTAGAAATGCCACTGTTGAAACCAAGTGTCTCTCCCCAGCTGAGGGAGGCAACATCAGTGATGCTTCAGCTTGTTTCACAGCAAGTTGTCCTGGAGACCAAAAGACATCTCAAGGGAGAACAGAGACGGTAGAGAAAGTAGTGCCTTGGGCTGGTCCTCTGCTGCTGAGCTGGGCTGGGCTCCTGGGATGGAGGGAGCTCATGGCAGCAGGCAGAGCTGCGGAGAGACAGCTCTGTCCAGGAGCAGCTCCTGTGCAAAGCACAGCAGGGCTGAGGGCACTGCCTGCAGGCAGTGAGGAGAGAGGAGTGAGGCAGAGAGAGGTTAAAGACAGCGTGGGGTGAGAGGATGCCGAGAGCTCAGAGGGGGAGAGAAATCTTTTCAGCCTTTCACACAGTAAGTCTCTGCATGAAGGACAATGTGTCTGCACTTTGTGGAAAGATCTCCTCAAGCTGGCACAACTCCCCGCCTATGGGATCCACCATGAGGAATATCACAGTTTCTCTGTTGTAGGAGGTGAGGATGTGCTGCAAAGCAGGGACTGCCTGCTGCACCCTCAGAGGGACAGGCCATGACAGCTGCCTTCTCCCAGGGACGACTGCAGGGTTGGAAAGGTGGATGTGCAGCCCGGGCTGCCCCAAGCTGTCCTTCAGAGCAGGGTCTGTGCACCCCAGGGGTTGTGTGCTGGGGCAGAGACTCTGCTGCCTGCCAGGGCCAGCACTCAGCCTGCCCAGGTAGCTCCTTGCAGAGTTGTGAGGAGAAACTATGGGTGGAAGGAGAAACCCCCAGGGAGGCAGGGCAGGGTCCTTCTGTGGTTGAGAAATCACCGCATGGGTCAGGGCTGCTCACAGATCCAGATCAGCCCAGGATATTTACCAGGGGATATGTGAAGTCAAAGGAGGGATGACTATGACAGTCTCAAGCCACATGCCTGGTTCCCTCTGAGGAGCACAGGGGCAGAGAGCAATGACCTGGCAATGTTGGTGTCTGGAAAGTGCACAGCTAGGTGAAGGTAGCAGTGTCCTGAGTGCCCAGTTGCCTCTGCCTCTTTCATCTAGAGCCTCACTGTGTTTCTCCTTCTTGCTCTACTTGTCTGTGTTACTGAAGCTGTTCCCTTGCTCTCTCAGTCAGGCTCTCTGGGGATGGGAGTTTCAGCTGCAGAGTCAAGCTCTGATCTTGTGGGTCCTCCCGTGCAGGCGAATGAGGTGTGTCAGCTGTGTCTAAGCTGTGGGGCTGTGGGCAGTGAAGTCTGTGAGCCCAGAGAACAAGTAATTTTTCCCATAATCTGAATCCACCATTAGGACACATGGCTATCTTCTTGATGTGTCGTTTCAAGATCTGAGCTGTCCTCAAGAATGCAAATCTTTCTCGTAACACAACTGCGTTATCTGAAAGCCCCAAAGGAGAGGTGCAGAGATGCTATGCCTGACCGAGGAAATGTTCTTGGGTTGGTGAACTGAGCTGCAGGTGTCCTTGACTAGAAGTGATGTCCTGAGATGTCAGGAAAGGGTGACATGTTAGGTGGTCTGCTGTGAATCCCTCTGCTCTCAGCTGTCTGGTGGCTTTTCAGGATAACGTGGGAGTGCGATCGCTCTCCATCTCAGAACAGTGCAAGCCCAGGGCAGCTGGGCAGCCCTGTTCTCCCTGAGCGCAGCTGAAATGCTGAGAGTTTCTGACATCCGAGAACATTCCCAAGGTGAGATGAGGGGAGCTGTTAAAAAATCACAAACTTTTCAAACTTCCTTCTACTATCTCAGTTCCTTAGGGCAGGGAGTGCAGGTGCTGGCCAGCCCTTTTGAGTAAGGAGCAGTTTCATCTGACAAACACCCATACAGGTCCCTTCCTCCACCACGCCCATGAAACCCCATCTGTAGAGCAAGGCTGACTCCTTAACAGCCCGTGGGAAGAGGTCCTTCTCCTCACAGCACAGTCAGGGAGCAGCAACCAGAGATTCAGTCACAGAGCTGAAGTAAATTCTCACAGAAAGAGAAAAGAAGGTGTGTGTGTAGCAGGGGGAGGGTCTAATAGCAATGACTCATAGAAGAACCACCTGAACTGTCACTGCCTTTTACTCCTTGGACTGTGTTTCTATTTCCAGAGGGACAAAATGTCCAATGGCAGCACTGTCACTGATCTCATGCTCCTGGCATTCGCAGACACGTCGGAGATGCAGTTCTTGCACTTCTGGCTCTTCCTGGCCATCTACCTGGCTGCCCTCCTCAGCAACGGCCTCATCATCACTGCCATAGCCTGCGACCACCGCCTCCACACCCCCATGTACTTCTTCCTTCTCAACCTCTCTGTCCTCGACCTTAGCTATATCTCCACCACTGTCCCCAAATCCATGGCCAGTTCGCTCTGGGACAACAGGGACATCTCCTATTCAGGATGTGCTGCCCAGGTCTTTCTGTTTTCCTTCTTGTTAGTAACAGAGTGTTGTCTTCTGACTGTCATGGCCTATGACCGCTACGTTGCCATCTGCAGACCCTTGCACTACGGGACCCTCCTGGGCAGCAGAGCTTGTGTCCACATGACAGCAGCTGCCTGGAGCAGTGCTTTTATCAATGCTCTCCTGCACACTGCCAATACATTTTCCATACCCCTCTGCAAGGGCAATGCTGTGGACCAGTTCTTCTGTGAAATCCCCCAGATCCTCAAGCTCTCCTGCTCACATTCCTACCTCAGGGAAGTTGGGCTTCTTGGGGTTAGTGTTTCTTTAGCTTCAGGGTGTTTTGTTTTCATTGTGCTGTCCTACGTGCAGATCTTCAGGGCTGTGCTGAGGATCCCCTCTGAGCAGGGACGGCATAAAGCCTTTTCCACATGCCTCCCTCACCTGGCCGTGGTCTCCCTGTTTCTCAGCACTGTCATGATTTGCTATCTGAAGCCCTCATCCTTCTCTTCCCCATCCTTGGACATGTTGTTGGCTGTTCTGTACTCGGAGGTTCCATCAATATTGAACCCTCTCATCTATAGCATGAGGAATCAAGAGCTCAAAGATGCACTGAAGAAACTTATTCAGTCAGTAGTCTTTCAGCAACAATAAGCTGCCCATGTCTATTTATAACTGGTTTTCTTTGTATCTGTGAGTCTCTGTGGTCCTGCCACCACCCAGATCACTAGGACACAGGAGATTAAGATCCATTGTGTAGTTATATTGCATACAAGTGCTGTGATGAGAGTATCAGGCACTCTTTGGTCACACCTAGATCATCTGCTGTTTGAATGACACACCAGGAGAAGTTCTGAGTGCTCTGGAAACAACTGCCACTGTATTGTTATCTTGGTCACTAGAGCAATAGCCTGGAGATGGGGTGGCCAGACACCCCCTGGTCACACTTTGGCCATCCGCTGCCTCATCTCTCTGCCAGAATGACTCAGCACGAATTCTGGCCAGAATGGCGAGTATTGACCGAAGAAAATCATCTCAAGATCCCATAAACCAATATCCAAAGGTGAGACCCTTTGAGCTCTCTGGGTCCACAGCAGGCTGTGTGACCCAGTATCTCCCCATGAGCTGGGACATCTCTCAGGGTAGATTTAACAAGGATTGAATGATTGTCCGTCGATGATTTCACAAGGACTCAAAGGCCTGATTTGGCACACTTCACTGACTGTCCTGTGACGAATGCCAGCACATAAGTTGGAGTATATCCATGAAAGTCACAAGAAGGGCAGTTTTAACCACAGGTTAACCTCTTGCTCTGCGTGTGGAACTGTGTACGTGATTTGGTTCAGAACCATTTCCCTGTCTGTGTGCAATATCGTTCAGAATTCTTTGTCTGCTCATAAGCGTGATTTAACTTTCATGTGTGTGTACAACCCTAAATCACTATTACAGCTGTGCTTTCATTGAATCACTCTGTTAATTTGGCTGATGATTAAGTGTTGTTAGTAATTCTACAATGTAATCTTGTGATCTACCTCAAAAATATGAATAAATCCTAAATTGCTGCTAAATCAAAGCGGTGTAACAAATTCCTATTCATAACAAACACCTGTGGATTGGTATTCAATCTTTGGTAATTCTGTTTATTTCAGGAATGTCAGCATGCACTCAGCTTTTCCAGAGGCATGAACACAGTCTGTTTGACTCAAAGGTCTTTGCCCATGTGTCTGGCACCACAGTACAGCTGGCCTTCCGTGTCACATCTCTTTGGTAAAAGGGCACATCCTCATTGCTGGTGTCCAGAAGCTGGGCTATTCTGAAGCTGAGGTCAGGAACAGGCTGAAGAAATTGACCCCATGAAGCCTTACTTGGGTTCTCCATGGGATGAGGAGGGCATGGGACAATATGGTAAAGAATGGGACCGGAGTGAGCTTTCACTGGTGGCCTCCCTATTCGGCCAATTCCAGCACTGGCCACTCACCACCACAGGTTTTTGGGTGAGTTTTGCTGCGTGGCCATTTCCCTCCTCCTGCTACTGTGCTTCATGCCTGCAGGAAGGGAATGGCCATCCATGCTCAACCTCTCTCTTTGTCCAGTCGCTGGTAGACCCCAAACAGGGATGTGTTAGAAACACCACATGGGATGCCGATAGAACTGGGTAGGTTGCAGGACTAAGTGGAGGCTGTCTCCTGTAGGAGGAACAGCAAGGGCACAAAGCACAGAGGGTTGTCTTGGGGATCATGCAAGAGAAACTGTTCCGCTTACTGAATGCACCTTTTCCCATACTGTGCCTGAACAGTGGGACTGGGGAACTGTGTGTTGTACAGAGGGCTGGGCTGGAACAGGCCAGGGCAGTGACAGGGATCACAAAGAAGCTCCCATGGAGTGGTCACCTGGAGTTATTGGCTGCAAGACAGGTAAAGAGCAAAGAAAAGAGCTTAAATTGCCGTGTTAGAAACCAAGGTTGAATAAGGGAAATGCAGGGCTCCTGCTGGATGGGGACGGGTAGTTAGTAACAGAAGACAACAATGGGGCTGATGGACTCAATGCCTTCTTTGCCTGAGTCTTTCCTGAAAAGGTCTCCCAGGCCTCTATGCTCACGGAAGGAGCTGAAGGACGAGAGAACTTATTGGCATGAAGCTCAGGAGATGCCAGCAGGATAAATACCAGTTTCTTCCGCTGCAGGGGATTCACCTCAGCAATGCAATAGGCTGGGGGCTGCGTGGCCGGGAGCAGCCCTCTGGGAAATTTTGTGGTGGTCAGGGAGCTGGAAAGGAGGCAGTCATGTGGCCTGGCAGCAAGGGAGGCCACCCAGATCCTGGGTTGCACAACCAGGAGCGTGGCCAGGAGATCCAGGGAAGGGATACTCTGCAATGCTCCATCCAAATTTCAGATCTCCAATTCAGGGGCAATTTTTGTAAGGTGGAGGGCCCTTAGGAGAGCTAGGGACTGGAGAACTTTGCCTTTGAGGAGGATAGGCTGAGGGAACTGGGCTTGTCCAAAAGACATTGGGTGGAAGGTGAAAGAGGAGAGGTACAACCAGGACAGAAGGAGAACTTTTTTCCCCACGATCTCAGCCCAGTGCTGGAACAGGTCACCCAGAGAGGTCGGGCAGTCACCCTCCTTGGCGCTTTTCAAACCCAGGCTGAATCAAGCCTTGAATAAGTTGGTCTGACTGTGTTTCTGACAGGTTGCACTGCAGACTTCCTGAGGGCCCTTCAACCTCGGTTCCCTTGTGATCCTATGATGCTGAGCCCTGGGCATAGAGGATATTTGTGGGGCATGAATCCTCCTGTGCTGTAAGTGACCATCTAAACCAATATCTAATCGAGTGAAGTGGCAAGAAAGGAAAAGTAGTGCCTTGGGGTCTATGTGGACAACCTTACTCCTCACCTCCCCAAGCCCACCAGTTCCCTCATAAGTCTCCTGGGACTTGCATCACTTCTCCTCACATCAGACTTCTCCACTGAGCTCTGCAGCTGCATGGTACAGCTCCTTTGCACCAGCTGCCACCCGCTTTCCTTCAAGAACTGGGCTGCACACAGGCACAGAAAGGTTTCTCTTCCTTTCCAACAAACAAAAGTGAAACAGGATACAATTTAATCAACTTTAAAACTCTCTCCTCAGCTCTATGCTAAGTCCAAGCAGCATCTAATGTGGTCCATGTTTCACAAGGGATTTCCATGAAAGAACAGTTTTAGACAGAGACATAAGAAAGGAGAGATACAAAGGCAATGAAGGTCTTGACTGTTCATTAGCCTTAAGAAAGATGAGGCAACTGTCTCTCTGCCTGAACCTTGAAGCAGAAACCAGATAGTGGAGAGGCATCTGAGTGACCAAAGAACAAGCACAGGAGGAAACCTGAGTGTAATGGGTAGGGATATGTCCATTGGAGAGTGCTGGTACCCTTTCTCAATAGACTGAAAAAACAGCAAAAATACCCTTAAGAAGCAAACCTAGTTTTTTATTAAGTACTCATCGTACTCTTTTTCTTTACTTACCTCAAAGGCAGCTTAAATTAGCTGTACAAGGTGTGAAGTCTTGAAAATAGTGTAGGAAGAGAAAGGCACATGAGGGCTTTCTGCATTGTAAGGTCTCCCAAGGTGCATTCTGTGCTGAGTCCATGAATCTGAAATTCGAAGAGGATTTTTGCACAAACTTTTCCAGAAGTCAAAATGAGAAGAAAAACCCAAGGTATCTTGAAGCCTCAGTGTGTTCCACTGAGGGCCATTACTGACACAGGCTCTTCTTGGACATGTTAGAGCAGATAATTGAAGGCCATGATTCCACAGAGGCAAAGGCAAATTTCAGGCAACCCTTACACTGAGATAACCCTTTGGCTTTTCAATGAAGGAAGATGGCCAAGCCCGAGCTCAAAGGAAGGGAGATCCTGTCCCTCACTCGTGGCTCCAGGCTTTTCTTGGAGTTGTGGGGAGTGTGATGACAAGTGAAGGACAATGCTATGACACCTCCTGCTGTCCCCAGGGTGGATGCAAGGAGGCAACGAGGTCCCATTGCCATGAGGACCATTTCTCTCCTTCTAGGCCTCGGCTGCAGAGAAACCTGCCAGAGTCAAGGAGACAAAGACCCCGGCTCTCTCATGGCCTTTCAGCCCTGCCAGTGCCGTTGGCCATCTCCACTACAGGCTGTTCTACACTGTCCCATGCCTGTACCTGTTTCCCTGAAGGCTGCAGACATACAATGCGCTTCCCCAGCTTGTTCTCACCTCACTGTGTCCCTACCTGTACTGGTGTCTCTCCATCCTTGCCAGAAGGTCCTTGAAACTTGAAAATCATGGGCTGATCCAAACTGCCTCTAAGTGACCTTTTGCACCACAGCACTGCCCTCAGAATGACATCTCTTTATCCTCAGGTCCTCCTGGGACCTCCAAAGCTGCACTTTCTAATGGCTGTCCATTCTCACACCGTTTCCCACTACCCATCAAAAAGTGCCATCATCTTGGGGAGAAATTTTCAATCTCTCTCGAACTCCTAGTATTTTTCCCTCAGTCTCCACTTTACCACAATAGAAAGCCCAGTTCTGTCAGCCTCTACACACAAGCCCTAACCCTGTCTTGGCAGACTTTCTCTGGCCGTGTGACATGCTTCCTCCATGCTCAGAATCAGTGCATCCCTTCGAGAAAGAGTTCTAGCAAAGGAGGCAGGAGACCCGCATGGATGAGCAAGGAGCTTCTAGCAGAGCTCAGGTGCGAGAGAAAGGTTTATGGAACGTGGAAAGAGAGACAGGCCACTTGGGAGGAGTACAGGAATGTTGTCAGAGCATGCAGGGATGCAATGAGGAAGGCTAAGGTTCGTCTGGAATTGAATCTGACAAGGGATGTCAAAGACAATAAGACGGGCTTCTTGAAGTACGTCAGCAGCAAACGGAAGACTAGGGGCAATGTGGAGCCGTTGCTGAAAGAGGTGGGTGCCCTGGTGACGGACGATGTGGAGAAGGCAGGGTGACTGAATGCCTTCTTTGCTTCAGTCTTCAGTGCCAAGGCAGACCTTCAAGAATCCCAGGCCCTGGAGGTAACAGAAGAAGCCTATAGAGAGGATGACTTTCCCTTGGTCGAGGAGGACTGTGTGAGGAATTGCTTAAGTGACCTGGACACTCAAAAATCCATGGGCCCCGATGGAATGCACCCACAAGTGCTGAGGGAGCTGGCGGATGTCATTGCTGAGTCACTCCCCACCATCTTTGAGAGGTCCTGGAGGAGAGGAGAGATGCCCGAGGACTGGAGAAAGGCCAATGTCACTCCAATCTTCCAAAAGGCAAGAAGGAGGACCCAGGGAACTACAGGCTGGTCAGCCTCAACTCCATCCTGGAAAGAAGACGGAGCAGCTCATTCTAGAGGTCATCTTCAAGCAAGTGGAGGAAAAGAAGGTTATCAGGAGTAGCCAACATGGATTCACCAAGGGGAAATCATGCCTGACCAATCTGATAGCTTTCTACGCTGGCATGACTGGCTGGGTAGATGAGGGGGGGAGCCGTGGATGTTGCCTACCTCGACTTCAGCAAGGTTTTCGACACCGTCTCCCATAACACCCTCCTAGGGAAGCTCAGGAACTGTGGGCTGGATGAGTGGTTGGTGAGGTGGATTGAGAACTGGTTGAATGGCAGAACTCAGAGGGTTGTCGTCAGCGGCACTGAGTCTTGTTGGAGGCTGGCAACTAGTGGTGGTTCCCAGGGGTCAGTACTCAGGGCAGGTTTGTTCAGGTTATTCATCAATGACCTCTATGAATGAACAAAGCGTACCCTCAGCAAGTTTGCTGATGACATAAAACTTGGAGGAGCGGTGGGTACACCAGCAGGCTGTGCTGCCATTCAGCGAGACCTGGACAGGCTGGAGAGTTGGGCGTAGAAAAACCTGATGAACTTCAACAAGGGTAAGTGCAGGGTCCTGCACCTGGGCCAGAACGACCCAATACACCAGTACAGGCTCAGGGCTGACCTGCTGGAGAGCAGCTCTGTGGAGAGGGACCTGGATGTCCTGGTGGATGACAAGTTGACCATGAGCCAGCAGTGTGCCCGGGTTGCCAGGAAGGCTGATGGTGTCCTTGGGTGCCTTAAGAAGAGTTGTGGCCAGCAGGTCAAGGGAGGTTCTCCTCCCCCTCTACTCTGCCCAAGTGATGTCCCATTTGGAGTACTATGTCAAGTTCTAGGTTCCCCAGTTCAAGAAAGATGAGGAGCTACTGGAGAGAGTCCAGCACAGGACTACGACGATGATGAGGGGACCAGAGTACCTGTCCTATGAGGAGAGGCCGAAGGAGCTGGACTTGTTCAGCCTGGAGAAGGTGTGTGTCAGCAGGATGGAGCCGAACTCTTTTCAGTAGTGCCCAGCAACAGGACAAGGGGCAACGGGCACAAATTGAAGCACAGGAAGTTCCGTCTCAACATGAGGAAGAACTTCTTCAGTCTGAGGCAGACGGAGCCCTGGAACAGTTTGCCAGAGGGGTTGTGAATTCTCCTTGTCTGGAGATATTCAAGACCCGCCTAGACGAGGTCCTGTGCAGCCTGCTGTAGGTGACCCTGCTTCGGCAGGGGGGGTTGGACTAGATGATCCCCAGAGGTCCCTTCCAGGCTTCACTGTTCTGTGATTATGATTCTAGGTATGGATCCAAATTAAGAATAAATGCAAGTTTGGGACTGGGACCTCTTAGGTGATTGAGGACCATTAGCAGAGCTATGAAAGAAGCTGGATGGGTTGTGGGGAACTCACAGGCAATGCCAAATCCTCAGAAGACCATAGCTTTGTGGTTACAGCAACACCACTTCGTACCAAATCCCCACCCTGAAACACAAACACACTCACACACACCATAGACAGAGCCCTGAGATACAGTTGAGAGAAAGGTTCTCCTTTACCAGGCTCTGGTAAAGGAGTGGAGGGTCAGGGCTTGGCCATTCTGGTGATAAACAAACACCAAGGGCTTCCATGGCATCAGAGTCACCTCCACGTTGCCTTTGCCACCTGCAGCCAGTGTCTCCAAGTTTTTGCTTCAGCAGCCTCCAGGGACAGGCACCTCGACGGGTTGTTTGCTTCACAGCTTTGTGAGTGATGGCCCTTCGTGGAGTCTCAAACATCCTCAGAAACTTGGGGTTTGCTTCTGCTTTTCACTTCATTGGAGGTTTGTTTCATCTTTCAGTGTCTGCAGTTCAGGAACTCTGTCGCGGAAGATGAACCGGACTCGACACGAAGATCAATATGATCAGGTACAAGCCGTTTATTAGTCCCAGATAGCTCACATTTATATTCCCCATTACATACGCGGCGATCTCCCATTGGCAATAATCAAATTAAGTCACACAGCAACCTGGTTATGATTGGTGTACATTACTTGTTCACGCGCTGTGCTCGTGGCCTTCTTGCAGGTGGCAGGTTCCTGTTCAGAATCCAGGAGTTGTTTTTCTCTGCATTTTATTTCCTTGTTTCCACCGTTTTTCCTCTAGATGCCCTTGCGGCCTTATGCTAAGGCTTCATGGCCTCATAGAGAAATGCTGGATTGCTCACATGTCCCCAGTTCTTTAATGCTTCATCCTCCGCGAATCCCCCTTCTTTGTTTTGAGCAATCCAGGCCTGGTTGAGGACCTTAAGCATCAATTTCTTTATGCAGCTTAAAGCACAACCTACAATTCCTAAACACACAATAATTGTTACCAAAATAACAATACCTTGTTTAACTAATTCCTTTATCCACCCTGACAGACCCCAAGAAGACAGCCAACTGTCAAACGGTGATGTATTGTACGTAATATGCTCTGTTCTTTCCGGCAAGACAGCTAGCTGTTGGTGAATACTCTGAGAATGATCAGACAGATTCATGCAACACATCCCCTCAAACTCTTGGCACCCATGACCTTGCGCAAGCAATAAGAAATCAATAGCCGCTCAATTTTGTAAGACTGCATGGCGAACGCTATCTACATCCATTAATAACTGCGTTAATATCTCTGAAGTGGTATTAGACTGCTTCAAGCTCCAACAAGCTAATTTTTTAAGAATATTCCAATTCCTGGCGGCAGCGCCTCCAGGGAGGAAAAAGGATAACGCTACTGTTCCAGCTACAGATCCTAGCTGTACATTATTATCACACCCTGGATTAAAATGTCTAAGACTTCGCTTACTACGAGTTTTATTGAGACTCAAGAAATCTCTGATACGTGGGGTGAACAATGTTAGCTTTCCTATGTAGCACGGACCTCCTACCGGGTGAACGGGAATCCCTCCCCACGCACGATCTCCACAGATGAGGAAATATCCTGATGGCAACAGGAATCCCCCTGAGGTGTTAACCGAAAACCTTCCCATGTTGTTTAGCGAAAAATTCCAATGCCTTGAATTCCCACTTACATTTTGATAACCTGTAGTATACTGCCTTTCACCTTGGCTATGCAACCAAAGACGCCACGGATTTCCGAACTCAGTCACTCCTGTGCCATTCCACGGCAACCACTGCGACTGCTGATGCAAATCGCTGCAATTTGGCTGGTTAGACACATTTGCCCATTGAGCGGGTGCCATGGAGCCTAGCAGCTCTAGCTCTTGCAGAGGAAGTGAACTAGAGTGATTTAAATGTGTCACAATCCACTGCTGTAAAAAGGCACTCTGCATCACTGGCACATCACTACTTCACGCACACTCACCTTTCTCTGACCCACTTTGCCTGGATTTGTTATACAACTCGTTCAAATCATTTATACTCTCATTCACAAAGTCCCCATTCATGATAGGATAGCCAATCAGGCATGTGCGAAAAGGATCTCCTGGAGTAGCTAAAGACAGACAAAAATCCATCTGACCTGTTTGATTGGCCCAGGTTACCCACATATTCTGTCTCACATCAATGCGATGAATGGCTCCTGCATTCTCAACAAATAGGCAAAGGCATATCGTTATCCCTAGCGCCATGGCTGCTGGCATCCTCGTCTCTTTCACTGATCACACCAGCGTTGTACACGTGCTACTCTACACCACCACTGTTTCCCACAGACATAACAAATTACATAAAATCCATGGATTACACGCCTCGCAATAGTTACACTTAATTGTTCCAGTATGTGCTTCCACACCAGCGTCCATTAATCTTCCTTTTCTGAATCCTGGACATCTGCGCCACTGTTATCTCTATCGGGACCTTTCCACGGACGGACCCACTGAGCAGGAGCCCACCTTACTCCGTTTTCTGTAAGCAAGCACATACAACCTCTACCAGTTAATTTCACTTCGGCTGGTCCTTCCCATTGTCCTGTTTGCAAATTCTTGAACGGGACCAACACCTTTTCCTGCTTATGTTCCCCTTCCATCAACGCTCTGTGATGTATTAATGCTGGAGGTTCCTTTCTGTCCCCTGTCAAACGTAAAAAATTCAAGACGTACAATACTTTGTTCAGTCGTTCCTGTGGCATACTCCCAGTTTCCCCCCTTTTTTGTTTATGCAATAATTGTTTCAATGTGTGGTGTGCTCTTTCTATCATGGCTTGTCCTGTGGGACATATGTGGGATACGTGTGGTATGGTGGATGCCCCAGAGTACACAAAACTGAGCAAATTTTGTTGAGGTGTATGCCGGACCACTGTCTGCTTTTATCTCTGTGGGAATCCCTAGCACCGCAAAACTAGCATACAGATGCTTTGTTACATGCTGTGTGGTCTCTCCTGACTGTGCAGTTGCCCAAAAGGCAATGGAAAATGTGTCAATCACTACAAGTACGTACTTTTAATGCCCAAACTCTGGTACATGCATGACATCCATTTGCCATAGCTGTAAGGATCGTAGTCCTTTGGGGTTGACACCCACTCCGAGACCTGGACTTATATTTTGGCAGTCTGGACAAGACTTCACAATTCCTTGAGCATCATGCATGGGAAAGCGAAACTGTCTCATTAATACCTTCGCGGACTGATGGAAAAATTCATGGGAGTTGCGCACCTGAGCAAAGCTATCTGTGGGTGGACCCGTCCATGTCGGCATAACAAGCTGATCTGCACGTCGGTTTCCTTCTGCAAGGCCTCCTGTCATCAAATGGCTACGAATATGGGTTATAAAATACGGCACTGTTCTACTATTTAGCATAAATAACAACTGCTGTAACATTCTATACAAATGTCTATTGGATACTTCTTTGAGCATAGCACGCTCTAAACGCGTCCCTACTCCTACTACATACAAAGAATCAGAAACAATATTGACTGGCTGCATATTCCACTGTGCAAGAGCCCAAACAACCGCTTTGAGCTCTAACGTTTGTAACGAATCCTGCAAGTCTCCTTCGATTACCTGATCGTGCCGTATACCTGGAGGTCTCTCCCAGGTACACGCCGCCTTCTTGGAGCTTTTCCCTGCATCAGTAAATACTGTTATCCCTTCCAATGGGGTATTGGACTGTATTGGCCATTCCTCGAAAATCATCCCTGACAACAATGGCATTAATTTGTGAGAAGGGTAATTATTGTCAACTGTCCCTGGGAAATTACTAATAGCAATCTGAAATTCTATAGACGTCCTTATCAGCCACTCCATATATTCCTGCATCAGAGGTACCAGGATGGTTTGTGGTTCACATCCTGCAATTTCTACACATCGGTTTCTCCCTTGGATTATCAGCTGACTGAGCAGTTCTATCCGTGTGGTCACCGTCTTTTTCGGCCGGATAGAAAGAAAAATCCATTCAAGAATCCTTAATGGATTTTCTCCAGGCACCCACTGCATTAATATAGGAAACGGATGTTGATGCGTATGAGCAGAGTTGATTAACATCAACGTTAAAGGCTGTTCTGACCTTATTCTGGATGCATGAGAACTAATGATTTTGTTCTGAATAACCTCTAAGGCTTGCTTTTGTCGGGGTCCCATGGTTCTTCTATCGTCGGCTCTCGATGTAGTGCCGAGAAGCTCAACCAAGGGTGCTAAATCATCGCTGGTTATGCCACATAATGCTCTGACCCATTGAATGTCACCCACCAATTTCTGCACATCATTCAATGTCTTAATTTCGGGATTTAACTGTATTTTTGGGGCTTTAATTGTACCTTGTAAAATTATCCACCCCAGATAATTCCAGGGCTCCTGTTTCTGTGTTTTTTCTGGAGCTATTTTTAATCCTCTGAACTCTACCTCTCTAACAATTTTTTGAAGCACGAATTCCCTGTTCATATCTTTTCCTGCAATTAAGATATCATCCATATAACGATATATTAACAACTGCGGCATCTTTTTACGAATTGGTTGCAAAGCCCATGCTACAAAAATTTGGCACGTGGTTGGTGAATTTTTCATACCCTGAGGTAGGACTATCCAATGAAATCTACAGGCAGGTTCTGCCTTGTTTATTGATGGTACAGAAAAAGCAAACCTTTCAGCATCTTCGGGATGCAAAGGAATAGTAAAAAAACAATCCTTCAAATCTATAACTAGGACTGTCCATTTCTCTGGGATCAAGACCAGTGATGGCAGACCTGGCTGTAGCGCCCCCATGTCTTCCATGACATTGTTAACTGCTCTCGAATCATGTAGTAGATGCCATTCCCCACTCTTTTTCGGAATAGTAAATATTAGTGTGTTCCAAGGGCTAGTAGATGGCTGAATATGTCCAGCTTGTAACTGTTCTTCTACCAGCTCATTGACTTTTTGCAGCCGTTTGGCAGTAAGTGGCCATTGATCAACCCAAACTGGGTTATTCGTTTTCCATTTTATCTTCAAAACCGGCTGCTGTTCAATGGCCGCCCCGAAAAGGCTGGGTAACGATAGTAGTATGCAATTGACCGAGTACATCTCTTCCTATTAACATGATTGGAATTTGCATAATATAAGGTCATGTTGACACTACCGCACCGTCTGAAAAATGAAAAGCCACGAGATCCTGACTAATGCGTGTGGATTGTGCCCCTCCGACACCGTACACTCCCGTGAATGATTCAACCGTTGGCCAATGTGAAGGCCAATGCCGAGCAGATATGATAGTTACATCTGCTCCAGTATCAATCATCATTTTTAATTTTATCATCTCCTGGTCTTTTGATTTCACCAGAACTTCAATTTCTGGCTTGTTTTTCATGATGTCTAATGCTAGGTATACATACGGTTGTCCTGAGGACCCAAAGCCCTCATCTCCAAGGTGGTGTGGTGTGGCATGTGGTACACAAGCTCGAAACGGTACCAGCTGGGCAATCCTGCTGCCGGCGGGAATGGACAACGGAGGAGCCAAGGTATACACCATTACCTTTACCACTCCAGTAAAATCAGCGTCGATGACCCCTGGTAAAACAAAAATGCCTTGTTTAGATGTTGACAATCATCCTAATAATAGGGCACTCAGCCCATGGCCTAAAGGCCCTTTTACACTGGTGTCAATACACACCACTTCCGTTGTTACCAGGGTTTTATCTACTGCTGTTTCCACGTCCACTCTGGCACTCCCACAAGCAGCGGCCCAGAGGAAGTCGAGGGCTCTGGTGCCACTGTCCATGCCCCCTGCATTTGTGTCGTAGCGCGCGGGACCCTCGCGCTCCCCCCCGGTTTTCCGACTTAGAACATTTAGAGGTGTTATGATTATCTCTACAACAAGTGACACACCACTTGTTTCGGGGGCACGATCCTGAGTCCCCCAACCCTTGGGATGATCTTGTCTGCATCTTACATTGCGCCTTAGAATGTCCTATTTTCCCGCATTTAAAATACCGCTTTTCCGAATTTCTCTTTTCCCGATTTTCGTGTAGCAATGGTGCAATAGCCCCTTGTACCGCTGCAGAAACACATGCAGTGTACTTGGTCTGTTGGATTCATTCCATCAACTCAACCATGTCTGCTACTTGCGCAGATTGCGGCAACGAGCCTAGTATTTGTTTACTCCTTTCATTGGCATTGTCAAAAGCTAGTAACTGAAACATTTCAGTCTTCATATCCCCTGTTAGGTCCGGGTGCGTCTCGATAGCTTTGTAAAGTCGGTCAACAAACTGCTTAAACTGCTCATTTTGTCCCTGCTTAATATGTGCAAAAGCATGAGGTTGACCCGGCTCCTGCACGGAAAAAATTGCTTGTAATGCAAGATGCTGCGACAACTGTATCACCTGCGGTATAAAACCTAATTGCATATCTCCATCCGCAAAAGGACCCTGTCCAGTGAGCGTTTGTGATTGGATGCCATACAAAGGATCATTTTGATCCCGAGGCCGTGCAGCCTCTTGATCACACAGTCACGACCACGCCCTGTGGAATAAAAGTTGTTGTGAGGGAGTTAGCGCAATCTCAGCAATTTGTAAAATATCCATAGGAAGTAACTGATCAGCAGTAAAAATATACTTTAGCATTTGTTGGGTTACCGGTGATCTTAACCCATTCTGCATTACGGAAGTCTTAACTTTCTCCAATAACTTCCAATCAAATGCCTCCCATTTCGACCCCCCGCCCACTTGTGTCACCACCGGGTACGCTGCAACAAACGTGATGATTTGTCCCTCCACCAGCGCATCTCGAAAGACTCCATCGCTCTCCAGGATGCGTCTCTCCAGCAGGTGGCAGCACAGGATTAAGTAAGTGGCTGGGTAAGGGTGCAGCAGGCGGCAACTGTAAGGGTGGTGCTGGCGGTAACAACGGAACCGGGGGGGGTGGCAGCTCAGGATTCCAGTCCGACCGGAATGGATTCCCCTTCGTCGGCTCTGCCTGCACCGATGGTCCAAGCGCTTCACCAGTCCCCGGCGAAGGTGACCGCAACGACAAATCTTTTAACTGCTGGCTGATCTCCTTCAATACCTGTTTAAGCAAACCGTCCTCCCCCGCCCCCGACTCCTATTCCCCATCTGGGGACCCTGGTCGGGTCGGCGATAGTTGTGGGTATATTTTTTCAGGCGGAATTTCCTTCCTAGCCCTTTCAGCTAAGTCCCCATCACGTGTCTCTGCCACCGTTGTTTCTTTGACCGCCCATAGAGGTGGCATCCGTATGCTATTCTCAAACAAATTCCGCGCTTCGTTGGAAAGCATCGTAGCATTTCCCGACGCTGGCAGCGTTGCAGGGGTCAGGGCAACAAAAGCAGACGTGGCGGCAGCTCTTTCGCTTTTCATCTCTCTCAAAGTCTCTTTTACTAACCGCCACAGCGTAGAATAACAGCCTGCGGTCTTATCCTCGCTACTGAACTCGTCCCATAGGCTTTGTCCTATGGCTTCCCAGGTGGGTAACTCAAACGTGGCTCCAGCCCCGGAGATTAAGTTACGCTCTCGTGCCCACATCAGTAGCTCTTTCAGTACTTTTGCATCGTAAGAGACCGCTCTCTTAGAGAGCATATGATGGAGGAGCTTCACCACTGCACTTTCTTCCTTTGTCAGCGTGGACCCCATCTCCTCCCCAGCCGCTCACCTGTTCCTGGTGAGATCCCCACGGGGATAACCGTCCCACCTCAATCAGCACGCGTGTCTTCTTCCCAGTCCGATGGGCACTTCGAACCGAAGCCGCCGGGGCAGCAGCTGCTTTCGGCTGGCTTCTCCGCCTTTGGTCGCCTCCTTCTACCTCCAGACGGATTCCATCATCTGAAGTCTTCGGGGCACACAAGGGTCCCTGTTCGGGCGCCAGATGTCGCGGAAGATGAACCATACTCGACACGAAGATCAATGTGATCAGGTACAAGCCGTTTATTAGCCCCAGATAGCTCGCATTTATATTCCCCATTACATACGCGGCGATCTCCCATTGGCAATAATCAAATTAAATCACATAGTAACACGACTATGATTGGTGTGCATTACTTGTTCACGCGCTGTGCTCGTGGCCTTCTTGCAGGCGGCAAGATCCTGTTCAGCATCTGGGAGTTGTTTTTCTCTGCGTTTTACTTCCTTGTTTTCAACTGCAGTTTGTCCTCTAGATGCCCTTGCGGCCTTACGCTAAGGCTCTGCGGCCTTATGCTAAGGCTTCATGGCCTTATAGAGAAATGCTGGATTGCTCACATGTCCCCAGTCCTTTCAAGCTTCATCCTCCACAGTCCTATCCTTAGAGGAAGAAGCAATGAAGAATTAGGGGAGACATCTCAAAGCAAAAGCAAAGCATTTCTCCTAGACCTAAACCCTCATGTACTCCTCCCTCATCCTTTCCTTTGCCAGGAGATCTTCCTTCAGCTCTGTTGCTGCAGCTCTAGCCTTTGCTGGCCGAGCTTGAGGTGATCAGCAGAGGCTCTTCCCACTGGCTGCTGAAGAGTCAACCCTGCTCTGCAGCAGTGGGTTCATGGGAAAAATGAGGGTACTGGTCAGTCTTGGTGTTCGACTTGGTCAGAGGAAACTGCTCCTAACTCAGCAGGGCTTGTCAGCACCTGCACTCCCAGCACTAAACAATGGGGAAAGCAGAAGGCTGTTGGAAAGGTTTGGAGCTTTTAAATCTCCATCCATCTTACTTGAAGATTTTCTTGGGACTTCAGAAACCCTCAGCATTTCTGCTGCACTCTGAGAGAAGAGAGAGAGTCTTGCAAGGTGTAAGAATTTCTTGTGGCCTAGTGCAGCAAGAGGGCAGCTGGTCTGTCCCTCTGTCTTGTTCTTAGCTGCGCTCGTCTAGTTCTGCATGAGATGGAGGGTGATCACACTTACCCTGAAAAACATCCAAATGCTACTGAGTACAGAGGGATCCAGTGCAGACAGCTAAATGTCTCACCCTGTCTCAAGGTCCTCAGCACCTCACTTCTAGCCAAGGACGCGCTCAACCTATTTCTCTTCAGCATGAGACTCCCTCCCTCTATGCTATCTTGGGTCTTCTTCCTGCCTTTAACCCACAGATGGCTACGCACCCCCCACTCTCTCCCTGCGCTCTCGTGTGTCTCACAAACCCTTCCCTCTTCCCCTGCGGTGATGGGACATCACCCGCTTTGTTTCAAGTCGCTGCATCCACTTCCTCTGTGCATCCCCATGAGTTTTCTGTTTCCCCAAGCTGCTCTCCAGACTGCTCTCTTTACCTGAATGTTGGTATGGACATTCTTGTACATGAAAGACTCCGTCCTTGAAGACCAGATTTATGGAGATCTGCTGCCCCCCTGTGCTGCTCACACATCACCCCCTATTTAAAGTCAACAAAACAGGACCCAAAGTCTGCTTCTTTGAGGTCTGGGTTTGGCAGTCTTCTATTCCTCGTTCTTACTCCCTTTGGGAGGTAAGACCCCACTATTGGCTGTTTTGTGGTCACAACAGCCAAGGCTGAGTCTGGTTTTCACATCCCTGATCAGCACTTCCTTCTTTGTGAGGAACAGATTCAGAGGAGCATCACCACTGTTGACCAATCTGGAAGCTGTGCAATAAAGACCTATGTTCCAAGCTGTGGCCAAAAGCCTGCCAGATACCTCCAGGAGTAATTGCATGCAGCTGTGGTCCCGTTCCAGTGAATACTAAGGTAATGAAAGTCAGCAAAGGGAGTTTAACTGTTCTTACCTCAAAGTGGAATGAAGAGATGTCCTGCAGGGCTTCAGCTCCTCCTCTCTGTGCCCCAGGCTGAGGCCATTGGTGCATATCTTGGCTGCAGCACCTCAACTGTGGCTCATCTTGGCTGAGAGGATACTTGCAAAAAGAAGCCTTCTACCAAATGCCCAAGACCTTGTGTGTGCAAAGGCTTTGCTTCAGAGGAGAGACATGCTGGAGGGAGTGGCACATGACAACATAAAGAAGAAATGAGGTGCCCACAAACAGAGCAAAACCTACTTTGTTCAAGACCAGGAGAGTGGTATTTTGTCTGCTGTGTCTCTGCAGCCCTGAGGACCTATGGTGGAGGTTAGGCTGATCTCAGGAAGGAAGAGATGATGTTGAAAATGTCCTTGGGTGTGGACATCCTGTGATCCAAGTACACTGTGGGCCTGACCCGTGACTGTGAGATCAAGCAAATAGTTAAATCATGGGGGATAGAAGAACCAGCAGAGTTTGAGAGGGAATGCCCTCAAGAGGAGACCCTGCTGTGATGTGCTTGGTGTTCATGCACTGCCCTGTATCCAGTGGGTAGAGAAGGGAGAGATCTTGCGTCCCTGCAGTGGTGGGATTCAGTGACTGGCTGTAAGGCACCAAATCTGTGTGAGATGCCCTGGGTGGTGCCTGTCACACAACGAGTGTGAGTGGGGTTGCGGTTCCTCTACAGAACTTGTGATGTCCCTGTGAAGTGCATACTGTTATCCTGAGAGCTCTGGCATTTCACATAGCACTACAAGCCTCAATTTGTAAATTAAATGAAGATTCAGCTGCCCTGAATGAGGTTAGGCAATGAAGGGATGCACATGAGACCAATGCAAATCTTACTCTTAAGGCCATGTAGACAATACAGCTGATAGAGAACAGAAAGAGAGAGACTTAGCTCTCCCTGTGCCACAGGACTCCTTTTCATGAGCTGATTACATCTATGGGTAGTCCTGGACATAAGGAGAATTTACAGGTTAAGTTGTCTTAGAATGTGAGCACCTTCTGTCATTTAAGGTGGCCAAAGACATTTCCCACCAGCCTCCAGGAAGATGCCCTCAGACACTGTCCTGTCTCTATGAACTGCTCCAGTGGAGTGTTCAGTTACCAGCACACATCTTGGTCACCTCTGGAACCAAACCTGTCACCAGGTGTCTGTGTCTGCACATCTTCCTGCTGCCCTCCACCTCCAATAACTAGCAAGGGAGCTGAGACAAGGAGCTCCCATTCAAGAGCCTATTTAATGTCCATCTGAACTGAGGCAAGAGGAATCCCACCTCTTGTGGGTTTGTGTTGTACATGAGAGGGAGCTGAGTCCTCTTCTAGCCCCAGGACTTCAAACCCAGGATGAGATGTCTCGAATGACTAGGCTGAATCCCTTCCTTCATTAGGGATAAAGGAGATGCCTCCCTGCCACTTACTGGTTTTCCTGTCTAATGATGGGACAAGCAAAGTGGTTTTTTTCTTTCTCACTCTTTGTCTGAGAAGAGAAATGACACTAAAGAAAAGAGGAGTTTCTCCCCAGCGGAGGAATCATCAGTGATGACTTCATCCTGTTTCACAGCAGGTTCCCCTGGAGACAAAAAGACACCTTAAGTGAGCCCAGAGGGAGAAGAAACAGAGACACATTGAGCTTGTCCTCTGCTGCTGATCTGAGGCTGAGCTTCTGGGACAAATGGACGTCTTGGCAAGTGGGCAGCACTGCAGAGAGGCAGCTGTGCCCAGGAGCAGCTCCTCTGCAAAGCACAGCAGGGCTGAGGGCACTGCCTGCAGGCAGCGAGGGGAGAGGAGAGAGGCAGAGAGAGGTTAACGGCAGTCTGGGGTTGGAGGATGCTGAGAGCTCACTGGGGGAGAAATCTTTTCAGCCATTGACACGGTAAGTCTCTGCATGAAGGACAATGTCTTTGAATTTTGTGAAAAGATCTACTAAAGCTGGCACACCGCACAACCTAAAGGATGGACCATGAGCAGTATCACAGGTTCTCTTTTGTAGAAGGTGAGGACGTGATGCAAAGCAGGGACTGCCTGCTGCACCCTCAGAGGGACAGGCCATGACAGCTGCCTTCTCCCAGGGACGGCTGAAGGGTTGGGAAGGTGGATGTGCAGCCCGGGCTGCCCCAAGCTGTCCTTCAGAGCAGGGTCTGTGCACCCCAGGGGCTGTGTGCTGGGGTAGGGACTCTGCTGCCTGCCAGGGTCAGCACTCTGCCTGGCCAAGGAGCTCACCATGACGCTACAGGGAGAAGCTGTAGGTGGAAGGAGCCACCCTTGGCAGGACAGGGTGCTTCTGCTGCATGGGTCAGGGCTGCTCACAGCTCCATATCACCCCCATGGCATTTCCAAGGGAATTATTCAAGATGGAGCTTTATGAAAGGGAAGCTGACTGTCTGCTGAGGTTTCTCCTCTTTGTGTGCTACATAGGCAGTGGGAGATTTCCAAAGGAACTTTTCATTTGGAAAGTTGAAGGAGGGATGACTGTAGAGAGGAGAAGCTTTCCTGAGTCTGCATTTTCACTTTCCAGCTCTGGGGGCTACAGACAGCACCAGCATCCCCTGGCCAGTTTCATCAGGGCTTGTGTGAGCTGCCCTTTAGTCCCTGCACTCACGGAGAGGCTGCAGGGCAGAGCTGGGCACACAGGGGATCGTCTGGGGTCTGTGAGCACTGGCAGGGAGGAGATGTGGGTCCAGAGCAAGAGCTCCTGGCAGGGACAGCTCCAGGCAGTCGAGATGGGCAGGAAGGGAGGGAACTGCTCATGGAAACCCTGTTGCAGGGGAGATATGGGCACCTCCTGGCCATGGCCTGCAGTGCAGATGCCTTCCCTGAGCAGCCCCCTTCCTCTCTTCTCTGCCTCTCCCCTTGCCTCTCTCAGCCAAATCCTCACTATATTCTTCCTTGTTTCTCCTCTTTTCTCCTTTGAATTTATCTTTTTGTTGCTGTCACTCTCTGGGGATGGGAGTCTGAGCTGCAGACTCAAACTGTGATCTTGTTTGTCCGTTCATGCAGATGTGACCACGGCAACAAGTGTCCCACCTTCCCTCTAACCTCTGGGGCTGTGGGCAATGCAGCCTGTGGGGCTGGGGACTGAGTGAATTTTCACTCAATGAGATGACATCATTAGGACAATTGGCTAGCTCCTTGGGATGTCCTTCTAAGCTGTCAGCTGCCCTCCAGGAAGCAAACGTGACCCATAGCACCTCTGTTTTATCTTAGAGCTGCATGAAGAAGTGCAGAGAAGCTACAACCGAGGACATGCTCTTGGGCTGGTGAAATAAGCCATGTGTATTCTTGGCTAGAAGTGGCGTGCTGAGACCCACAGAATGTGTGAGACATTTAGTGGTCTCTGTTGTCAGTAGTATCTCCATCTCTTCATCAGTCCATCAGTCCATCAGGGTGTAAGCCCAGGGCATTTCAGAAATAGAAGGATGGACAGGCCAGCTGCCATATCTCTGCATTAAACCACAGTCATTCCTCTTGCCTCACAGGACTTGCCCTGTTCACCCTGCAGTCAACAGAAACATGGAGAGTTTCCATCATCTAATGACAACAACCACAAGGGGAAATCAGGGAAGCTGTGAAAACCCAAAATTTCTGAGTCTGACCTCTACGGTTTTGATGCTGAAAATTCCTACTGTGACAGGAGGAGGTTCGTCTGACAAAGTTGTACAACGGGTCTGGACCTTGCCCCACCATGCCCATGCACCCACTGTCCGCAGAGCAGAGCTGGCTTTTTAGCAGCCGGAAGGAAGAGGTCCTGCTGCTCCCGGTACACTCAGGAACAACCAACCAGAGCTGCAGCCACAGAGCTGAAGGAAGGGCTCCTGGAAAACGAATGATGAATGTGTGTAACAGGGTGAGGGTCTTGGAGAAAGGCTTTGATTTTGCTCTGAGAAGTCTGCCCTAAATCTTCATTGGTTCTTCCTCTAAGAACAGAATCCCATGCCCAGATGAAGCAAATGACCAACAGCAGCTCCATCACCCAGTTCCTTCTCCTTGCATTTGCAGACACAAGGGAGCTGCAGCTCTTGCACTTCTGCCTCTTCCTGGCCATCTACCTGGCTGCCCTCCTGGGCAACGGCCTCATCATCACTGCCATAGCCTGTGACCACCGCCTCCACACCCCCATGTACTTTTTCCTCCTCAACCTCTCTTTTCTTGAGCTGGGCTCCGTCTCCACCACTCTCCCCAAAGCCATGGCCAATTCCCTCTGGAACACTAGGGCCATCTCCTATGCAGGGTGTGCTGTCCAGCTCTTTTTCTTTCTCTTCTTGATTGTGGGGGAGTACTGTCTTCTCATCGTCATGGCCTATGACCGTTACATGGCCATCTGCAAACCTCTGCACTATGAACTGATGATGGGCAGCAGAGGTTGTGTCTACATGGCAGCAGCTGCTTGGGGTAGTGCTTTGCTCAATTCTCTCCTGCACACTGTCAATACATTTTCAATTCCTCTCTGCCAAGGCAGTGCCCTGGACCACTTCTTCTGTGAAATACCCCAGATCCTCAAGCTCTCCTGCTCACAGTCCTACCTCAGGGAAGTTGGGCTTCTTGGGGTTAGTGTTTCTTTGGCTTTTGGGTGTTTTGGTTTCATTGTCGTGTCCTATGTGCAGATCTTCAGGGCTGTGCTGAGGATCCCCTCTGAGCAGGGACAGCACAAAGCCTTTTCCACGTGCCTCCCTCATCTGATTGTTTTGTCTGTTTTTATCAGCACTGGCATGATTTCTTATATGAAGCCCCTCTCCATCTCCTCCCCATACCTGGATCTGGTTTTGTCATTTCTCTACTCGGTGGTTCCTCCAGCAGTGAACCCCCTCTTTTACAGCATGAGGAACCAGGAGCTCAAAGATGCGTTGAAGCAGCTCATTCTGTTATTAGTCTTTCAGCAGCTATAATGTGCCCATTTCTTTTCACAAGTGATTTCTACTGCTTATGGGGAACCTCCTGTGCTCTGGTCATTTTATCTGTGATAATTCTGTTTCTTCAGGAATGTCTGCATGAACTCCACTTCTCCAGAGTCATAAATTGAGCCTGTCTAACCCTGAGGTCTTTACACATGTGTCTGTCACAAGGTTACAGCTGGCCTCCGCTGTAAAATCTCTCTAATAAAAGTGGATTTCCTCAGTGGCATTGGCTAGAGGTTGGGCTTTCCTTGCATGGCTGAGGTCAGGAGCAGGCTGAAGAAACTGACCCTGTGAGTACAGTTTGCTGTGCTGGGGTTCTCCATGGAATGGGGGGAGGAAGACATGGGGTGATGTATTAGGGAATGGGACTCCAGTGAACTTTCACTGGTGGCCTCGCTTTTTGGCCTCTTCCAGCACTGACCTCTCACCACAGGTTTATGTGTGAGCTTTGTTGCATGGCCACTTCCCTCTTCCTGCTGGGCTCAGTGACTGCACAGGTGGAAAGGGAAGCCCTGCTCCACTTCTCTCCTTGTCCAAACCCTGGCAAAACCCAGAGCGAGGACATCTGCGAAACCCCACATGGGGTGTGGATAAGACTGCCTAGTTATCAGGACTTATGGGAGGCGGTCTCAGGTACAAGAAACTGAAGGGGGACAGGGCACAAAGGAATGTCTTGGGGATCACCTACGAGAAACTGTTCCTCACACCACATACACCCTTTCCAGTGCTGAGCTGGAACAGTGGGTCCATCTGTGGGACAGTGTGGCTGGGCTGGGCACAGGCCGGGGCACTGGCAGCGGTCACAAAGGAACTGCCATGGGGTGACCACCTGGATTTGGTGGCTGCAAGAAAAGTTAAGAGTAAAGAGAAGGGATCCAAAATTCAGATGCCCAGTTTAGGAATGATATTGGCAAGCTGTCGTGGGTTTAGCAAAGGGCCGCAGGACAGCAAGGGACTGGAGCACTTGGCCTGTGAGGAGAGGCTGAGGGAGCTGGGCTTGTCCAGTCTTGAGAAGGGAAGGCTGAGCAGGACATCATCCCAGCCTGCCAGCACCCACAAGAAGGTTATGGAGAACAGAGAGCACGTCTCTTCACCCTATTGCATGGCAGGAGGACAAAAGACCATGGGAGGAAAGTGAACGAAAAATGTTTCAGCCAGGAGAGAAGGACAACATTTTTCCCCAGGAGCTCAACCAAGTGCTGGAACAGGTCACCCATGGAGGCTGGGTAGTCTCTGTCCTTGGGAAGTCTCAAACTCAAACTGAATCAAGCCTTGAACCATTTGGTCTGACCCTGTTTTGGACAGGTTGCACTGCAGACTTCCGGATGTCTCATCCAGGCACTGTTCCTTTAAGATCCTGTTGCGCCCTTTTTGTAACTGGAGCAGAGCAGATGTTTGTGGGGCTTGAATCCTCCTGTGCTGTAAGGGACTGTTTAAACAAACGTTTAAAACCATGAAGAGAGGTTGATACCTCAATGTGACTTGCTCTGGGTATCGACTAAAAAGCCCTGGTCAGGGAAGCTTTTAGGGAGTGAGGTTCTGTGCAAGACACCAAAAGATCCTGTTCTAATGCCTGTAGGCCTGTCAGACGTCATTTAAATAGCAATGAAAATGGAAGTAAGAAGAGCTGAAGACAAAGACCCAAAGCAAAGACACAGCTCAATGGACTTTTCAGGTTTTTCTAAGACTTTCAAGGATATCCTTTTTTGAGAAGTGTTGTCCAGAATAGGGAATGGATGTAGGACACACGTATCTTCAGCTACATTGACACAGAAACCTGGTGCCAGTGGAGATGATCTAGCAAACCCTCCCCAGCCTCCTCCTGCAGCTTCCAAGGAGCTCTGGTCTCCCACAGGTCCTCTGAGATAGAAGCCACTCCCAGCACAGCAATCCAGGTACACTGCGGCCCCTAACAGTGGCATTGCCTGTTTATGGTCAGATACCTGATGTCTGTTTTAAAAAGTATACAATTTTATTATTTCCTATATTTTAGAAAAATCTACAAACACATTTACATCAGCTGAATCGCTGGAGTCCTTTCTTAGAAATGGAAATGTCCCTTTGGTCATCTGCACTCAGCTGTCCAAGATTTGTTCCCTCCTAACTTCTGGGGCACCCCCAGCCTACTTGCTCATAGGGCAGCATTAGGAGCCAAAAAGTCCTTGATGCTGCACAAACACTGCTCAGCTGTAACTAAAACATAGATGTATTCCCACGTGTCTCTTGAGTCCCTGGAGCCATTACAGTGACAAGGGGAGAGCCCTACCTGACTTAGGGCTGGGGCTGGTATGGGGTAATGGGGTCTGGGATGATGTTTCTGGGGCAGTTTCTTCTGTCTGTTTGTCACTGTTTAGAGCAGGGCAGCAATAAATGAGTGGCAGATGTGTGATATTATCACACCCCCCCCCCCACCCCCTACTAGGGGAAGGGAAAAAGGAGGAAAAGGGAGAGGGACTTACAAACTGGAAATTAAAATAACTTTACTAATAACACCAAAAATAGAGCAATAATGCAAAATACATAAATTCTATTGAGTTTCCCAGAGTTGTGGGGGCTGATGTTGTTCCAGTGGCTGCTGGGCAGACACTAGGAAGTCCTGTCACACCAACCCACATCCTGGGAAGCAAGGATTAAGGACACGTAGTGGTTCCTTAGGAAGACAAATGTCTGACTAAGAAATATCATCTCTTTGCATCCCTCCTTTACCTCAGTATCAATGCTGAGCATGATGTCATAACGTACGGAATATCCCATTGTTCAATTCAGGTAAGCTGTCACATCTATGTCACCTCCCAACCACTGGACCACCCTGAGCCAGCCAGCTTTGGGGGGGTTGGAGAGACAGCCTTCATGTGGTCTGAGCACTGCTCAGTAATAGCCAAAACACTGGTGCGTGATCAACACCGTTCCAGCCATGAGTCTGAAGCACAGCAACATGTGGGCTGCTGTGGCAAAAGTGACTCAGTACCAGCCAGACCCAGTACCGTGGTGCTCAGGGGTCTTTTCCAGCCTGTGTTATTCTGTGATTCAATGAATATTTTCCTTGGAGAGCTCTTGGAAGACAGAATCAGAGAATCACAGAATCACAGAATGCTTGGGGTTGGAAGGGACCTCTGTGGGTCACCCAGTCCAACCCTCTTGCCGAAGCAGGGTCACCCAGAGCAGGCTGCACAGGACCTTGTCCAGGAGGGTCTTGAATATCTCCAGAGAAGGAGACTCCACAACCTCCCTGGGCAGCCTGTTCCAGTGCTCCGTCACCCTCAGAGGGAAGAAGTTCTTCCTCATGTTCAGCTGGAACTTCCTCTGCTTCAGTTTGTGCCCATTGCCCCTTGTGCCCATTGCTGGGCACTACTGAAAAGAGCTTGGTCCCATCCTCCTGACACCCACCCTGCAGAAATTATAGGCATTTATTAGGTCCCCTCGCAGCCTTCTCTTCTTCAGGCTGAACAAGCCCAGCTCCCTCAGCCTCTCCTCATAGGAGAGATGCTCCAGTCCCCTCACCATCCTCGTAGCCCTGCGCTGGACTCTCTCCAGTAGCTCCTCATCTTTCTTGAACTGGGGAGCCCAGAACTGCACACAGTACTCCAGATGAGGCCTCACCAGGGCAGTGTAGAGGGGATGGAGAACCTCCCTCGTCCTGCTGGCCACACTCCTCCTAATGCACCCCAGAATGCCATTGGCCTTCTTGGCAGCCAGGGCACACTGCTGGCTCATGGGTCCACCAGGTCACCCAGGTCCCTCTCTGCAGAGCTGCTCTCCAGCAGGTCTGCCCCAAGCCTGTACTGATGCATGGGCTTGTTCCTCCCCACGTGCAGGACGCTGCATTTGCCCTTGTTGAACCTCATCGGGTTCCTCTCTGCCCAACTTTCCAGCCTGTCCAGGTCACGCTGAATGGCAGCACAACCTTCTGGTGTATCTACCACTCCTCCCAGAACAGAAAGGGAAACAAGAAAAAGCACAAAGGAAGCAGTAGAGACATAAAATTCACAAGTACAAATACAGCAGTTCCTCCAAGGAACATTCCTCCACTCAAACCATTAGCAAGGAATCTATTAGATAAATTTAATGAAACAGGCTTAATTTTATCTGCTCAGGTGCTGGGCCTCAAAGAGGGTAATTGTTGGTTATGGTACCATGTGCTCAGTTGCATGTCGGCAACTTACAATCCTGTACAAAGTCAGAGGCTGTGAAGGGGGCTGTGAGATCACTTCTGGCTCTGGAGGTCATTTGTCAACTGCAGTTACGCACCTGAGAAAGGGACCATAAAGTCACTTTTCTCTGAAGCCGCTGACAGGGCAGCCTTTGACTCATAGTGGGGATATGTGCTTTTCAGCTCCCCTCTGCCAGTGTCTGTGACAGGCCAGCAGCAGGCACCTGACTGGCACAGTGACTGGGAGATCCCCTCTGCCGAAGGACCCAGGCTCACTGCAGGAAGGGGGCTGGTATTTTGGGTGCCGTGTCTCTTGCGCCCGAGCACATGATGGGACAGCAGTGACCGAGAGGCTTTGTGTAAATGTGGGGTATCTTATTGTATCTATGTGAAATCAATGAAACTGGAGAAATATTTGTGTCTGAGATGCACCCTCAGAGTATAAGCAATGAATGGGAAACGAAACACCTTGCTGGCTGCCCCAGCTCTTGGAAGGCTGGTCTGTGCCTGGAGCAGTCAGAGCTCTTGAGAACCAGAATAGCCAGGGCTTTTGTGCTGGTCTGGGGAGACAGGATGGCATGGAGGGGCTGCAAAGCTCTCAGGATCTCCAGGGGAGGAGAGCAGGGGACACAGGGTGCCTCCTTTGCTTTCTGCCATGCATGATCCCTCATCTCTGGGCCTGACTCCTCTCTGTCCCCCAGCAGCTGCTGTGCCCTTGAGAGGGGTTGAGGCTGTGGAGCGACTGCCCAGAGCACCCTGTGGTGGGCACAGCTGTTAGGCCAGCCCAGACTGGGCTGTGCTGGGGAGAGGGCATTGTCAGTGGAAAGAGGGCAGGGGAGGTGGGAGAGCTTGGAGGGGAGATGGACTGGACTGGGAGATACCTGGGAGAGAAAAACATCAGTGTATAACTCATGAAGGGTGAAGGGTGAAGACTCACACCAGGCGGTTTGTTGTGCAGAGCCATGGCTGACAGAAGGGCTTGATGACATGTAGGTATAGGAGAAGGAGTCTGGTCTGTGCCCTTGGTGGCATGGATAGACCAGGAAGCTGGCCCAGGGCCTTTGTCACCACTCCGCCGTTGGCCATTTCTCATCGGCCTTTTCCAGACCCTCGTCTTTTGGCCCAGACCCTGGCAGACCCTGGAGCAGGGCTGTCTGTGAAGCCCCATATGTGACATGGCCTCTCCAGGACCTTGGAGCAGCTGCCTGACAGGAAGGCCATGAGATCACAAAGCACTAAGAAATGCTGTGGGCACCATGTCAGAGTAACCATTCCCCACTCTGAACACACCCTGTCCTGTGCTGTGCCCTCGCAGCAGGGCCATGGGAACATACTTGAGGCAGCGGGGTTGTGACAATGCAGGAGAGGGCACAGATATGAAGCAGCTGCCAGGGGGTGACAGCAAGGACAGGCACAGACAAGGAATTTATGTACATTGCCTCTGCTGAGCAAGGAAGAAGGAAGGATTCTGTGAAATACTCTGTGATTCAAGAAAAAGGATTCTGTGAAACATTCTGTCCAGATTTCAGATACTCACGTTAAAGATATAGGCAAGCTGGTGTGGTCTTTGCAAAGGGCCCTCAGGACAGCCAGGCACTGGACCACTTTTCCTGTGAGGAGAGGCTGAGGGAGCTGGGCTTGTCCAGACTCGAGAGGGGAAGGCTGAAGGGGACCTCATCCGAGCCTGCCAGTACCAATGAAGACGTCATGGAGAATGCAGTCAGTCTCTTCATCCCGATGCATGGCAGGAGGACAAAAGACAATGGGAGAAAGGTGAAATGGGAGAGGTTCAACCAAAAAATAAAGACAACTTTTTCCCTGAGGAGCTCAGCCAAGTGCTGGAACAGCTCACACAGAGAGGTTGGGCAGTGTCTGTCCTTGGGGCTGTGTAAGGCAAAACAGGCAGGATGCAGAAACAACAACAAAACCACACATGAAATGTAAAGAGTAGATTTATTTTCATTATCTCACAAAGCAGGGGATCTCTGATACAGCACCTGGGCAGAGGCACCGAAGCCAAGCAGGAGTGCAGACACCACAGAGCTCAGTCCCTGCTAGACAAAGACTGAGAGCTACTGAACTTGTTTCTTTCACATTGGTATATCAGGGATTCACTCAGACAGAACTTTCCACTGTGCCTGGATCCTTCCCGCAGCAGGGCAGGAATCTCAAGCATGTTCGACAAATTGCCTTGGAGTAAATCACAGGCCTATGTTATCTAAACACAGATGTCGTACTTCTTCAGCACACAAGACTAATCATTGTTCAGTATGCTACATGTGTTTTCCGACACCCCAGCTGCAAGTCACTTGAGTGTGTTGACAATCCTCCTTGCCAATCTTCCATTGTCATCCCACATGCCGCAGGTGACAATCCAACAGCACACACCGTCTCTCCTGCCTGAAAGATTGTTATGGACAGATGGAGAACAAAGTCATGGGCTAAGTGAACTCAATGCATATATTAGAGGGATGGCCCATATGGTAAGGAAGACAGGAAAAGAAGAGGTAATTTATGGGGAAGTGTGGGATCTGAGTGTGATGTAGATGGTATAAAATAAGGGGTGGGCACTGTCCTGGTTTCAGCTGTGTCTCACTCACGATATCTTCCCCTTGACCATCCTTGTACCCTCCCATGCAAACAGCCCGTTTCTCTTTACCTTTCCTCCCTGTTCCTAGTTTGGCTTCCTTTGCACCTTCATTCGGCATTTCCAAGCTTGTCACCATGGCAGTTCCTCCCTTGGTCAGCAATTCCATTGAAGAGCTATCTCCTTCTTCTACCATTAGTGTCCCGCAATTCCTCATGCTGCTGTCTTGTCAGAGACACCACAGATCTCGTATGCACACATCAAAAGCTGTCAAAACAGAGCTTCGCTCCAGGGGTAACTCTGAGAATCTTTTACATTTGGCAGTGGAAGCCTGATGAAGCTTGACAAGAAGTTGCAAGTCATTCAGTAGGGGAGAAAAACTCAAAATGCTGTGGGCAGGCTGGGACCTGAACAGCTCAGGAGTGACCCTGAGGAGCAGAGCCTGGGCATTCCAAAGGATGCCATATGAGTGAGTGATGCATGCTCCAAGTGAATAAGGCCAACAGCATACAGGTCTGCATTAGGAGGAGTGTGGCCAGCCAGACCAGAGAGTTATCACCCCCTTGACTCAGCAGTGGTGTAGCCGCATCTGGACCAGTGTGTCTGTGAGGCATGTGAGGCTCCCCAGTCTGGAAGAACGAGGAGGAACCAGAAAGGTTCTAGAGGAGATCTGCCAGGATGGGTTATACGGCGTGTGTGGAGAGGCTGAGGGACCGGGGCTTCTTTAATCGTGTGGAGGCTGAGGGCACTGAAGTAGTAGCCTGCATCTGCCTGAAGGGTTGTTTCAGAGATGACGGAGCTTTTCTTGGTAGTGAGAAGGCAAGGAAACCTTCACAAAGTGCTGCTTGGAAGGTGCAGACTAGAGGTGAAGAAAAAGAAGACTCACTCAAAGGGTATCCTTGTTGTGTAAGAGGTCACCCAGAGGGACTCTGGATCAGCCCATGGATTTGAATTTCAAGAAAAAGCCAGTGACCGTGGAGAGACATCAATTAATGTACGGAAATGCTGGGGTGAGCGCTGGGTAGGAAGTAAAGATGTGTGACTACAGGCTGAAGGGAAAGAAGTGCAGGCATGGGACAGTGTAGGACAGCCTGCAGTACAAATTGCAAAGGACTCTGGCAGAGCTGAAAGATTCAACAGGACTGAGGGCTTTGTCCCCTTGGCTATGGCAGCTGCCTCTAACACCGACTCCTACCAGGAGAAACTTACTTTTGAGGCTCTGGACTTTGTTTCATCCTCGCATCTTCTTTGGGAGGCTGGGAGGTATCACAGAATTTACACTTGTCATTGCTCACCCTCACATCCAGCTGTCCCCAAGAAGAGCCCTGAGCCATGTGTGAGGGACAGCATCTGCCTTCCCAGGGCCCGGGGCTCAGGCCTTGGCCTTTCTGCTTCATAAAGCAGGCCAAGGGTTTTCTCAGCATTGCAGCCACCTGCACAGTGCCTCTGCCTACCTGCAATCATGGCCTCCAATTCTCTGCTCTAAGGAGTCCCTGGGGAGGCTTTGTCAGTAATGGCCCTCAGTGGGGCCAATCAATGCTTCCAGGTACTTTGAATTTTCCTTCTGCCTTCTTGAGCAGTTTTTTCTATCTCCTCTCAGTATCTGAGGTTCATGGACTCAGCACCAAATACCACATGGGGCTCATTAAGATGCAGTAAGTGCTAAGCTAACAAGCTCCTGTAAATTTCTTCAGTTCTTCAAGACTTGTACAGCTAATTGGAGAATTTTCGTAGTGTAGACAAGGAGTAAGATATTATACTGTGCCTAATAAAAATATTTTTTTATTTTTAGGAATATTTTAAATTGCTTTTCAGCTTACAGAAGAAGTGGTAGAATCATTCTTAAAGTGATCCTGATCCAGGGTGACTCCTCAGGAAGGCTGGACTGGTAGGAAAAGCAGTCCCTCTTGGTCTGACACTCTATGGACATCTTTGTTCCTCACCTCCCTAACCTCAATATTTCTCTCCTCAGCCACCTGGGACTTGTGTCACTGTTCCTTGCATCAGACTTCTCCACTGATCTCTGCAGCTGGATGTTACAGCTCCATTACACCATCTCCCACCTCCTCTCCACAGAGAGCTGCCTGCACACAAGCACAGAAGGAGTTTTCCTATTTGTAAGAAAGGAGTAATTAAAGCACAAACAAGTTCCATAAATAAAACACACTGTGCAAACATACAGTAATTACAACCTACCTCTAATGAGGCTGCCTTCTTTTAAGGCATAAATTATGAGAAATATTGTAGCTAGGTAGAGGAAAAAAAATAGTTACAAACATAGTTAAAGAGTTGGCTAAGGAGACGATTAGACTACTGAAAGGGAAGCAAACCTTTAACTCCCTGATGTCAAAAGAGCAGTTCGATAGGTGACAGGAATCTGAATGAACAAAGAGTAAAGGGAGGAGAAAACTGGACAATGATGCAAAGAGTCTTTGTCTAGGCAGCCTGCATCTTTAAAAAATTACTTTGGAAATAGTCAAGACAGCTGAAAATACAAGAAAAATTAGAGATATTCAATATACTGTTTAACAGGCAGGATAGCACTGGAACAAGCTGCCCAGGGAGGTTGTGGAGTCTGCTTCTCCGGAGATATTCAAGACCCCCCTGGACAAGGTCCTGTGCAGCCTGCTCTGGGTGACCCTGCTTCGGCAGGGAGGTTGGACTGGGTGACCCACAGAGGTGCCTTGCAAACCCAACCATTCTGTGGTTCAGTTTTGAAGTTATAGGGAGAGATCCATATTTCTTTGGAATATCCCTTTCAAAATTTCATGGCATTGGTCGAGGGCTCTTGTGAGTGAGGACAAGGCAAGGTTGCTCCTGTTGTTGAAAAAGGTCAGAAAGACAACCCAGGGAACCCCAGGCTGTACAAGGTCACTTTGGCATTTCTGTGCACCTAAGTAACAAGAACATGTCTGATAGCAGTCAGCATGGATTGATGATGGGTCAGTCATGCCTCTCAAACCTGACTGCCGCCATGATGAAGTATCAGCATTTGTGGATGAGTAAAGAACAGTGGATGCCATTTTTGACCCTTCTGACATGGTCTCCCTCAATGTCCTTTTTCCCAGGTTAGGCCATTACTGTCTGTATGAGCTGACAAAGAAATGGATAAAAAAACAGTTGGACGATCAGGCTGAGAGAGCAGTGGTGAAGGAGTCATGTCCTACCTGGAGGTCAGTGGGACATACTGGGGCATTGTGGGGCAGTAGAAAAATAGAAAACTCAAAAAGTAGAAAATTCAATGCTTGGAACACACCAGTGTCTTGGCTATTGTTTATCCATGTTTGCCCAGTGTCAAGGCCTGCTCTGTTTCTTATTCTGCTCCTGCCCAGTGAGTAAGTGGGTGGTGGGAAAGAAGCCGAGAGGGGACAACGCCAGGACATCTGATCCAAACTCCCCAGAGGGATATTCCATACCAAAGGACCTCATGCTCAGGAATAAAAGCATGTGACAGAGGAAGAAGGATGTGGACATATTTATTGTCCAATTTATGTGCTTCTTGGAAAGTGACTGGGCATCAGACTGCTTGTGGGAGGTGGTGAAGGATGGTCTTTGTTTCACTCGGTGAGACCTTATTAGTCTCTTTTCTTCACCTATTAATCTGTTATTATCTTGAGCTGAAACTTTTCACACTTTATTTCTCCCTGTGTTCTGCCCTGTCCCACTGGGGAAGGGGAGGAATGAGTGCCTGGCTGCTGGACTAGTGGCCAGATTTAACCCAACACAGCAGGGAAGTTCTTGATAACTGGGAGTGAGTTCAGTGCAGGGCTGCCAAGATGCTCAGGGGCTGAAGCACTTGCCTGGCAGGAGAAACGGAGGGCAAGGGTCTTGTTTACCCTGGAGAGTGGAAGATCTCAAGAACCTCATAGCAGCCTGTCTGTCCCTATGGGGAATTTTTCATGAAGATGGAGCCAGTCTTGTCACCGTGGTGCCTGGGAGGAGGGTAATAAACAGTAGCAAGATGTGGAAATAAGAATGATTCAGAACAGAGAGAAGGAAAATCTTTCCCTCCATGAGGGCATCCAAGCATTGCAGCAGGTCTTCCAGAGATGTTGTGCCATCTCTGTCCCTGGAAGCTTTCCAGCCACCACTAGAGCAAGACTTGAGCAACGTGGTCAGGCTGTACAGATATTCCTGATGTGAATGTGAGGCCAGAGCAGAGACCTCCTCAAGTCCAATTAAAGATACAGGAAACTCAAGTGTTGCTGGGGTTTCTTCCGCTCTTGGTCTTCCCTTGAGGACAGCAGGAAAAATTCTCAGGTTCCCGTGACTAAGTCAGGTGGAACTAAGTCAGATGTTAGGGTAGTCAGACCAGCTGCAGATTTCCTGTCCTGCTCCAGGCAGCGTTACTTAGATGGCAGGCTGCTTGACAAGCATCCCCAAACAGTCCCCATCATTTTCTTTGCATCCCCTTTCATTCCCTTTTCACTCTTCCCTCCTCTCCAGTCCTACGCTTTAACAATCCTTGTGACCTCCTATGCTAAAAAAAAGCCAAGTCTTCTTCACCATTTCCCCACTGGGCCTGCGTTTGCTCTCTTTGTACCCTTCTTTCTTAGACGATTGCCACGGTGCTTTCTACCTTGATTGGAAACTCCATGAACATGAGTAATCTTTTCTTATCTTAATTGATGGTTGTATTAGAAGCACCATGGCACAGGATGACCATGAGCACACGTACTTTAAAAGCTGGACACTTGGAGGTTTTGTTCATGGGGACCTTGAGATACGTGTGGATTTCACCAGCAGAAGCCTGAAGATATAAAAGGAAAAGTTGCAGAACAACTCCATGCAGCAGCATGGGAAGGGATCTCACCAGTGAAGGGGTGCCCTGAGGAGATGGGCCTGGGCATCATAATGGCAGATGCCATAGGAGCCAGTGGGCCTCCCATTTCAAAAGGAAAGTGAAGAAAGTGGAGAGGGTCCAGAGGAGGTCTGCCAAGAGTCTGCAGCAATGTGGAAGTCTTGCGGAAGGGAGCTGGAGGCGCCTGAGGTATCAGGTGCCAACAAGAAAATACCCATGAAACACCTCAAGGGAAAAAAGGGGTGCTCTGCTATGAAGGTAACAAGGCCGACAGCTCAGATGAAATGCCTCTATACAAACGCACGCAGCATGGGAAACAAACGGGAGGAGCTGGAAGCAATCGTGCTGCTGGAAAGCTACGACCTGATTGCCATCACGGAAACTTGGTGGGATGAATCCCACGACTGGAATGTATCTCTTGATGGCTACAGGCTGTTCAGAAGGGACAGGCGAGGAAGGAGGGCCGGGGGCGTTGCCCTTTACATCAAGAAAACACTACAGAGTGAAGAGCTGTCCCTTAAGAATAACCACGAGCAGGTCGAAAGCTTATGGGTAAGAATCAGAGAGAGAGGCAACAAAGGGAACCTAGTGGTTGGTGTCTACTACAGGCCGCCAGATCAAGAGGAGCTGATAGACGAAGCGTTCTTCCTCCAACTCCAGGAGGCTTCGCGCTCGCAGGCTCTCATCCTACTCGGGGACTTCAACTAACCCGACATCTGCTGGAAAAGCAACACGGCAAGCTGTAGGCAATCCAGCAGGTTCATAGAATGCGTTGAGGACAACTTCTTAAGCCAGGTAATAAGCACCCCTACCCGAGGGGATGCGATACTAGACCTGGTGGTCACCAATGCGAGTGAGCTCGTTGGGGATGTCAAGATCGGAGGTAGCCTGGGCTGCAGTGACCACGCGCTGGTGGAACTAATGCTACTGAGGGAAACGGGAATAACGAAGAGCATAGTCAGGACCCTAAATGTTAGGAGGGCAAATTTCCAGCTCTTCAAGGAGATAGTCAGAAGGACTCCCTGGGAAACGGTCCTCAGGGACAGGGGAACAGAACAGCGCTGGCAGGTCTTTAAGGATGTATTCCAGAGAGCGCAAGAGCTCTCGATCCCCAAGTGTAAGAAGTCAGGCAGAGAAGGGAAGAGACCGGCATGGCTGAGGCAAGAGATGCTGGTGAAACTAAGGAACAAGAGGGAACTGCACAGGCAGTGGAAGCAGGGACTGGCTTCCTGGGAAGAGTATAGGGAAGCTGCCCGGTTGTGTAGGGATGGGGTCAGGAAGGCCAAGGCACAGCTAGAGCTGAGCTTGGCAAGGGATGCAAAAAATAACAAGAAGGGCTTCCACAGGTATGTCAGCCGGAAAAAGATGGTCAAAGAAAGCGTACCCCCGCTCATGAGCGAGACTGGCGAACTGGCAACAGCAGATGAGGAGAAAGCTGAGGTACTCAACAACTTTTTTGCCTCAGTCTTCACTGGCAACCTCTCTCCTCACCCCTCCTGAGTCGATGAATGGCATGAAGGAGACCAGGAGGGTAAAATCCCTCCAGCTGTAAGTGAAGACCAGGTTCGGGACCTCCTGAAGAACCTAAACGTACAGAAGTCCATGGGACCTGATGAGATGCATCCCACAGTCCTGAGGGAACTGGCTGATGTAGTTGCCAAGCCACTCTCCATGATATTTGAAAAGTCATGGCAGTCAGGGGAAGTCCCCAGTGACTGGAAAAAGGGAAACATTGTGCCCCTTTTCAGAAAGGGTAGAAAGCAAGACCCTGGGAACTACTGACCTGTCAGCCTCACCTCTGTGCCTGGGAAGATCATGGAACAGATCCTCCTAGAAGATATGCTAAGGCACATGGAGGCCAGGGAGGGGATTCGAGACAGCCAGCATGGCTTCACCAAGGGCAAGTCCTGCCTCACCAACCTAGTGGCTTTCTATGATGGTGTAACAACAAGGGTGGACAAGGGAAAACCAATGGATGTCATCCATCTGGATTTTTGTAAAGCCTTTGACACGGTCCCCCACAACATCCTTCTCTCTAAATTGGAGAGCCATGGATTTGATGGGTGGACCGTTTGGTGGATAAGGAATTGGTTGGATGGTCGCAGCCAAAGGGTAGTGGTCAACGACTCAATGTCCACATGGAGACCAGTGGCGAGTGGAGTCCCTCAGGGGTCTGTACTGGGACCGCTGTTGTTCAATATATTTATCAATGACATGGGCAGCGACATTGAGTGTACCCTCAGCAAGTTTGCAGATGACAGCAAACTGAGTGGTACGGTCGAGACACCAGAAGGACAGGATGCCATCCAGAGGGACCTGGACAAGCTGGAGAGGTGGGCCTGTGTGAACCTCATGAGGTTCAACAAGGCCAAGTGCAAGGTCCTACACCTGGGTCGGGGTAATCCCCACTATCAATACAGGCTGGGGGATGAAAGGATCGAGAGTAGCTCTGCTGAGAGGGACTTGGGGGTACTGATAGACCAAAGGCTGGACATGAGCCAGCAATGTGCACTGACAGCCCAGAGGGCCAACCGTGTCCTGGGCTGCATCAAGAGAAGCGTGGCCAGCAGGTCGAGAGAGGTGATTCTGCCCCTCTCCTCTGCTCTGGTGAGACCTCACCTGGAATACTGCATTCAGCTCTAGTGCCCTCAGCACAAGAAGGACATGGAACTGTTGGAGTGGGTCCAAAGGAGGGTTACAAAAATGATCCGAGGGCTGGAGCACCTCTCCTATGAGGACAGGCTGAGAGAGTTGGGCTTGTTCAGCCTGGAGAAGAGAAGGCTGCGGGGACACCTGATTTCAGCCTTTCAGTACTTAAAGGGAGCCGATAGGAAAGATGGGGACAATCTTTTTAGTAGAGACAGCAGTGACAGGACGAGGGGTAATGGTTTTAAACTAAAACAGGGTAGGTGTAGGGTAGATATAAGGAAGAAATTCTTTACAGTGAGTGTGGTGAAACACTGGAACGGGTTGCCCAGAGAGGTAGTGGAGGCCCCGTCCCTGGAAACATTCAAGACCAGGTTGGACAGGGCTCTGAGCAACCTGATCTAGTTAGTGGTGTCCCTGCTCGCTGCAGGGGGGTTGGACTAGATGACATCTAGGGGTCCCTTCCAACCCAAAACTTTCTATGATTCTATGATTCTAAGATGGAGTGAGGGGGCCTGAAGTGTGAACTGTGAGGAGAGTGTGAGGGAACTGGGCCTTCCTGGCCTGCTGAAGGGAATGTGCGGATAGGGTCGTGTCCCTTCTGTCTGAGGACATGTTGGGACAGCAGCAGGCACACAGCTTGGGCATGTCTATCCAAGAAGCTGAAAGGCTAGCAGACTTGCGAGATGATGGGGAGGCTGCTTCTCAGTGGTCTGGTGAAAGGCTTCAAGAAGGCTGGTGGGTGGGAGATTTCCCTGGAGGTAGGAAACAGCAGGATATAGCAACACCGTCACGGAGAACAGCTTGGCAGGCGGAGAATGAACTTGAGGCCGAAGAAATGTCATGCAAAGGGTAGTGCTGTGGTGCAAGAAGTCATCCAGAAGGAGGATGAGACCAGCCCATCTCTTTGTGTTTCAAGGAACAGAAGTTTGAGTGGAGATATGTTCTTTGGAGGAACTCTGTATTTATGCTTCCGCATTTTATATCTCTAATTTTGCCTTTTTTTTTTAATTCCTTTTTCTGTGCAGTGTCAGGACCCGGAGAGCATCCATAGGCCTTCATGGCCCTGACCAGCCATGCCTGGGGCCTCCACCCACACCTCTGTTCCTTGGGCCCAGGAGACCCTTTTAGCCCAGGCCTGAGCTGCAGCCCCAGCTTCATCTTTGCTGTACACGTACTGGTCTCCAAACACAGCTGTAGACACAGCTTTGCCTGTTCATGGACTTTGATGACTTGGGCATTCAGACTCACTTCCCATCTTCATCTTTGTCAGATATACAAGGAAATGACACTGTGGACCTCCACGTGCCAGACTCCAGCTGACTCACAGAGGCCACAGGCCTTTCTGCTTCCTTTCTTTCCGCCACTTGTTGAGGTTTTGGGAGGAGAGGAACAGGTGACGTTTGTGGGGGCCAAGGATTGGATGTCAGGAGCAGAGTCGTCACATGTGGAGTGATCTGAAGGCTGTCCTAGTTCCAAACTGTTATCTTCAGCTCCTTCCTCAAAGGCCTGAAATCTCCTACAAGAGCCCCTTCCACCTTGGTCTCATTTAGCAATTAATTTGAGAGTACCCAAGTCAGAGCCTTGCTTTCAGTTCTGTTTACAGCCTAAAGCACCCCATGGTGGGAAGACATCCCAGGAAGCTTGTAGAAGGTGAATGTTCCCAGGAATCTCAGGAGGCCTGGCATACCAATAGCTGTCGTCAGGCAGCTGGCCAAATGCACTGTCTCCATTTGTGTAATCGGGGCTTAGATGCCTGGTTTATGTGTAAACTCTCTCTGTGGATGCTGACATTTGCTGCGCAACAAGGTCTGACCTCAGGGCTGGCCTTGCTTTGAGCTGGGCATTGGACTTGAGACCTTCTGAGCTCCGTTCCACTCTGAGTTGTTCTATGATGTAGAGGACCTCACCTCCAGCTTAATCTCTTCTTGTAGAACACGTAGGGAAGCACAGGCTCATAGAAGTGTTGGTGGGGAAGAGACTGTTGGGGGTGTCATCCAGCCTCCAGAATGGCTGTGATGTTTTGGAGCTGAAATGTGAAGAGCTCCAGAGGTAGATATGACAGCAGTCACCTCCTAGTCCATTTTATTTTCCATAAGGCTCAGCTGCAAGCTCCTAAGAGGCACTTTGTGGCTGTTACCTCTATCATATCACTAGCCACTGCAGAGGAGAGCTTGGCTCTGTCATATCTCCAGGTAGCAGTAGGCTTTTACTAGGGCAATCCATGCCTCTCCTTCAGGAGGCCAGATAGACCCAGTTTCCTCGGAATCTCCTCACATTTCATGCTTTAGGCCGCTCCCTCTATTTTGGAAGACCTCCTCTGGACACTGTCACTTTCCGACTGAAATATGAGGCCCACTGGCTCCTATGGCATCTGCCGTCATGATGCCCTGGTCCTCCTTATCAAGGCGCTCCTTTGCTAGTCAGATCCCTTCCCATGCTGCTGTTTGGACTTATTCTGCAGCTTTTCCTTCTCAACATTCAGGTTCCTGTTGGCCAAATCCCCAGGTGTCTCAAGGTCCCCATGGTCAGAACCTCCAACCATCCAGCTTGGAAAGTATGTGTACTTATTGTCATCCTGTGCCATGGTGCTAATATGACCATGAATTAGGTAGTTACAGATAAGCAAAGAGTGCCAGTATTCATCAAGTTGCTAAGCGAGGTAGTAAGCACCTTGGCAATCATCTAAGAAATGCGGGTACAAAGTGAGTAAACGCAGGTCCAGTGGGGAAATGGAAAAGAAGACTTGGCTTTTTTTTTTTTTTTTTGCATAGCAGTGGATAAGGACGGTTAAAGAACAGGACTGGAGAGGTGGGAAGAGTGAAAACACAAATAGAAGGGGAAGCAAAGGAAATGTCTGAGATGAGTGTTTTGAGGATACCTGTCAAGCAGCCTTGCATCTGAGCAATGCTGCCTGGAGCAGGACAAGAAAGCTGCAGCTGCTTTGACTATACTAACATCTGACTTAGTTCCATGCTTGTGGGGAACCTGAGAACTTTCCCTACGGTCCTCAAGGGAAGACCAAGAGGGGAAAGGAACCCCAGCATCATTTAAGTTTCCCATCTCCTTAATGGCACTTGAGGAGGTCTCTGCTCTTACCTCGTGCTCATGTTAGGACCAGCTATGGAGCCAGACCACATTGCTCAAGGTGTAATCCAGTGGTGGCTGGAGAGCTGCCAAGAACAGAGATGGCACAACATCTCTAGAAGACCTGCTGCAATGCTTGGATGTCCTCATGGAGAAAAATATTTTTTTCCTTATCTCTGTCCTGATCCTTCCTTATTTCAACATCTCACTATTGTCTATTGTCCTCCTGCCAGGCACCACGCTGACAAGACTGGCTCCATCTTCATGAAAACTTCTCCGTAGGGAATGACAGGTTGCTACAAGGTTCTTGAGACCTTCCACTCTCCTGGCTAAATGAGGCCCTTGCCCTCAGTTTCTCCTGCCAGAAAAGTGCTTCAGCCTCTGAGCAGGCGGGCCTGCACTGAACTCACTCCCAGTTATCAAGAGCTTCCTTGCTGTTGTGTGTTGACTCTGGCCAGTAGCCCACCTGCTACTCACTCTTTCCTCCCCTTCCCCAGTGGGACAGGGAAGAGAACAAGAAGAAATGAAGTGTGAAAAGTTTCTGCTCTAGATAATAATAAGAGTTTAATAGATGAAGAAAAGAGATTAAAAAAAGACCTCACCAAGTGAAACAAAGACCATCCTTCACCAACTCCCACAAGCAGACTGATGCTCTGCCACTTTCCAGCCTTCAAATTCCTTAAATGATAAAAACCTCCACATCCTTTTCCTCTGTCCCAAGCTTTTATTTCTTAGCATGAGTTCATATGGTAAGGAATATTCCTGTGGTCAGTTTGGATCAGCTGTCTTGGCTGTGTCCTCTCACAACTTCTTTCCCACTGCCCACTTACTCACTGGAAGGGAGTAAGTGGAAACAGAGCAGGCCTTGACGCTGGTCAGACATGGATGAGCAGTAGCCAAGACACTGGTCTGTTACAAGCATTGAGTTTTCTTGACTCCCACAGGCACAGGAAACACCCACCCTGCAGGATGTCTGGTGGTCTAGTCCGGAAGAGAAGCCGTGCAGGGCTGTCGTTTCTCCCTTAGGATAGTGAGACCCGCAGCCCATGGAAGACCGTTGTGGAGCAGGCTCCTGGCAGGAACTGCTGCCCATGGAGAGAACCGACACAGGAGCAGGTTTTCTGGCAGGACCTGTGGCCTGTGGGGGTGGACCCATGCTGGAGCAGTCCACTCCTGAAGGAATATACCCCAATTGGTTGCTACTAATACATGTGAGAGTTGCTTCCTCTGTACAAAGGATACAGGTCTTACATTGCTTTGGGCCCAGGAGAGTTCCCAGCACTGCCCCACAATGCCCCAGTATGTCCCAGTCACCTCCAGGTAGTGTATGACCCCTTCACCACTGTCCTCTGAGCCTCATCTTCCGACTCGTGTTTTGCCCGTCTGTCTCCCCATCCAGACTGTAATGGCCTATCCTGGGTACAAGGATATGGAGGGAGACCACTTCAAATATCTCGCTGAAGCAGAGAGAAACAACAGACACTGCTCTCCCCTCATTCACAAATGCTGTTATTCCATCATGAAGGCAATCAGGTCAGTGAGGCATGACTGACCCTTGGTAAGTACATGCTGATGATTCTTGGACACAGTCTTCTATTTCAGCTGCCCAGAAATGTCACCCAAGAGGACCCTACTTCAGGGCTCGCTCCTCACCAATGCGACCTTGTACAGCCTGGGGTTCCCTGGGTTGCCATTTCAACCCCTTTCAACGATGGGCACAACATTGGTCTGTCCTCACTCACAAGAGCCCTCTGCAATCCCATGACCTTTGAAAAGGGATATTCCAAAGAAACGTCGATCTTCCCCTATAAGATGAGTACCACTATTCTGCCTCTTCTGCAGTGTATTTAGTTTCTCTACTCTTTCATATATTCTCACCTGTCCTGAAACAATGACCTTTTCTAATGTCTTGTCAAACACAGACTGCCTAGACAAAGGCCATTTCCATTGCTCTCCAATTTCATCTTCCTACTTCTTTTTCGTTCAGATACCTCTCACTTATACCGCTGTTTTGAGCTTCAGGTAGTTGAAAGCTCATCTATATTCCAGTAGTCTAATTGTCTCTTTTGGCACCTCTTTAATTATGTTCACTTCTATCTTCTTTTACCTATTATCTCCAACATTTCTGAGAATTTTATCCCTTACAGAGAAGCAACCTCACTAGAGGCAGCTTCTAGTTAGCATATGGTTACAGAGTGTATTTTGTTCCTTATGAAAATTGGTCATGCTTTAATTTTCCTTCCTTACAAATAGGAAAACTCATTTTGTGTCTGTGAGCAGGCAGTTCTCTAAGGACAGTAGATGGGAGATGGTGCAATGGAGCTGTAACATCCAGCTGCAGAGATCACTGGAGAAGTCTGATGCAAGGAACAGTGACACAAGCCCCAGGTGGCCGATGAGAGAAACATTGGGGTTGGGAAGGTGAGGAGCAAAGTTGTCGGACCTGAAGGGACTGTTTTTCCTATCTGTCCAGACATCGTGAGGAGACACACTGGACTACTAGCACTTGGAGAATGCTTCTACCACTTCTTCTGTAAGCTGAAAAGCAATTAAAAATATCCCTTAAAATAAAAAAAAAAAAAAATTCTTAGGTGCAGTAGGACATCTTCCTCCTTAACTACACTATGAAAAAACTCCAATTAGCTGCATAAGTTGCAGACTCAAAGAAAATTACACATTAGTGTGTTAGCGCTTCCTGTATTTTAATGAGCCCCATGGGGTATTTGGTGTTGAGTCCCTGAAGCTCAGGTACTGACAGGGGATAGAAAAAACTGTTCAAGAAGTCAGCAGGAAAACTGGAAGTACCTGGAAGCATTGATTGGCCCCACTGAGGGCCATTACTGACAAAGCCTCCCCAGGGACTCCTTAGAGCAGAGAATTGGAGGCCATGATTGCAGGTAGGCAGAGGCACTGTGCAGGTGGCTGCAATGCTGAGAAAACCCTTGGTCTGCTTTATGTAGCAGCAAGGCCAAGGGCTGAGCCCCAGGCCCTGGGAAGCTAGACCCTGTCCCTCACGTGTGGCTCAGGGCTCTTCCTGGGAGTAGTGGGGTGTTAGGGTGCTCTGTCCCACTCAGTGGGTTAAGGACAGGGGTTTTTTTATTTCTCTTTGCGATACCCAGAAGTCATAACAATGATCAAGAGGCTTGACTAAAACCGATGCTTTACTTGAAATTCAGTAAGATTACAAAGTATGATTACTTAGTAACTTCATAACATTCATTTGAGCACTGTGGGATTAGAACAGATATTGACTTGGCAAGGCTTACCACAACACTATGTCTGATTTTATGAAACCACAGAACATAGCAGACTGACAAACCTACAACAACCTTACCTTTATGTGCCTAGAATGTCAGAGGTAGAGAAAGAGAGGAAAACAAAAGGAAGAAATAAATGAAAAGGTCTCATCACCATTGGATCCAGTGGCAGTCTCTGCTGGTGGTCAGTGTCCTCCGGTAGTGGGTGTGTGTCGCAAGGACCTGGCTTCCTCTGCTTTTATAGCCTTCATTTACCTGTTTCACAGCTTCCTGAAAGTTCTCGAAAATAAATCTGTGTGCGTGGGGAGGGGTGCCTTGGCGTTTTCACAGCCCCTCCCCACAAGACTGGTTGTTGCCATGCACAAGTGCTTAACACTTTGCCTGCCTGACGTCTCAGAGGGAGATGGGTTTCACAAGCCAGCTGTGGTGAATGACTTCATGGACCCCAATCTTGTGCTCAATCAGAGTCATTTTATTGCTCAAGTGAATACCATATATACTAATACAATAGTTACTAGAGCCAATCATCTTTGGATTTGTGGCTTTGCGAAGTTCACGGTTGCTATTTTCCAGGATCTTTTGCAGCTGGATGTGTGAAAACAGCTGATCTCCTGAGAACAGCAAAGGGAGGCACAGGATGCGCTGCTCCTTCAGGGTCATGAGACAGTGCTGTTCTGTCTCAAGTTGTACGGTTTCCCACAGCCAGCACCCTGCCTCCACAGGGTTTCCCTTGTATTCCACACTCACTTATCCAGCTGACGAAGTTCCCAAAGCACAAAGCCTGATTTAGGAGTTTGCTTAATTTGTGCATCTTGGTGTCGGTGTCTCATGATGGATGTTTGTGAGAATTGCTAACTTTGGCCTGGGGCTGTACAGAGGGTGAGCAATGCCCAGTGTAGGAAAATTCCACGAAACCTCCCAGCCTCCAAAAGAAGGGATGAGGATGAAACAAAGTCCAGAGCCTCAAATAATGTTTCTTCTGGTAGGCCTTGATGGCAGAGGCAACTGCCATAGCCAAGGCGACAAAGCCCTCGGTCCTGTTGAGCCTTTCTGCCCTGCCGCAGTACTTAGCCATTTCCACTGCAGGCTGTCCTACACCATCCCATGCTGCATCTCTTTACCTTCAGCCTGTAGACACCCATCTTTATTTCCTACCTAACTCTCACCCTGGCATTTCTATGCCTTCCATTGATGTCTCTGTACACTCACTGGCTGTTCCTTGAAACACAAAGCCATGGGTTGATCCAGGTTCCCTCTGAGTGACCTCTTGTACCACAAAGCTACCCTTTCAGTGACATCTCTTTTTCTGCACATGCCATTGGAACCTTCCAAACAGCATTTTATTGAGCTTTCCTTCTCTTCTGACTACCAAGAAATGCTTCATCATCAGTTAAACTACCCTTCAAGCAGGGGCATGCTACTACTATAGTTGCCTGAGCTTCCACTTCATCAGGCTAAAGCAGCCCAGGTCCCCCAGCCTCTCCACAGAGACCCCAAACCTCACCCTGGCAGATTTCCTCTGCACCCTCTCCAGTTCTTCCCGCTCCTGCAGGCCGCAAAGCCCCACACTCAGACACAGTTGTCCAGATGCAGCCACACCAGTGCTGAGTCAAGGGGGATGGTAACCCCCTTGTTTGGGTGGCCACGCTCCTCCTACTGCAGCCCTGTACGTAGCTGGCGTCTTCACTCTTGGTTGGTAGTGTTTGCTCTGTCAAATGGCCTTTCAAATGATACTTCACAGAGTCTATGCACCTTTCTTCATGGGCACATAACAATCCAGAACCTCTAGGTACAAAACTACAACCCAGTAACGTGCCTGCTGCTGGCTGTCAGGTTTTCAGGCAGAAGTGATGTCATAGTCAGCACCCCAGCCATGTGTCTGCTGGTGGCCAGTCACCTAAGAAGATTGGAGACTGAAGTGACCTCTCACTCACCTTCATGATCATGTGTTTCCTACTCATCTATGAGCTTCTCAGACACAGTTGATGTCATAATGATATTGCAACCCGTCAGCCTTCTTGCGGCCTATAAACTGACCAGAGGAAAGCAAACACCATAATCTTCCAAGCCAGCTTCTCAGGCAGACACAACCAAGCCATGGGCCTGCTGCTGTCCCATGAGGTACCCAGGTGGAAGGGCTGTGACAACCCATATCCAAGCCTTCTTCCTGGATGGCCCTACCAGGTACCCAAGGAAAGGGATTCACACAATTCCCTTGCCAACCCCAGGCCTTCTGCTGGCCTGTTTGGGGTGCTGGCAGATGTGAGCCAAAAAGCTCATAACCCAGCCATGAGTCAAGGGCTGACCGACCAGCTACTGCAGAGAGAGGTGACCTCACCAGCCCTTTCCCAGCCATGCTCCTGCTGCTGCCTTTTCAACTCTAAAGATAGAAGTGACCTCACAGCCACCTTCACAGCCATGTGCCTCCTGCTGGCCTGTGAGACCGTGAGATACAGCTGACCTCACCATAATATTCCTATCCATCTCCTCTTGTGACCTCTGAGCTGATCAGACACAGGTCACCTCACAGTCCTCTTCCAACGCCATGTGACTCTTCTGGGGCCTCATGATCCCTGCCCTAGCCCAAGAGGCCAAAGAGCATAAGTTAGGATTAAGAAGGCGTCTGACACCATATATTAAGACAGTGGCCTCAAAGCTTTGTTGCAAAGCTTGCTGCAGGACCTCCTGGCAGGCCAGTAAATCTTGTTTGCAGCCCAGCTGAACCTCCTGGTGGGCCAGCCAAATAGAAATCAGCCACCCGAAACCAGCTTTGGAGGGATCTGGAGGACAGGTACCTCGTTGTGGAAAATGTGTCTAGGCACCGACCCCCTCCTCGACCTGCTGGAGCCAGGACTGAGAAAAAAGCACATGCACGGGACTGGGGGAAGGTAGGGTATGCGCCATCGCCTAGGGAACAATTTCCCCAAACACATTGGAAAAGGTCGTGTGACCAAACAACAGGGGGACCCTCACCACTGATGCAAAATGAAATTATGGACCAACGGGACGCCACTGGATCCACGGTGGTGACTGTCTCTTGCAATTCTGTCATCCCGACTGCTTGCTAGGTTTCTTTCTTTCTTGTCTTTTCCTCTCTTTCCTGTCACTGGTTCCTCGTGCCTTCATTTTAATAGTTGATCAATAAACCTCTTTAACTGGTGGCATTTGACCTCGTTTGTGTCTTAATCTCACTCTGGGAATAAGAAAGAAACTTTATGTCTCGGGTCTTCCCGGACCGTAACAGAAGGGTTGAAGGGGAGGGAGTTAGAGCAGAGGAATGAGGGCTTTGGAGGGTTGGGTGTTCAGCTGAGGTCTCAGGGATCAGAGCTCACCTTTCAGCGTTGCGGGTTAGGCAAAGGCATCAGGGGAGGGTTTGGTGTTCTTCTGAGGGTGCCTGCTTAGTGCTAAGGCTGTGGGCTATCTTGGTGGTTTAGGGTTTGGTTTAGGGCTGGGGTGAGGGCAACAATTAATGCTCGCAATTAAAGCTAAGGATAAAGGCTAGGGGCTAGGGTCAGCAATAAGGTAAGAGTAAGGGTAAGGAGTTGAGGGTTTGGGATATGTCTTTGATGTAAGGTCTGAGGTCAGTGATAGGCTAAGCTCAGCTAGGTTAGTAACTGTGGATTACTGCCAGGATGAGGAGTAGTATTTAGGGTAGGGTTAAGGCTTGAGGTTACTGGTTACTGATAGCGTAAGGGCTAAACATGAATGTTTTCACTGTCTGGGTTTTCACAGCAACATCACCATAACACCTTTCACATTTTCTTTAGTGTTTGTTGGCCAAGCCTCTCTTCCTTCCCACAGATCTAGTGACAGGACAAGAGGCAATGGCCTCAAGTTGCATCAGGGGAGATTCAGATTGGATATTAGGAAAAATTTCTTTACTGAAAGAGTGGTCAGGCATTGGAACAGGCTGCCCGGTGCAGTGGTGGAGTCATCATCCCTGGAGGTGTTCAAAAATCCTGTAGATGTGACACTTCGGGATATGGTTCAGTAGGCCTGGTGGCTTTGGGTTGACAGTTGGACAATGATCTTAGAGGTCTTTTCCAACCTGAATGGCTCTATGATTGAGGCCATTTCCTCTTGTCCTATCGCTAGTTGCTTGGGAGAAGAGACCAACACCTGCCTCACTACAACCTCCTTTCAGGTAGTTGTGATAAGGTCTCCCCTCAGCCTCCTCTTCTTCAGAGTAAACAGCCCCAGTTGCCTCAGCAGAGGTGACCTCTGTGTGAACAAATGAATCAAGCCCAGAATCCAAATTTTAAAAAAAATTTGAAACCTATGCAGAAAAAGAACTTTAGAGAGCAGCTGAAAAAAGTCTTGATATCCAGCATTGCTAGGTTATTAATGTTTTTTAATGAAATTTTGCTGATCACTGAGGGGTGCTGAAAGTATCTGGTCCCTCAGAGAACTTTGTACCACAGATGGCATTTGTTCCTGATCACCCAGCCATCTTCCCACCCAAACGCATCATCCACTTTTTCAGCCCAGATATAAATAATTTGCTCTAAGGACACTATATCCCAGAACTTGCAAAAGTCCAGGAACACAACACGCCCTTCTTTCCCCTCCCACATGGGAGAAATCCCTTTCTTGTCCTCCAAGTGCCTGGGGATGCTTGCAAGAGCATTTGCCTCATCACCTTCCCAGGGACTAAGGTGAAGCTGACCAGCCTCTAACTCTCCCAGTCCTCCTTCTTGCCCTTCTTGAAGCTGGGTTTTCTATTTGCCTTTTCTGAGGACCTTGGAACTTCCATGATCTCTCTGGATTCTCCAAGGTGTTGAAGAGAGGTCTCCCAATGACACCAACTAACTCTGACATCACCTCTCTGCCCCTTCCCACACCAAAAGCCTTCTCCATACTACACACTTCCAGGGGAGTGCCTGGGACACAGCAAACACCTCTTCAAGTCCTCAAGGGCTTTTCAGAAGAACAACAGAAGTAATTTCTTCCATCAGGGCCAAGACTCCGGTGGGATCTCTGTACAGCTCACAGCTTTCCTGGGCATTTTTTCAGCATCTGCCTCTCTGCAACCTTTCTGGTCCTCGGGTTGTGGATGAGGGGATGGTGCAGGAGAGTGAGGATAAAGTAAAAAAAGAGTTTTGTCATACTATTTCAGGAAGGCTGTTCTAGGCATCACACAGACAGGAAAGAGGGTGTCATAGAAAGCAGTGCCACCAGTGAGTTGAGAAGAGGAGCTGGAAAAGGCCTTCTCCCTGCCCACACAGATATGATGCCCACAGAATATAACCACACAAACAGGAAAAAGAGGATGGGTTCTAAAATGCAAGTTAGGAAAGGAAAGAGTATGAGTGTCATGGTGTCATGGCGCGAGAGCTCCAGCAATGAGGTGAAATCATAGAAGAAGCGTTCCTCTCCACTGGGGCCACAGCACTGTATCTGAGTCACCACCAAAACCATTTCTGTAGATGACAGAAATCCCCCTAGATAGAGTGCAGCTGCCCTCTGGAGACAGATGCCCCAGTTCATGGGTCTCGCAGATGGCAGGGTGTGGCACACAGCGTGCTACTGGTCACCATTAATAAATGCTCTGTACAAGCAATAGGTGCAGGAAACAGTGGTAACACCGTCATGAACAGAGATGGTGCTGTTCCCAACCACAAAGCTGGCCATAGACTGGGTCAGGGTGATGGGTATGCAGGTCTCCAGGGAGAATAAATGTCCTAAAAGAAGCCCGTGGGGATGTGCAAATGCTGGTTTGCCACCACCTGCACAATGATGAGGATTTTCCCAAGCGCAAACACCATTCAGGTCATGAGAGAGAGGAGGGAGAGATTTGTCTAACATTCTGAGTCCCTAGTAGGGGGAAGTTCATGACCACACCATTGCCTTTTCTCCATGGAAGGCTCTACGGTCTGCTTTTCTCCTCTAACATGGCAGGGAACTTACGAGTAAGAACACTGGTTCATTTTTAGCTGCTTGGGGGTCAGACAGACAAATCACTGCAAGCACATTTATTTCCTTTAAAGATGGTATATAGCTCCTTGTTCACACAGTCAGTTGTGAGGTCACACTACTGAGGCAGAAAATAAAATAGAACTGAGGTGTCCACATTTCTTTGTGGCAATGATATTACAAGAAGAAAAAGAAAAAACAAGAAAAATCCCAGCCAACAGCAAGGACAACAAAAACAGCCAAATAAAGACAGACTGGGCCTGTAAGGAGTTACATTATGAGTCATACGTTGAAGATGATAGGCACTCTATACCTTTCGGAAAGCAATCAGTCACCAGTTTCCACACTGCATTCCTGAGCTCCTGGTTCCTCACGCTGTAAATAAGGGGGTTCACTGCTGGAGGCAACACCAAGTACAGCCCAGCCACCACTAGATTCAGGGATGGCAAGGAGATGGAGGGGGGCTTCAGGCAAGCAAATATGGCGGTGATCAAAAACAGAGAGACCACTGCCAGGTGAGGAAGGCACGTGGAAAAGGCTTTGTGCCGTCCCTGCTGAGAGGGGATCTGCAGTACGGCCCTGAAGATCTGCACATAGGACAGCACAATGAAAACAAAACACCCCAAAAAGACAAATGTACTAATCAGAAGCAGCCGAAATTCCCTGAGGTAGGCATCTGAGCAGGAGAGCTTGAGAATCTGGGGAAGTTCACAGAAGAACTGGTCCACAGCATTGCCTTGACAGAGCGGTAGTGCAAATGTATTGGCAGTGTGCAGCACAGCGTAGAGGAAACCACTGCCCCAGGCAGCTGCTGCCATGTGGACACCAGCTCTGCTGCCCAGGAGGGTCCCATAGTGAAGGGGTTTGCAGATGGCAACGTAGCGGTCATAGGCCATCACGATGAGTAGAAAATATTCTGCTGAAATGAGAAATACAAACAGAAAGACCTGGGCAGCACATCCTGCGTAAGAGATAGTCCAGGTGTCCCATAGGAAGTTGGCCATGGCTTTGGGCAGAGCGGTGGAGATGGAGCCCACATCAATGAGGGAGAGGTTGAGGAGGAAGTACATGGGGGTGTGGAGGTGGTGGTTGCAGGCTATGGCGGTTATGATGAGGCCATTGCTGAGGAGGGCAGCCAGGTAGATGGCCAGGAAGAGGCAGAAATGCCAGAGCTGCATCTCCTGGGTGTCTGCGAATGCCAGGAGGAGGAACTGTGTGATGGAGCTGCTGTTGGACATCTGCTGCCTCTGGGCATGGAGCATTGTCCAAAGAGGAAACAGCAGTGTCAAGTAAGGGGAGAAGTTTCTGGGAACAGTCAAAGCCATTCCCAATACCCCCTCCCTGAGACACACAGTTTTTCTTTTTCTAGGATACCTTCATTTATCTCTGTGGCTGGACTCCCTGTTGGTGCTGGCTGAACATGCTGTGAGGAGCAGGACCTCTGCCCACTGGCTGCTGAGGAGTTTACAGGTTAACAGGAAAGGTGTGGGCAGAGGTCAGTCCTGGTGTTCGACTTTGGCAGCTGAAACTGCTCTTTACTGAAAAGAACTCGGCAGCATCTGCACTCCCAGCACCAAGGAACCGGGAGAGCAGCAGACAGTTTTAAAGGTCTTGTTTTTTTTGAGCTCTCCTCATCTCACCTGGGGAGTGTTCTGGGATGTCAGAAACCCTCAGCATTTCTGCTGTGCTCAGGGAGAACAGAGCTACCCAGCTGCCCTGGGCTTGCACCATTCTGAGATGGAGATTGATCGCACTCCCATGTTATCCTGAAAAGCCGTCAGACACTGCTGAGAGGAGAGGGATCCACAGGAGTCCACTAAACATCCCACCCTTTGCCGAGGCCTCAGCATCCCACTTCTAGTCAAGGACACATGTGGTTCATTTCACTGACCCAAGAGCATTTCCTCGGTCGGGCACAGCATCTCTGCACTTCTCCTTTGAGGCATGGAGATTACATAATTCTGTTATGCGAAAGGTTTGCATTGTTGAGGGCAGCTCACAGCTTGGAAGGACACCTCATAAAGATAGCCAAGTGTCCTAATGATGGCATCTGATTAAGGGAAAACCAGCTTGTTCTCTGGGCTCACAGTCTTCACTGCCCACAGCCCTACAGCTTAGACAAAACTGGAACACCTCATTCCCATGGACACACTGCACGGGAGGACCCACAAGATCAGTGTCTGACTCTGCAGCTGAAACTTCTCTCCCCAGAAAGCCTGACTGAGAGAACATGGGTACTACTTCAGTAACACAGACGAGTGGAGCAATAAGGAGAAACACAGTGAGGTTCTACGTGAAAGAGGGAGAGTCAGCCAGGCACTCAGGACACTGCTACACTTCTCCAGCTGCACACATCCCAGACTCCAACATTGCCAGGCAGTTGCTCTCTGCCCCTGTCCTTCTCAGAGGCAAATGGGCATGTGGCTGGAGAGCTTGATAGTCATCCCTCCTTTGACCTTCCCCTTCACATACTCCCTTAGGAAAATATCCTGAGGTGATCTGAATCTGTGAGCAGCCCTGAACCGTTCAGTTCTTCGTCAACAGCAGAAGGACCCTGCCCAGTCCTGCTGGGGGTCACTACTTCCACCCACAGCTTCTCCTCGTGATGCCGTGCGCTCCCCAGGCAGGCTTAGTGCTGACCCTGGCAGGCAGCAGAGTCCCTGCCCCAGCACGCAGCCCCTGGGGTGTACAGACCCTGCTCTGAAGGACAGCTTGGGGAAGCCCAGGCTGCACATCCACCTTCACAACACTGCAGCCGTCCTCGGGAGAAGGCAGCTGTCATGGCCTGTCCCTCTGAGGGTGCAGCAGGCAATCACTCCTTTGCAGCACATCCTCATCTTCAATAAGACACAAACTGTGATATTCCTCATGGTACATCATGCCGTACGCTTTGGGGTGTTCCAGCTTAAGGAGATCTTTCCACAAAGTGTAGACACATTGTCCTGCATGCAGAGACTTACTGTGTGAAAGGCTGAAAAAATTCCTGCCTGCAGTGAGCTCTCAGCATCCTTCCACTTCACAGTGCTTTTAACCTCTCTCTGCCTCGCTCCTCTCCCCTCACTGCCTTCAGGCAGTGCCCTCAGCCCTGCTGGGCTTTGTAGAGGAGCTGCTCCTGGGCAAGAGCTCACTGTCTGCAGCGCTCCTCACCTGCTGTGATCTCCCTCCATCCCAGGAGCCCAGACCAGCTCAGCAGCACAGGACCAGCCCAAGGTACCACCTCTCCCTACTCTGGGCTCCCTTGAGATGTCTTTTGGTCTCCAGGACAACTTGCTTTGAAACTCGTCAAAGCAATTACTGATGTTTCCTCCCTCAACTATGGAGAGAGAGGAAATCTTTTATTTTCCAAAGTGGCGTTTCTCCTGTCACCAAAAGAGCTAGCTCCAAGGATCATCTTTCCTTGTCCCATCTTTAGGCAGGACAGCCAGTGCAGGACAGGCAGGGATGTCCTTCACCCCTGCTGAGGGAAGGGAATCAGATGAGTCAAATGAAACATCTCATCCTGCGTCTGTAGCCCTGGGACTCAAAGGGGATTCAGCTCCCCCAGTGCCTGCCACAACCCCACAGGAGGTGGGATTCCTCTTGCTTCTTTTCAGGTGGGCATTAAATGCACAACTCCCATGCTAATTAATGGAGATGGAGGCCAGGACGGAGGGGTTCAGGTGCAAATGTCTGGTGGCATGTGAGATACCAGAGGTGGTCTAAGATATGTGCAGGTACAAATGGAGCAGTTTGTCGAGACAGGGCAACATCTGGGGACATCCTCTTAGAGGCTGCTGGCAATTTCCTTTGGCCAACAGAAATGACAGCTGATGCCCAAAATAAGGGCAACCGAACCTGTCCCTACTCATTATGTTCAGGGTGACCGACACAGGCATTCACCTGAATGATTCAGGTCTTGGGCCATAGGAAGAGCTCAGTCTCTCTCTTCATCTTTGTCTCTATTTACCAGGTCTCCATTGACTACATTGGCAGTTTCATGTTCTTCCCCAGGTCGCTTTAGAGAATTCAGGGCAGCTCCTCAATTTCATGTCCAAATCCAGGCCCACAGAGCTACCTGAGATGCCAGGGCTTGCAGGGACAGCAGAGGACCTGCTGAAAAGCAATTCTCATATTGGGCGGGGTATGTGTGAAAGGTCACCCCAGATGCCATCGCAATGAGTGTGATTTGGTGCCTCAGTGACATTGACTGATGCCTTCAGTCAGAGGCATCGGTCATCAGATGTCACCAGAGAGGCAAGGTCTGTCCCTCCCCTATCCAGTAGCTGCAGGCATTGCGCACAGCCATGATGACACAGTCAAGGAACAGAACAATCCTTTTCACAGTGTGCCTGGATACAGCTTGTCCTCAAGGACAGCCTCCTCCAGGCCCAGCTAAAATCCTTATTATTTAAGCATTAATCCTTAACTGAATTGAAACTGAAAAGGTAATGCAATGGGCACCAAAATGAGCTGTGCTGCATTAGGAACAGTTAAAGAAGAAAGAGAGAGAGAGGGTGGGACCACTGCTGAATTTAATAAGCGGAGGTCTAGATAGATCTCACATAGTCTATGACCTCTTTGCCTCAGTTACTGCCAACAAGGTCTCCCAGGACTTTAAGCTTTGAGACAGGAGTCTGGAGAACAGACAGCGGTGGATGGGGATCAGGCCAGTGGTTACTTTTGCAGACTACAGCCTTACCAGTCCGTGGGAGCAGAGGCACTGCATCTATGTATGCCTCGAGAGTTTTTTACCGGGAGGTGCTTGTCAGTTAGGATGCCAATTAAGAAAGGTACTCTGATTCTGTGAGGTAATGTGCTGTTAGGATGAAGATTGTAAGGAGAGAATAGTATAGGCAGTCTTTCTTCCTTTTAGGTGGTTGTACGCCTGGGCGGTGTGGCATCAACAGGTACTCCCACCCACATGCATCATGCCTTGCAGACCCCCTCCATAGAAAAGATTGTCTCATTTCAGTCATTCAACCTCTTCTTGTACTTCTTTGCAAGGTAACAGCTCTATTCATCATCTCTAAACCCAACAGAAAGGATGTTCTCATGAGAACTTCTTGCTACACTGTTAGATAGAGACAAGGCCACTCAGGTGGTGGAATGGTCAGTACCGAGTGGGAGCTGCCTGCAGGCTCCACTGTGACAATGAGCTGCTGAGGTTGTCCTGCTGCTGAGCGATCTATGCAGCGCAGCACGAACTGCTCAATCTACAGTGGTCTTCTGGTCAGGAGCAGAGCTCAGCTTTCCCTGTGAGCAGCCTGCGCTCTACCTTGGTGCGACAGCTGAGATGTTGCAACCCGAATGTGCATGGCCAGGAGGAGCTGGAGCACGGGCAGGAGGAGCTGAAGCCCAATGACTTGTCACAGCACTACCAAGTTTTTGGATTACTTGAGATGTGGTGGGACAATTATCTGAGCTCGGGTGATGCAACAGAAAGATACAGGCTCAGCCGCAGGAAGTAACAGAGAGGATGACTACCAGGGGGAGGCTCTGTGTGTGAGGGATCAGCTTGGATATATGGAGCTCCTCTAGAAGCTGAGTAACGTGTTTGGTTAGCTTTTGTGTGTGAGGTTGAGAGGAGAAGTCAGCAAGAGTGACATTGTGTTGGAAGTTACAAACTACTTGATCAGGGTGAGGAAGCAGAAGAAGTCTTCTGTGTGCAACCCGAGGAAGTCTCAGGTCAATGAGCAGGTTCCCATGGGGGACAGTAACTGCCCTGGCATTCCTCAGCCAGGCAAGTAAACAGGGTGCCAGCAGTCTGGAGGATCTTGGGACAACTTGTTAACACAGCTGCCAAGTGGGCTGAGAAGGGCGATGCTCACCAGGACCTGGCCCCGGCCAACAAGGAAGAGCTGACTGGGGAAGTGATCATCAGCGTGTGCCTTGGCTGTAGTGACCAGAGAATGGTGGGGTCCCAGGTGCCAGGAGTGAGGAAGGCCAGCAGTGGAGTACAGACGGGTGAAGTCCAGAGAAGAAGACTTTGACATACCTGGGAGACTGATACCGGTGGTGTGGTGGGAAGCAGCTCTGCAGGGGGAAGGAGCTCAGGAAATCTGATAAGGCTTACAGCCTCCTCGGAGGACAAGAATGCTCTATCTGAACACCCATGAAGAGAAGCATTCTTCTCAGGAGGATGAGGACGTGAGCTGTTTGAGTTCCAGAGCAGAAAGGCAGAACACAGGAGTTGGAAACAGGGGAAGATGCAAAGGAGGAATTTAGAAACCTCGTCCGTGGATGTGAGAATGACGACAAAGCCAAAGCTCCCGTAGTCTTGATACTTGCAGAGGATGGTAAGGGCTGCAAGATGAGCTGATACTGCTTCATTAAAAGAATGTAGAGGTGTAATGTGAGCCTGCTGCTGAGCTTCATTAGAGTAGGAGCAGGTAGGGCTGAGGTACTCAATGGCTTCTTTGACTCTGTGTTCTCCCAGGCCTTTGTGGCTGGAGGCAGGACCCTGGAGGAGAAAAACCTGCAGTGGATGGTTAGACTTCATGCCACTGATTGCCACTCTCTAGGCCTGCAAGTTTTCAGTCCACCTCTCTTTCTTCTCATCCAGTCCAGATTTTAACAGCTTCTATATGACGATATCATAGGGGGACAGTGCTGAAAGATTTTCTGAAATACAGGCAAATCACCACTCCTCTCTCTTCATCTACCAAGCCAGTCATGTCATTGGAGAAGGTTATAAGGTCAGCTAAAAATGACTTCCCCTTCGTGAAGCCAGACTGCTTCTGATGACTCTCTTGTCCTTCCTGTACCTGGAAATGGTTGACAGGATTAGCTGCTCCTTCACCTTAGTGGAGGCTGAGGTGAGGCTGACCAACCTGTCTTTCCCTGAGTCCTCCTTTAATTCCTTCTTGAAAATAGGAGTCATTTTGTTTTACTTGGGTGTGACTTGGGCCTCTTGACACCCCTGTGCTCCGGGCCTCACTTGGGGTCTGGCACTTGGAGGCCCATAGTGATATGCCATTGTGCACCTAAAGTCTTCATTTGGGGGTTGATTCAGTTGCCCACACAGAGGTGGGCACTGCCTCCAAGACACCCTGAGGTAGCTGAAGACCCCACGTGGGACTGGGAAATGTGACCCAGGTCCTATAGGAGCATACGTGGAGGAGGAGCTGGTGGCCAGGCAGGGAAGCCCAAGGCATCTCCGTTAAGAGAGCTGATTTTTTTCTCTTGACTAGAAAGGGAAGCCTGGGCAATTGAGTGCAAGGTGTCCAACACCAGATGAGATAACTCTGTTCTCTGCCTTCCACTACTTTGGAGACACATGTAGTTTACCCTGCAGAAAATAAAGAAATGAGTGGTGGTAGATGCTGCAGGGTACACTTGGTAAAGTCCCTGTAACCTCAAAATATTGGGATTAGTGCAGATTTGGCTGTGCAAAAGAGAGCACTTCTCCTTTCTTCGCCCTATGAATCGAGGGAGCTAGTGACTTTAGTGGGCAGCTTGTTGTGTGCAAAGAAGAAATATCGACAGAGTCTGGGACAGGGGACAGTGTTCGGGGGGATCTTGGGGTCTGTGCTTGACACAGAAGGTGTTTTCTGTTGGTCTAAGGTTATCTGTTGTGGAAAGTGCACTTCAGTAGGGGTAAAGCGGATTTAATATAAAGCAGAGGAATGATTTTTTTTTTTCTTTAAATCATGCCTTTTTCTTTTTATTTGTTGACCATTAAGAAAAAGCCTTCTGTGTCTACACGCAGCTCGTTCTCCAAGTAAAACAGGTGGGAGTTTGTGCCAACAGGCTGAGACGTGTATCTACAGCCTTAAGGGGAGGAAGCTGAGATTGGAACAAGGCTTCTTGAAGTCCCAGGTGTTTGAAGAGGGAAATGGTGGGGTTGGGGGAAGGGACAAAGACTACTTGATTGTCGTAAACAAAGGGCCTTTATTTTCATATATATTCAGACTGCTTTAGGAGAAGCTCAGGATTATTATGAGGTGGAGATTGCTGACACCAAGTAACGTGTAAAGAATCCAAAAAAAGGGGGGAAAATCTTTTCTTATTGTTGTTTTTTCACTTTGACTTTCGCTCCTGAAAGCTCTTTAGTTAACCACAGAAAAATTGAGAACTTTAAGCGAAGTTCTTCCCAGAGAACAAGTCTCTAGAGAAGTAAAATTCATCAGCAGACGTTCAAGTTTCTAAGGATGTCGGCATGCCCCACTGAGGACCATCATTGCAAAGGGATCGTGGAGGGAATTACAAGAAGATGTGACCATCCCTGATGCATCCCCCAGGGTGAAGCAAGAAGTCAGAGGCACCGGTTACAGGTGGAAAATCAGATGTGGAGTGTGGCTGTGGAAGGCCTTGATGTCTTTTGCAAAGCAGGACAGCCAAGCCCTGATCCCCATCCCCTGGGAATGGGGGTCTGTTGCCTCACAGCCTGTTCGTGGCTCTTCTTTGGAGCAGTGTGATGTGGGGTGTGGAATGTTCAGTGCAGGAGAGCAATGGGAAACCTCCCAGGCTCTGTAGGGGTGAGTGAGGAGTCAACAATGCCCTCGGGTTGTAAGGCACTGGTCTCTTCTCATGGGCCTCAGTGGAAGGGAGAGCAGCCATAGCCAAACTGAAGAAGACCTCATTTGTGTTGTCAGGGGGTGGTCCCAGCCACACCAAGGCCCTTGGTCATCCCCACCACAGGCTGTGTTACACTGTCCTATGCCTGTGCTTGTTTCCTTGCAGACTTTAGCTACTGCCCCATTTCCCCACCTCACTCTGACCCTCAGATCTCCCAAGCTTTACTGATGTCCCTCTGTCCTCATTCACTGTTGCTTCAAACAAAAAGCTGTGTTTACCTGGGGGTATGCCAATGTCTCTTGGTTTCCCAGCAACTGCTTTTTTCCAACACCCTGTTAATGCTTCTCTAGCACGCAAGATGTCACAGCCACAGACTTGCTTGGATCTGCTATTGCTCTCCGCATCCCAGCACTGGAATGCACGTCCTCCTTCTGCTGCCTCGAATTCGAAACTCAACCTATTCCACAATAATTCAGGTCTTCTTCCTGCCTTTAGCACAATCACAGAATAGTAGGGGTTGGAAGGGACCTCTGTGGGACATCTAGTCCAACCCCCCTGCCGAAGCAAGGACACCCAGAGATGGCTGCACAGGACCACGTCCAGGAGGGTCTTGAATATCTCCAGAGAAGGAGACTCCACAACCTCCCTGGGCAGCCTGTTCCAGTGCTCCGTCACCCTCAGAGGGAAGAAGTTCTTCCTCATGTTCAGATGCAACTTCCTGTGCCTCAGTTTGTGCCCGTTGCCCCTAGTCCTGTCGCTGGGCACCACTGAAAAGAGTCTGGTCCCATCCTCCTGACACCTACCCTGCAGATATTTAGTGGCATTTCTAATGTCCCCTCTCAACCTTCTCTTCTTCAGGCTGAATAAGCCCAGCTCCCTCAGCCTCTCCTTGCAGGAGAGATGTTCCAGTCCCCTCACCATCCTCTTAGCCCTCCGCTGGACTCTCTCCATTAGCAGGGGAGGAGAACGTCCCTTGACCTGCTGGTCACACTCTTCTTAATGCACCCCAGGATCCCATTGGCCTTCTTGGCAGCCAGGGCACACTGCTGGCTCATGCTCAACTTGTTGTCCATCAAGACACCCATGTCCCTCTCCACAGAGCTGCCTTGCAGCAGGTCAGCTCCTACTCTGTACTGATGTAAGTCTGCTGAGAAGATATGCTTAGACATGGCCATTGGATCTGGAGTGGTAGCAACTCCTGAATGATGAGGGAGATGAAATAAGAGACACAGTATTGGTAATAGAAGTAAGTCACAAAATACACCTAAAGACTGAAAAAAAGCTGAGAAGTGTTGACATATTTCTTGCTTTAGATCTTTGTTTTCAGTTAATCTTGCAGAAATTTTCATTGTCATTAAATGACATCTGAAAAACCTAAAGGTATTAAAAATAGATCATTTGGTGTCTTGCAAAGAGCCCTATGTGTCCCAAAACTTCTTTGCCTGGCACTTCTCAGTCTTTGCCCAGAGCAAGTCACACTCTGGTGTCAGCCTCTCTACCCCTGTTTAGATGTTGGTGTAAATGGTCCCTTACAGCACAGAAGGACTCAAGCCCCACAGACCTCTGCTCTGCTCCTGTTAGAAACAGGGCCCATAGTCGCAGGAATTGAAGACAACTGCAGCTGGATGGGACATAAGGAAATCTTCAACGCAACCTGTCTGAAAATTGGTCAGACCAAGTAGTTCAATGCTTGCTTCAGTCCAAGTTTGAAACTCCTAGGGACAGAGACTGCCCAGCTTCTCTGGGTGACCTGTTCCTGCACTTGGATGAGCTCCTGGGGAAAAATCTTGTCCTTCTGTCCTGGCTGAACCTCTCCTCTTTCACCTTCCTCCCACTGAATTTTGTCTTCTCACCATGAATCTTGTTGAAGAGATGGGTCTGTATTCTCCATGATCTCCTTGTAAGTACTGGCAGGCTGGGATGATGTCAGCCTCAGCCATCCCTTCTCTGGGCTTGACAAGCCCAGCTCCCTCAGCCTCTCCTAACAGGCAATGCTCTCCAGTCCATGGCTGTCCTGGGGAACCTTTGCTAAACCCACTCCAGCTCGTCAGTACTATTCCTGGAGATGTGAAATCTGAATCTCTTCCCTTTGCTCTTGACTCCTTGCAGCCACAAATTCCAGGTGGTCACCCCGTGGCAAGTGGTGCTTAGTGGCCCCTGTCAGTTCCCTGGCCTGTCCCAGCCCAGCCCTGCTGTCCCACACATGGTCCGATGGCTGCAGTGTTCAGGTGCAGCATGGGGAAGGGTGTATTCGGTGTGAGGAGCAGCTTGCCTCTCATGATCTGCAGTACATCTCTTTGTACCCTGTTCCCCTTCTGTTCCTCCTACTTGAAACAGCCTCCCACAGGCTGTGGAACCTATCCAGCCCTATCTGCATCCCAGGTGGGGTTTAGCAGACATGCCTGCTCTGAAGTCTGCCAGGGTCTGTACAAGGAGAGAGGTCGAGAAGGGCTGGTTGTTCCCCCTGTGCAGGCACTGAACCCAGCGGGAGGAGCAAAGAGGCTGTGCAGAAAAGCTCACACATAAACCTTTGGTGAGTGGCTGGTGCTGGATAGGGCTGAACAGGGAGGACACCAGTGAAAGCTCACTCTAGTCCTATTCCCTAACATATCACCCCATATACTCCTCCCCTCAGTGCATGGAGAACCCCAGCACAGCAGCACAGCCTCATGGGGAGAATATTTTCAGCTTTTTCCTGACCTCAGCTTTGGGAAGAGAGCAAAGCCTGGAGACACTGGCATTTAGAAAATCCTGGTTTATTACAGAGACATGGCATGGGAGGGCACCTTTTCCACTGTGCCAGACACATATGCAAAGGTAACTCTGTCAGACAAGCTGGGTTCACGGTTCTTGAGAAGCAGAATTGTCACAGGTAAAATGTCCAAAGCACAGGAGGTTCCCTAGATATGTTGGAAACCACTTGTGAAGAGATGTGGCACCTTATTGCTGTTGAAATACTACAGATTGAATTTGCTTCTTCAGGGCGTCTTTGAGCTCCTGGTTCCTCATGCTGTAAACGAAGGGGTTCATTGCTGGAGGAACCACTGAGTACAGCACTGTAATCACCAGATCAAGCAATGGGGAAGAGATGGAGGGAGGCTTCAGGTAGGCAAACACTGCAGTGCTGAAAAACAGGGAGACCACAGCCAGGTGAGGGAGGCACGTGGAAAAGGCTTTGTACCGTCCCTGTGCAGAGGGGATCCTCAGCACGGCCCTGAAGATCTGCACATAGGACAGCACAATGAAAACAAAACACCCAAAAGATAAAGAAACACTAAACCCAAGAAGCCCAACTTCTCTGAGGTAGGAGTGTGAGCAGGAGAGCTTGAGGATCTGGGGGATTTCACAGAAGAACTGATCCACAGCATTGCCGTGGCAGAGAGGAATTGAAAATGTATTGGCAGTGTGCAGCAGAGAATTGAGAAAGCCACTGCTCCAGGCAGCTACTGCCATGTGGACACAAGCTCTGCTGCCCAGGAGGGTCCTGTAGTGCAGGGGTCTGCAGATGGCAATGTATCGGTCATAGGCCATGATGGTCAGAAGACAATGCTCTGCTACTACTAAGAAGGAAACCAAAAAGAGCTGGGCAGCACATCCTGCATAGGAGATGGTCCTGGTGTCCCAGAGCAAATTGGCCATGGCTTTGGGGACAGTCATAGAGATGGATGCCAGGTCAAGGAGGGAGAGGTTGAGGAGGAAAAAGTACATGGGAGTTTGGAGGTGGTTGTCACAGGCTACAGAGGTGATGATGAGGGTCTTTCCAAGGAGGGCAGCCAGGTAGATGCCCAGGAAGAGCCAGAAGTGCAAGAGCTGCAGCTCCAGTGTGTCTGCGAATGCCAGGAGGAGGAACTGGGTGATGGAGCTGCTGTTGGACAGGTGTTTCCTTTGGGCATGGGATCCTGTCATTAGAGGAAGAATCAATAAAGTGTTAGAGGAGAATTGTCATTGGAAATGCAAAGCCATACTCCTAGAACTTTAATACTGCTGAACTTCTGAGCATTTTCCATTCATTTTCAATGAGAACTTCCTTCAGCTTCCTTGTTCGAGGTCTGGTTGGTGCTGGCTGAAGGTACTGTAAGGAGCAGGACCTCTGTCCTCCGCCTTTTGAGGAGTCTGCCCTGCTATGCAGCAAGGAGCTCATGGGAGTAGTGGTGTCAGGGGTCTATCCTGGTGTCTGACTTGGTCAGATGAAACCGCTCCTCACAGAAAATCACCTTGTCAGCCTCTGCACTCTCAGTGCTAGGAACGGCAATAACAGAGAAAAGTTGGAGAAGTTTGGGGTTCATAAAGCTCCCCCAGCTTACCTGGGGAGTTTTCTTGGAGTTCAGACACCTTCAGCATTTCTGCTGCACTCAGGGAGAAGAGAGGGACACTGGTGAGGCATATGAAATTGCTTCTGGCTTAATGCAGAGTGAGGGCAGCTGGTCTGTCCCTCTGACTTCTTCTGACCTGCCCTGGGCTTGTTCTTTGTGAGATGGAAGGTGATCACACTGCTGCATTACCCTGAAAAATAACCAGACGCTACTGAAAACAGAGGGATTCAGTGCAGACTGCTAAATATCTCACTCTTTCTAAAGGTCTCAGCACCTCACTTCTAGCCAAGGACACTCATGGCTCCTTTCACCAACCCAACAGCATTTCCTCCATTGTAGCATCTCTGTGCTTCTCCGTGGGGCTTTTAGATAATAAAAGGTTGTGAGGAGAGAAGTTCACTTTGTAGAGGGCAGCTCAGAGCTTGGAAGTACACCTCAAGGAGACAGCCAAGTGTCCTAACAATAGCATCTGATGAAGTGAAAAGCAGCTGATCCTCCAGCCCCACAGACTGCATTGACCACAGCCCCACAGGGGAGATGAAAGTTGGGGCACTTGTTCCCACGGACACGCCTGCAGGAAAGGACCCACAAGATCAGTCTGTGACCCTACAGCTGAAACTCCAGCTCCCTAACGAAGCTGATGACAACAATGAAACAACAATAGGAATAACACAGACAAGAGGAGAAACAAGCAAATATCCAGCAATAGGGTGTCTGAGAAAAGCCAGGGCAGAGGCAGCCACGCCCTCAGCACAGCGTTACCCATACCCAGCTGGGCACGTCCCCTCCCAGACACCAACATTGCCGGGCAGTTGAGCTCTGAGCCCCTGTCATCTGCAGCAGAGAAATGGAGATGTGGCTGGAGAGCTGCCCCCTGGCTCTGCTGGAGCTCTGCTGCAGAGGAGGTGGTTCATGGTTTGGAGACCTCAGCCCTGAGGGCAGAGGCTGTGCTGGGTGGGAGAGAAGGCAAGGGGGCTTACTCAGAGGAAGGGCTCTGCACTGGAGGGGATGATGCAGAGTTTTATGATTTCTCCCTCCCATCATATCTGGTTTTCTGTTCTGCTCCTTCCCTGATGATATATCTGCTGCCTGGAAATTTTCCTCCTGAAAGATGTTTCACTCTCCCATGTCTTTTCCATTACAGCACTCACAGACCCCATCCCAACCCCTGTGCACTCACCCTGGCCCTACAGAAACCTGCCTGTTTGCAGGGCACTGCCTGGGTGTGTGTTCCTGTTTGCAGGTGGAAAATGAAAGGTCAGGCTAAGCCTGGTAGGTCCAGGAAAGGTGATGCTGGTGCTGTCCATAGGCAGAGGAATGGCTGAGGGTGCTTTAGGAGGCTCCTATCAGAGTTACTGATCACTGGCTCAGGAATCTCAGTGACTGCTTCAAGGCTGAAAGCTCCTGTTCCATTTATCCCTTTTACACCGCCCTCCCTCTTCCAAAAGGGAAACTGATAACACAAATTGAGGAAGTTTTTGTTATCTTTACAGTAATCCTGCGCATGACCTTCTTCTTGAGTCAGCCTTAGGAAATATTCTGGGGGTGAACTGGAGCTGTGAGCAGCTGACCCATGCAGCAGTCTCCTGGTAGGAGAAAAACACTGCCCTACTGGGGGTCCCTTCTTCCACCCACAGATTCTCCCCACAGCACGATCTGGAGCTCCCCGGGCAGGCTGAGCACTGACCCCAGCATACAGACTCCTGCAGTAAAGGGACCCTGCTCTGGAGGACCGTCCTGGGCACACTTGGCTACACACCTGGCGTAACATCCTACCAGTAATCTCCGGAGAAGGCAGTCAGCATGCCCTGCTCCTCTGATGGCAGGGCAGGGAAAAACTTCTCTGGAAGGTGTCTTCCCCCTCTAGGCTTGAGAAGCTGTGACAATCCTCCACAAAGATCCTGTAGGCTGTAGGATGTGCCAGCTTTTGGAGATCCCTCCAGCAGCAGCAGATTCACTGCCCTGCTTCCAGGGACTTACCATTTCATGGGTTGTGAAAATTTCTCCCTCAGTGAGCTCTCAGCGTCTTCCCACCCCGCACTGCCTTTAACCTATGTCCACCTCGCACCTCTCCCCTCGCTGCCTGCAGGCAGTGCCCTCAGCCCTGCTGTGCTTTGCAGAGGAGCTGCTCCTGGGCACAGCTGTTTCTCTGCAAGTGCTGCCCACTTGCCAGGAGTTCCCTCCATCCCAGGAGCCCAGCCCAGATCAGCAGCACAGGACCAGCACAAGGCAGCAATATCCTTACCCACTCTGGGCTCCCTCGAGGTGTCTTTTGGTCTCCAGGACAACTTGCTGTGAAACAGGCTGAAGTAATCAGTCCTGTTGCCTCCCTCAGCTGGGGAGAGACACTCAGTTTCAACAGCGTCAATTCTCCTCTCAGAGAAAGAGTTAGAAACAAAAATCACCTTTCCTTGCCCCATCACAAGACAGGACAACCAGAAAGTGACAGGAAGGAATCTCATTTGCCCCTGCTGAGGGAAGGGATTGAGCCTAGTCATTGGAGGCATCTCATCCTGAGTTTGAAGTCCTGAGGACTCAGGTCTCTCTCATGCTCACCACAAAACCCACAGGAGGTGGGACTCCTCTTGCCTCAAATGAGATTGGCACAAAACAGCCTCCTGCATGGCAGATCCTTTTCTCAGCTCCCTTGGTAATTAATGGAGGTGGAGAGCAGGAGGAAGATGTTCAGACGCAGACACTTGGTGACAGGTTTAGTTCCAGAGATGACCAAGATGCTTGCTGGTAACTACAAGCTCTGATGGAGCAGTTTAAAGAGACAGGGCAGCGTCTGAGGGCACCTTCCTGGAGGCTGGTGGGAAAACCTTTTGGCCAACTTCAATGACAGAAAGTGCCCACCTTGAAGACAAATCAACCTTTAAATGTTCCTTATGTCCAGGGCTGCTGATGGATGTAATCATCCTGACCAAATGGAGTCCTGTGGCACAGGGAGAACAAAGTCTCTCCCTTTCTGTTCTCCGTCAGCTGTTTTGTCCACGTGGCCTTAACAGTATGATGGGGTTTGTCTCCTGCGCATCCCTTCATTGCCTAACCTCATTCAGGGCAGCTGAATCTTCATTTATTTCACATTTACAGACACCTATGACTGTGGAATGTGCCAGGGCTCTCCAGGACAACTGCATGCATCTGACATGGACAGTACAAGTCCCATGCAGGAACCCCATCCTCTTTCAGAGTCATTGTGTGACAGGCACCACCCAGGGCATCTCACACAGATTTCGTGCCTTTGTGCAGTCACTGAGTCCCACCACTGCAGTGATGCAAGGTCTGTCCCTTCTCTACCCAGTGGATGCATGGCAGTGCATGAACACCAAGCACGTCACAGCAGGGTCTCCACTTGAGGGCATTCCCTCTCAAACTCTGCTGGATCTTCTCTCACCCATCATTTAACCATCCCTTTGATGGTACAGTCATGGATCAGGCTGGTAGTGATGTCCTAGCTGACAGGGGAAGTCCCAGAGGACTGGAGGATCGCCATTGTAACACTCATCTACAAGAAGGGCTGGAAGGAATGATCCTGGGAGCTACAGGCTTGTCAGCCTGACCTCAGTGCTGGGCAAAATTATGGAGTGATTCATTGTGAGTGCGCTCACAGGACATGTGAGGGACAACCATGGGATCAGCCCCAGCCAGCATGGATACCTGAAAGGCAGGTTCTGCTTCACCAACTTGATCTCCTTCTATGACCAGGTGACCCGCCTAGTGGACAAGGGAAAGGCTGTGGATATTATTTGCCTGGACTTTCGTAAGGTCTTTGACACTGTTCCCCACAGCATCCTCCTGGAGAAACTAGCTGCCCATGGTTTGGATGGGTGTACTCTCTGCTGGATAAAGAACTGGATGAATGGCTGAGTGCAGAGAGTGTTGGTGAATAGTGCCAAATCCAGGTGGTGGTCAGTCACAAGTGGTGTCCCCCAGGGCTCAGTTTTGGGTCCAGCCTTGTTTAACATCATTATCAATGATCTGGATGAGAAGACAGAGCTCTCCCTCAGTAAGTTTGCAGATGACACCAAGCTGGGTGGGAGTGTCGATCTGCTCAAGGGTAGGAAAGCTCTGCAGAGGCATGTGGACAGGCTGGATCATGGGCTGAGGCCAACTGTATGAGGTTCAACAAGACCAAGTGCCGCGTCCTGCACTTGGGTCACAACAACCCCATGCAACACTACAGGCTTGGGGAGGAGTGGCTGGAGAGCTGCCCAGTGGAAAAGGACCTTGGGGTGTTGGTCGGCAGTTGGCTGACCACGAGCCAGCAGTGTGCCCAGGTGGCCAAGAAGGCCAATGGCATCCTGGCTTGTGTCAGGAATAGTGTGGCCAACAGGAGTAGGGAGGTGATCGTGGCCCTCTGCTCGGCACTGGTGAGGCTGCACCTCGAGTGCTGTGTTCAGTTTTGGGCCCCTCACTACAAGAAGGACATTGAGGTGCTGGAGCGTGTCCAGAGAAGAGCAACAAGGCTGGTGAGGGGTCTAGAGAAGAAGTCTTACGAGGAGCGACTGAAGGAGCTGGGCCTGTTTAGTCTGGAGAAGAGGAGGCTGAGGGGCGACCTTCTTGCTCTCTACAACTACCTGAAAGGCGGTTGTAGTGAGGTGGGTGTTGGTCTCTTCTCCCAGGTACCTAGTTACAGGATGAGAGGCAATGGTCTCAAGTTGCATCAGGGGAGGTTTAGGTTAGATATTAGGAAAAGTTTCTTTCCTGAAAGAGTGGTCAGGCATTGGAATAGGCTGCACAGAGAGGTGATTGAGTCACCATCCCTGGACATGTTCAAAAAATATGTGAATATTGCACTTTGGGACATGGTTTAGTAGGCATGGTGGTGTTGGGTTGATGGTTGGACCTGATGATCTTAGAGGTCTATTACAACCTATGATTCTATGATTTTCATGGTGTGCCTGGATCACAGGATGTCCACACCCAAGGACATTTTCAACATCATCTCTTCCTTCCTGACATCAGCTTCACCTCCACCACAGGCCCCCAGGGCTGCAGAGACATAGCAGACAGCATACCCCTCTCCTGGCCTTGCCCAAAGCAGGGTTTGCTCTCTTTGTGGGCACCTCATTTCTCCTTTACATTGCCACCTGTCGTCCCCTCCAGCATGTCTCAGCTCTGAAGCAAAGCCTTTGCACACACAAGGCCTTGGGCGCTTGGTAACAGGTTTCTTTCTGTAAGTCTGCTCTCCGCCCCGATAGGCCACAGCTGAGGTGCTGCAGCCCAGACATGCACCAGTGGCCTCAGCCTGGGGCACAGGGAGGAGGAGCTGGAGGCCCCAAGCTATCTCTTCATCCCACCTGGAGTGAAGAACGACTGAGGCATGCTGAGACAGCTGACATGATTGGGGTGCTGTGATGGGTGGATACAGATGAGAAGGAGAGACAGGCCAGAAAGATCAGGAGGGAGGTGTCCTCAGTGTGAAGGAGCTGCTTAGATGTGTGGAGCTTCTCTATGGGATGAACTATTTGGGTAAGCCCTTATGGATCAGGTTCAGAGGAGAAACTGGTAAAGGTGACATTGTGGTGGGAGATAAAGAATGAATTAATGTCCCTTTGCTGACTTTAATCACCTTGGCATTTCCTGGAAGGGGACCGCAACAGCATGAAAATTGTCCTGGAGGTCTCTGGAGGGTCTTGGTCAAGACCCAGCTTGGGACACAGGTCTTTACAGCTCAGCTGTGAGATTGATCAACAATGGTGATGTTGATATGCATCTACAACTCACAAAGAAGGGAGAGTTAATCATGGAGGTTAAAACCTGTGTCAGCCTTGACTGCCATGACCATGAAATAATGGAGTCTCACCTCCCAAGGGGAATGACAATAAAAGAGTGTAGATGTTAGACCTCAAATTGTTCTCCCAAAAGTGTGGTCATTTACCCAGTGCACAGTACGCCAATACACACACAGAGCAGAGGTGTTGTCTTTCTTGCAGATTTGTGTAGATGTTGGTGCTAGGTGATAATTCCACAAAGCTAGCACAATGTTTAGCAGAGTCACAAGTTCTATATACTCTTACCAAAACAAAGCAATTACTCATTGCATTCTGACTGGTTCACCACGTTACACGCTTGTCATAGAAGTTTACTCCTTCCTTGCTTAACTATGCATACTCGCAAGCTGGGGAGGTGCAGACTTTTTGGTTCTGAATTGAGTCGGTGGTTGCAATCTCCCCCTGCCGCCTTTACCTTTTTCCTAGTTTTCCTCAGTCTTTGTTAACTTCATGCTTCTTTGGCAATCGTCCAGCTTTCAGTGCCTTCTGGGCTGGATGTTCCCCTTTTATCAGTCTGTTAGCTCCTCTTCAAGGACACAATAGTTAGTAAGGCATGCATTGATTATACAAAGTAGTCAAGCCTAAAATTAAACAATGTCAGAAGGACAGAAGCATTTCTGCCCTGTGTCATAACAATGTGAGCATCACTATGCTCAGAATATCACTGCCCGATATGAAGATAAGCAGACTTTGGCCTAGTCCTGCAACTTTTAATGAGGGAGCCCACGCGAGCAGTACACAAAGGCAGCACAGCTCAAGACATCTGGCCTTTGAAGATGGTGTCTTTCAAGCAGGAGGCTGTGCATGTCAATAGTCAGGAAAACAAGCAGAGCTATTGGGAGAGAAACTTGGGGAAACGGGAAACTCATGTGGGAGCTCTATGTAAAAAAAGAAGGATACAAGAGTTGGATGCAAGGGTGGAAACAGAGGAGGAATTCAGAAATGTGCTTGGGTTTAGAAAAGCCAGCGCTCCGCTGGAGTTGACACTTGCAAGGGAGTTCAAGGCCACAGCAACGGGCTGGTACTCCTTTAGCACAGTTAAAGCAGAAACAAAGATGGTGTGTGGCCACTGCTGAATTCAGCAAGAGCGGAGGTAGATATGTCTGAGATTGTATGTGTCCTCTTTGCCTCAGTCTTCTTCAGCAAGATCTCCCCATTCCAGGTGCCTAAGAGGAAGAACTCTAAGCGAAACCCAGCAATGGATGGAGATTAAGTCACGGGTCCCTTGGATAAGGTCAACTCTTAATAGTGCATTGGACCACAGAATCACAGAATCACAGAATGGTAGGGGTTGGAAGGGACCTCTGTGGGACATCTAGTCCAACCCCCCTGCCCAAACAGGGTCACCTACAGCAGGCTGCACAGGACCACGTCCAGGTGGGTCTTGAATATCTCCAGAGAAGGAGACTCCACAGCCTCCCTGGGCAGCCTGTTCCAGTGCTCTGTCACCCTCAGAGGGAAGAAGTTCTTCCTCATGTTCAGACGGAACTTCCTCTGCTTTAGTTGGTGCCCATTGCCCCTAGTCCTGTCACTGGGCACCACTGAAAAGAGTTTGTCCCCATCCTCCTGACACTCACCTTCCAGATATTTATAAGCATTTATTAGGTCCCCTTTCAGCCTTCTCTTCTTCAGGCTGAACAAGCCCAGCTCCCTCAGCCTCTCCTTGCAGGAGAGATGTTCCAGTCCCCTCATCGTCTTTGTAGTCCTCTACTGGACTCTCTCCAGTAGTTCCTCATCTTTCTTGAATTGGGGAGCCCAGAACTGCACACCGTACTCCAGATGAGGCCTCACCAGGGCACTGTAGAGGGGAAGGAGATCCTCCCTCGACTTGCTGGCCACACTCTTTTTAATGCATCCCAGGATGCCATTGGCCTTCTTGGCAGCCAGGGCACACTGCTGGCTCATGGTTAACCTGTCGTCCACCAGGACACTCACGTCCGTCTCCGCAGAACTGCGCTCCAGCAGGTCCACCCCAAGCCTGTACTGGTGCATGAGGTTGTTCCTCCCCAGGTGCAGGACCCTGCATTTGCCCTTGTTGAACCTCATTAGGTTCCTCTCTGCCCAACTTTCCAGCCTATCTAGGTCTCGCTGAACGGCAGCACAGCCTGCTGGTGTATCTACCACACCTCCCAGTTTGGTGTCGTCAGCAAACTTGTTGAGGGTACATTCTAACTCTTCATCCAGGTAGTTGATAAAGAAGTTAAATAAAACTGGGCCCAGTACTGACCCCTGAGGGACACCACTTGTTACCGGCCTCCAACTAGACTCAGCGCCGCTGATGACAACCCTCTGAGTTCTGCCATTCAGCCAGTTCTCAATCCAGCTTTTGCCAACTTGCCCTGCACTTTTTGTCCACGAGCTCCTCAGCTCTCACAGTGTGGATGTGCTCCTGGCAGGCAGGAGGGAAACTAGAGAGCCTTATCCAGCTGGGAAACCTCTCAAGGGTAGACCCAGCTCCTCTGCAGATATTCATTCAGTCAAGTACCTGGACCCAGAGTCCCGTGGTATCCCCATTGCTAGCACCCAGATGCTGATATTAGCAGCCCTGCTGCAGTTGGTGCTATACACACCCTGTGTCCTGCTCATCAGCTTGAAGTTCACTACCATTCACACATGCCCACTATGAAGGGAGAAGTCAGTGCAGGGCAGCGTACTCAAGAGAAACCTGGCAAAAATTCAACCAGACCCTTTTATATCCTTTCCCTATGTTTTCCCATTTTAAACCCCAACAACAACTTGCTTGCTGATTGTCTTTTCCTTTAAAATCAAAAGGAATCTTCATGAGCAAAATCACCAAGACCTGGTCTGAGTGTCTTAATCTCATCATTACAAGCCATATGCAGACTGCATGCTGCAGGCATCCTAGTCAAGGGAAGGTTGAAAGGGAAATTGGATGAAGACCACTGCATTGGCTCTGTGGGTCTATGGAAGAGATGTTTCCAAAGAGGGTGTGGAGAAGTTGCTGTGGACACAAGTAGATGGAGATGTGCTCTGGAAAGACAGAGCAGCCAGCGGCTGAACCTGTGAGGAGCTGTGGCCTGTGGGAGACCCAGAGCAAGTCAGGGACATCCCTGAAGGACTGCAGGCCCTGGACTTGGTCATGGGAGGGATTTCATAGTGGGGGCTGGTCAGTGGTCTTGTCATGCCTGGGCTCAGCCACATCAGCTGACTCCAGTGCAGCTGAGCCGCTAACCTTGTATCCTCTCCTGCATAAACAGTGGCAGAAGAGATCATCTATATTCAAGGCAGAATTCAATCCAGACTTCTTCAGCCATTCCCCTATTTATGGAAATATCCTGTGTGGAAAATGTCAAATCACCCATCCTTCCACAAGACTAGCCTCTCCCTGCCCTGCCTCCCAATCCCTCTGCCCCATTTTGGAGTGGACATAAACTCACTGAGAGTTTCTCTTCAAGTGGGGCTGAGACTGTTGCAAGGTGGAGAAAAAGCCTCCTTCACTGTCAAAGTGATAGGGACACTCAAGAAGAGGGATTGAACCCTCCAAGACAGTACGACTGTTCCATCGTGCTCTGCCCCAGTTCCTCTCAATCACAGCACACAGATCTCGAGATGAAAGATGTGAAATTCAAGGACAGATTTTGGGAGGGAGCAGTGATGACAAGGATCCAGAGCTGCATGCAAACTCTAGCCACCCCAATGGGAAAGATACGCAAACCCTATGGAGACTGGGTGCCTTTTCCTATTGTAGTGTGTCTCTGGAGAGGTTAGGGCTCTCTAAAGCTTTCTCCCTGTGTGTCCTGGGTTTGGCCAGGACAGGGTTAATTTTCACCGGACTCCAGGAAGGGGCACAGCTGGGGGGTGGGGCCTGACCCCACCTGGCCAAACAGAGCCCGGTATTCCATACCATGTGACGTCACGCTGGGTTCCGGTGGGGGGGGGCGGCGTGGCGGGAACTCACTCGTGGCTTGGGGGGACGCGGCGCCGGTGCTGTGCGGGAGAGCAGCTGCCTGGGTCGTGCAGTTCGTTGCTGTGTTTTCTCCTTATTTGTATCGTTGTTGTTCCTGTTTCCCTCTGTTTGCTGTTCTGTTAAACTGCCCTCATCCCGACCCACCAGTTTCTGCCTCTTTCTTTTCATTCTCCTCCGCACCGCAGCGGGGGGAGGGGCGGCCGCGTGGCACTTTTGTTGCCGGCGGCAGCCGAAACCAAAACACTGTGCTCACCTGGGGTTTGTGGCCTAGCTCTTGTTGATCACGTCCTTTCTTATCTGAAGATGCCCTTCTTGCAACTTTAATCCCAAAAATAGGATGTCTTGAGCAGGTCCCTTGACTTTGCTTCCATTTATGGCACAACTGGCTTTCAGAAGGATTTGTATTATTTTCTCTCCTTTCTCAAAAAATTCTTCTGCTGTATTGCCCCATATGCTGATGTCATTGACGTACAGCAGATGTTCTGGAGCTTCACTCCTTTCCAACACAGTCTGGATTAGTCAATGTCAGGGCAGCTGATTCCAGGTGTCCTGAACACCCCTCCAAGGGAAAGCAAACTGTGGCCTGCACTCTGCTGCCAAAGGGATGGAGAAGAATGCATTAGCGATGTCAATTGTAGCGTACCACTTGGCTGCCTTTGACTCCAGCTGATATTGAAGTTCTAGCATGTCTGGCACGGCAGCACTCAGCAGTGCTGTGACTTCATTCAGGCCACGGTAGTCTATTGTCAGCCTCCACTCTCCAGGAGATTTTCTCACTGGCCTTATGGGACTATTAAAGCGTGAGTGAGTTTTGCTGATCACTCCTTGACTCTCCAGCTGGCGGATCAGCTGATGAATGGGTTTAAGGGAGTCTTGGTTGGTGTGGTATTTTCGCCGGTGCACTGTTGTTGTAGTGATTGGCACCTGTTGTTCTTCAACCCTCAGCAACCCCACAACGGAAGGACCCTCCGAGAGACCAGGCAAAATGGACAGCTGTTGAATTTCTTCCGTCTCCAAAGCAGCTATGCCAAAAGCCCAGCGATAACCACTTGGGTCCTTGAAATACCCTCTCCTAAGATAGTCTATCCCAAGGATGCACGGAGCCTCGGGGCCAGTTACGATGGGGTGCTTCTACCACTCCTGCCCAGTGAGGCTCACTTCAGCCTCCAGTACACTCAGCTCTTGGGACCCCCCTGTCACTCCAGAAATGCAAATGGACTCTGACCCTTGGAAATCTGATGGCATTAAAATACACTGTGCACCAGTGTCCACTAGAGCTTTCTACTCTTGTGGATCTGATGTGCCAGGCCACCAAATCCACACCATCCAATAAATGCGGTTGTCGCTTTCCTCCACCTGGCTTGAGGCAGGGCCCCTCTAATCCTGGCAAGAGAAGTTTCTGCACACCTCCTGTAAAAATGACTTAGAAGTCCCTTCAAACGAACTGGAAGCACGATCTAACTGTCTACCTTGTCTGGATGGCTGCCCGCTGGAAACTGGAGTGGCATTTTTCCTAGAAGAATTGTAGTTTGTGATTTTTTTTTCCTTGCAACTCACGTATGATCGCTGTTGCAGTATGACATAAGGGTATGGTACTGTAGCTTTATGCTGTCATAGCTGTACAGTAATAATATTACAGAAGAAGCCAGGTGAAGAAGTCTAGGCTGAATCTCACAATGAACAGGACAAGTGCAGGGGCGATCCAACCTGATTTGATTTTGGTACCCAGCAATCCAAAAAAACCTTGCTCAATAGCCCCTGGAGTGATCCACAGCCACTGCTGGTTGTTCTCCTCCAGAATCCGGCTTCAGGGCACCAAGGGTTGGGAGAACTTGTGGGTGAAGACAGAGTCAAAGAGGACAAAGAGTTCCTCAGACAGATCTACACCTGCTCTTCATCACTTTGATGCCCTTGGACTCCCTTGCAAATGTTAACTCCTGGGGAGCTTTTGCTTTCCTAAAACCCTCCTTATGTCTACATTCCTCCTTGGAAGTGAGATCCTCTGTCCACACCCTCTCTGCTTCCCTTTTTCCATGGAGCTTCCTGACATGTTGCCTGTTTAGCGTAGCTGGTGTCCTGAGAGGTCCCCTTGGTTGCTGGAGTATCAGCTTGTACCCTTTATGGGTTTAGAGAATGTTGTCCTTGAAAGCAGTTGCACTGAATTCTGCTGCCCTTCAGTGACACTGCCATTGGAAGTTCCCGGTCTTGGCCAAAGTCTGCCACTCTGAGACCTGGCATATGCACTCTGCTGCTCTCCTTCTGCACTCCCTTTGGGAGCTGAGACTCCACTATGGCTTTGCTAGTGGAGCCAAGGCTGACCAGGATGACACAGGTTTTCAGATCCCGGTGAACATCCCGTTTGTTGGTCCATGTGTGCTAAAAAGCTGATGCAAAGAGCCTCCAGACACATAAAGGAGCATTTGCACTCTGCTGTCCTGTGAATGTCATGGGAGTCAGCTGACTCTTGGCTGCCAGCTCCCTACCAAACCTCTCTCTCACTCCCCCTCCTTCTTTGCTCACCTTGGTGTCTGCAGGGTTGTTTCTCTCATTCTTCTCTTTTACAGCTGCTGCCCACTCTCTTTTGTCCTTTCTCCAGTAGGCTATCAGAGAAGGGCCACTACATTTGCTTACTGGCTCAGGTTTGGGCAGTGGCTGGTGCATTTTGGAGGCAACAGAAACCTGCTATGTCCAACAAGCAGCTGTTGCTCTCTTCTCACCTAAACCACCTCTGCAGCTCCCCTCACCACTACCAAAGCCTTGCCATGGAAACCCAATACCCAGGGTCATTAAAGTCCCCAGTAAGATGTGAGGCCTTTGATCGCAAGACTTCCTCAGGCTGGCTAAATAAGAATTAGGACCCTCCCTCACCCTATTATAGGTTCTTTATGTCAGAACAGAGGTGTGCTGGACTTCAGCCATGGCACCAGGAGCAGGCTCAGACATGAAACAATGAAAGGTGTTCCCAAGTGCCCAAGGTCCCATGCAAGCAAAGCTTTGCTTTAGTGCATGCTGGTGTGGAGGTCAGATGGCGACGTAAAGAGGAAATGAGGACTCCCTAACGAGAGAAAAACCTGATGATCCCTCAGGAGCAGAGAGATGCAGGGCTGGACTCTGCATCCCTGCCAGGAGAGGCTTTTGCTGTCTCTGGTGTCCCTGCAGCCTTGGGGGGCCTATGGTGCAGGTGAAGCTGATCACCAGGAAGGACAAGGTGTTTCTGAAAATGTGCTTGGCTATGGAAAAGCCTGGGATAATTATTGATCTGTTCTTTGAATGTATCGTCAAAGACATAACTAAAGGATGTGGGAGAAGCACTGCCTACATCTACTGGATAAAGATGGGACAGACCTCTCCCTGTGCCACAGGACTCAGGCTGATTACATCCATCAACAGTGCTGGACACAGAAATAATTGCAGGTTCAGTTGTCTTAAATGTGATAAGGAGAAGTGACATTGCTAGAAAGAAGTTGTTCTCCCCAGCAGAGGGAGGGAGAGTGATGTCAGTGATGACTTCAGCCTGTTTCACAGCAGTATCTCTGGAGACCCAGAAACACCACAAGGGAGCCCAGAGTGGGCAGAGAAAGAGCCACCTTGAGCTGGTCCTCTGCTGCTGAGCTGGGCTGGGCTCCTGGGATGGAGGGAGCTCATGGCAACAGGGAACACTTCAAAGAGACAGCTGTGCCCAGGAGTAGCTCCTCTGCAAAGCACAGTAGGGCTGAGGGCACTGCCTGCAGGCAGCGAGGGCAGAGGAGTGAGGCAGAGAGGGGTTAAAGGCAGCGTGGCATGGGAGGATGCTGAGAGCTCACTGGGAGAGAAATCTTCACAACCTGTGAAATGAAGTCCCTGGAAGCAGGGCAGTGAATCTGCAGCTGCTGGAGGGATCTTCAAAAGCTGGCACATCCTACAGCCTACAGGATCTTTGTGGAGGATTGTCACAGCTTCTAAGGCATAGAGGAGGAAGACATGTTCCTGAGACGTTTTGCCCTGCCCTGCCATCAGAGGAGTAGGGCATGCTGACTGGATGCCCCCCTTCTCCAGGGATTACTGGTAGGATGTTAAGCTGGATGTGCAGCCAGGGGTGCCCAGGATGGTCCTGCAGAGCAGGGCCCCTTTACCACAGGAGTCTGTATGCTGGGGTCAGTGCTCAGCCTTCCCAGGGAGCTCGTCATGGTGCTGTGGGGAGAATCTGTGGGTCGAAGAAGTGATCCCTGGTAGGGCAGGTTTTTTCTCCTACCAGGAGACTGCTCCATGGGTCAGGGCTGCTCACAGCTCCAGTTCACCCACAGGCTTTTTCTGAAGGGCTCATTCAAGGAGAAGGTCATGGCACGGATTGCATAAAATTAATGAAAATTTCCTGAATTTGTGTTTTCAGTTTCCTGTTTTAGGAGGGGGGGCAGTGGAAAAGGGATAAATGGAAAAGGAGCTGTCAGCTTTGAAGCAGTCACTGAGACTCCTTAGCGAGTGATCAGTAACTCTGATAGGAGCCTCCTAAAGCACCCTCTGCCTATGGACAGCACCAGCATCACCTTTCCTGGACCCATCAGGCTGAATCTCACCTGTCCTGCTTTCAACCTGCAAACAGGAACGGGCTCCCAGACAGCGCCCTGCAAACAGGCAGGTTTCTGTAGGGCCAGGGTGAGTGCACAGGGGGTGGGATGTGAGCACTGACAGGTAAAGACAGGGGACAGGGAAATACCTCCCAGGAGGAAAATCTCCAGGTAGCAGGATTATGATCAGGAAAAGACAGGAAAGGAAAAGCAGAAATGTTGTGGGAGGGAGATGTGAGAAAAATCTGCATCATCCCCTCCGGTGCAGAGTCCTTCCTCTGAGCAAGCCCCCTTGCCTCCTCTCACAGCCACCAAAGCCTCTTCCCTCAGGGCTGTGGGCTCCAAGCCATGAACCACCTCTCCTCTGCAGCAGAGCTCCAGCAGAGCCATGGGACAGCTCTCCAGTCACGTGTCCATTTCTCTTCTGCAGGTCATAGGGGCTCAGAGCTCAACTGCCCAGCAATGTTGGTGTCTGGCAGGCGGCGTGCACAGCTGGGTACGGGTAACGCTGTGCTGAGGGCCCGGTTGCTTCTGCCCTGGCTTCTCTCAGCCAGACCCTCCCTGCATATTTGGTTGTTTCTCCACTTGCCTGTGTTATTGCTGTTCTAATTTCATTGTTTCTGTCAGCTTCTTTAGGGAGCTGGAGATTCACCTGCAGCATCACAGGCTGATCTTTTGGCTCCATTCCTGCAGGTGACTCCATGGGAACAAATGCCCCAGCTTTCATCTCCCCTGTGGGGCTGTGGGCACCGCAGTCTGTGGGGCTGGAGGATCAGCTAATTTTCCCTTCACCATATGCTATCCTTAGAACACTTGGCTATCTCCTTGATGTGTCCTTCCAAGCTGTGAGCTGCCCTCCACAATGCCAACCTGTCCTCTCACACCCTTTTGTTATGTGCAAGCCCCATGGAGAAGCTCGGAGATGCTACAGGGGAGGAAATCCTGTCGGGTTGGTAAAATGAGCCATGTCCTTGGCTAGAAGTGAGGTGCTGAGACCCTGAAAAAGGGTGAGACATTTAGCAGTCTGCACTGGATCCCTCTCTTCTCTGTAGCATCTGGTTGTTTTCCTGGATAACACAGGAGTGTGCTCATTATCCACCTCATGAAGAATAAGCCCAGGGCAGCTCAGAACAACTCAGAGGGACAGACCAGCTGCCCTCCTTCTGCACTAAGCCACAAGCAATTTTTACACCTCACAAGACTCCCTCTCTTCTCCAGAAGTGCAGTAGGAATGCTGAGAGTTTCTGACATCAAAACACACCCCTAAGGTGACATGAGGGAAGCTGTAGGAACCCAAAACCTCTGAGACTGCCTTCTGCCATCCCCATTCCTTAGCACTGGCCGTGCAGATGCTGAAAATCCCTTCTGCAATAAGAGCAGATTCCTCTGGCAAAGTCTCACACCAGGTCTGGACCTTGGCCCACAATGGCCATGAACCCTTGTGCCACCATGCCCATGAACCCACCGCTGCAGAGCAGAGCTGGCTCCTTGGCAGCCCATGGGAAGAGATCCTGCTCCTCCTGGTATACTCTGCCAGCATCAACCAGAGCTGCAGCCACAGAGCTGAAGGAAGGGCTTTGTGAAAAGGAATGGGGTGTGTAGGAAGCAGGGTGAGATTCTAGGAGAATAGCTTTGATTTTCCTCCGAGAAGTCTGCCCTAACTCTTCACTGATTATTCCTCTAGAAACAGGATCTCATGCATAGAGGAAGCAAATGACCAACGACAGCTCCATCACCCAGTTCCTCCTCCTGGCATTCGCAGACACACGGGAGCTGCAGCTCTTGCACTTCTGGCTCTTACTGGTCATCTACCTGGCTGCCGTCCTGGGCAATGGACTCATCATCACTGCCATAGCCTGCGACCACCATCTCCACACCCCCATGTACTTCTTCCTCCTCAACCTCTCCCTCATCGACCTGGGTTCCACCTCCACGACTCTGCCCAATGCGATAACCAATTCCCTCTGGAATACCAGGGCCATCTCCTACTGGGGGTGTGCTGCCCAAGTCTTTCTATTTGTCTTTTTCATTTCATCAGAGTTTTATCTGCTTACGGTCATGGCCTATGACCGCTACATTGCCATCTGCAAACCCCTGCACTACGGGACCCTCCTGGGAAGCAGAGCTTGTGTCCACATGGCAGCAGCTGCCTGGGGCAGTGGGATTCTTGATGCTGTGCTGCACACGGCCAGTACATTTTCAGTACCACTCTGCCAAGGCAATTCTGTGGAGCAATTCTTCTGTGAAATCCCCCAGCTCCTCAAGCTTGCCTGCTCAGAATCCTACCTCAGGGAACTTGGGGTCCTTGTGCTTAGTGCCTGTTTATCTTTTGGGTGTTTTGTTTTCATTGTGCTATCCTATGTGCAGATCTTCAAGGCCGTGATGAGCATTCCCTCTCAGCACGGACGATGCAAAGCCTTTTCCACATGCCTCCCTCACCTGGCTGTGGTGTCTCTGTTTATGAGTATCGGTACATTTGCCTACCTGAAGACTCCCTCCGTCTCCTCCCCGTCCCTGGACCTGGTGGTGGCAGTGCTGTACTCGGTGGTTCCTCCTGTCATGAACCCCCTCATCTACAGCATGAGGAACCAGGAGCTCAAGGATGCAGTGTGGAAACTAATGGTTGGATACTTTTAAGACGCAAAAAACTGCCCACCTTCTTCTGCATATCATTTACGTAGTTGGTTTTCTTTGATTTGGTTTGGTTTTCAGCTTTTCTAAACTGTAACAATATTGTCCATAAAGAAATTTCATTGTGCATACCATTCCTAAATTAGTATCTACCTGTCTTGTGTCATCCAGAGACTGCATAATGATGAGCCATGCTCTGTGTTTTACAACAAAATACAGGACCTCACAGTCAACATTTGTCCAAGATCCTTTTGTCTGAGAGCTTTTCTGGGGCTGCAGGGGCAGTGCCTGCGTGCAGAGGTGGTGGGGAGAAGAGTCCCAGCACAGCAAATGCTGCCAGGGAGCACCAGCACTTGGTCTTTCCCAAGGTGGTCTCTTTCAACTGCCACGCTTTCCTTCCAAGCCTTTGTGTTACTGAGAGGCGTGAGAGCACTGGCAGCTTGGTCATAGACCTGCGGCACGACAGTCCTTTGCCAGAGGCAGGAACAAGCAATGGGCACCTCTGTGACAGAGCTGATATTTACAACAGCATTTCCATCAGGAAAGGGGTTCTCCTAAGGGCAGTGCCTGAAGGTTTAGGTCTGCTTCTAATGTTTTTCTCAAGAAAATGCAGCAGAGAGAAAACACCAGCGAAGAGATGAAGTGTGTGAGTGTGCATGGTGGAGGCACATGGCTGTGTCCTATCACAGCTGGGCTTCCTGGGAGAGGCACGAAGGACCAGCAGAACAGGGTACGTTCTCAGCCCGTGTTTGCTGAGCACCTGGGCGAATCTGTCCCAGAGCAATCATCACCGAACAGCCAATAACAACCACCATTTCCAACACTGGACTCTCACCTAAGTTTGGAGATGTTGTTTGTCCCTCCACGGAGGGACACCAAATGACTAGGTCAGAAGTCTTTATTTGCCTTGGCATATGAGACACAAGCATGCACAGAACCTGAGTGGGAACAAATGCTTTCAGCTATTCCTGGGGGCATGTGGAGGGGCACCAGGTGCCCACCAAACCACACTATCAATCCCTCTCCTCAGCTGGACAGGGGGATAAAAGTAAAAAAAGGCCTTATGGGTCAAGATAAGGACAGGCAGATCACTCAGCAGTTACCGTCATGGGCAAAACAGACTCGACTTGGTGAAATTTATTTCATTTCTTACCAATCAAGTCAGAGTAAGGTAAAGAGAAATAAGAACCAATCTAAAAAGCACCTTCCCCTCACCCCTTCCTTCTACCTGGGCTCAGCTTCACTCCCAGGGTCTCTACTTCCTTCCCCCAAGCAGTGCAGGGGAACAGGGAGTGGAGTTGCAGTCAGTTCAGCACATGTTGTCTCTGCCGCTCCTTCCTCCTCAGGGGGAGGACTCCTCACACTCTTCCCTACTCCAGCATGAGGACCCTCTCATGGGAGACAGTCTTCAATGAACTTCTGAAATGTGGGTCCTTCCCACAGGCTGCAGTTCTTCACGAACTGCTCCAGTGTGGGTCCCTTCCATGGGGTGCAGTCCTTCAAAAACAGGCTGCTCCAGCGTGGGCCCCCCCATAGGGTCACAAGTCCTGCCAGAAAATCCACTCTGGCATGGGCTCTTCTTTCCATGAGGCCACAGGTCCTGCCACAAGCCTGCTCCAGCACAGGCTCTCCACGGGGTCACAGCCTCCTGCTCCAGGGTGAGGTCCTCCCTGGCTGCAGATGATTATCTGCTCCACTGTGGACCACTGTGGACTACAGAGGGGACAGCCTGCATCACCATGCTCTTCACCATGGGACTCAGGGGTATCACAGAATAATTAAGGCTGGAAAAGACCTCTAAGATCAAGTGCAACTGTCAACTCAACACCACCATGGCTACTAAATCATATCACAAAGTGCCACATCCAGACATTTTTTGAACACCTCCACGGACGGGGACTCCACCACTTCTCTGGGCAGTCTGTTCCACTGCCTGACCACTCTTTCAGTAAAGAAATTTTTGACTAATATCCAATCTAAACCTCCCCTGATGTAACTTAAGTCCATTGCCTCTCATCCTATTGCAAGTTACTTGGGAGAAGAGACGAACATCAGCCTCACTACAACCTCGTTTCAGGTAGTTGTGGAGAGCCATAAGGTCTCCCCTCAGCTTCCTCTTCTCCAGAATAAACAACCTCAGTTCCCTCAGCCGCTCCTCATAACCAACGCACGTAGCATGGGCAATAAACAGGAGGAACTGGAAGCCATTATACAGCAGGACGGATACGTGCTGACAGCTAAGACCTGGTGGCCATCACAGGAAAATGCTGGGACGACTTGCCTGACTGGCATGCTGTCGTGGATGGCTATGGACTCTTTAGAGAAGACAGGCCAACAAGGAGAGGTGGTGGAGTTGCTTTGTATGTGAGGGAGAAACTGGAATGTATTGAGCTTTGCCTGGGGACAGATGAAGAAGGAGTTGAGAGCTTATGCGTTAGAATTAAGGGACAGGCTCATATCGGTAACGTTATTGTGGGTGTGCACTACAGGCCACCTGACCAGGAGGAGGAAGTTGATGAGGCCTTCTACAAGCAGCTGCAGGCAGCCTCACAGTCACAGGCCCTGGTTCTCTTGGGGGACTTCAACCACCCTGACATCAGCTGGGAAGACCACACAGCCAGGCACGCGCAACGCAGGAGGTTCCTGCAGAGCATAATGATAACTTTCTGATGCAAGTGGTGGAGGAACTCAGGTGTCCTGGTGACAGAGGTTGCAGAGAAGGCAGAGCTACTGAATGCCTTCTTTGCTTCAGTCTTCAGTGCCAAGGCAGGCCCTCAGGAATCCCAGGCCCTGGAGGCAAGAGATGAAGCCTACAGAGAGGATGACCTTCCCTTGGTTGAGGAGGACTGCGTGAGAGATTGCTTAAGCAATCTGGATGCCCACAAATCCATGGGCCCCGATGGAATGCACCCACGAGTGCTGAGGGAGCTGGCGGATGTCATTGCTGAGCCACTCTCCATCATCTTTGAGAGGTCCTGGAGGACAGGAGAGGGGCCCGAGGACAGGAGAAAAGCCAATGTCACTCCAATCTTCAAAAAGGGCAAGAAGAAGGACCCAAGGAACTACAGGCCAATCTGTCTCACCTCCATCCCGGGAAACATGATGGAGCAACTCATTCTAGAGGTCATCATCAAGCAAGTGCAGGAAAAGAAGGTTATCAGGAATAGTCAGCATGGATTCACCAAGAGGGTATCATGCTTGACCAATCTGGTAGCTTTCTACGATGGTGTGACTGGCTGGGTAGATGAAGGGAGAGCCGTGGATGTTGTCTACCTTCACTTCAGCAAGGCTTTTGACACTGTCTCCCATAATATCCTCCTAGGGAAGCTCAGGAAGTGTGGGCTGGATGAGTTGTTGGTGAAGTGGAGCTGGCTGAATGGCAGAACTCAGAGGGTTTTCATCAGCGGCGCTGAGTCTAGTTGGAGGCCGATAACTAGTGGTGTCCCCCAGGGGTCAGTACTGGGCCCAGTCTTGTTCAATTTCTTCATCAACGACCTGGATGAAGAGTTAGAACGTACCCTCAGCAAGTTTGCTGATGACACCAAACTGGGAGGAGTGATAGATACACCAGAAGGCTGTGCTGCCATTCAGCGTGACCTGGACAGGCTGGGAAGTTGGGCAGAGAGGAACATAATGAACTTCAACAAGGGCAAGTGCAGGGTCCTGCACCTGGGGAGGAGCAACCCCATGCATCAGTACAGGCTCGGGGTGGACCTGTTGGAGAGCAGCTCTGTGGAGAGGGATCTGGGTGTCCTGGTGGACGATAGGTTGACCGTGAGCCAGCAATGTGCCCTGGCTGCCAAGAAGGCCAATGAGATCCTGGGGTGCATTAAGCAGAGTGTGGCCAGCAGGTTGAGGGAGGTTCTCCTTCCCCTCTACACTGCCCTAGTGAGGCCCCATCTGGAGTACTCTGTTCAGTTCTGGGCTCCCCACTTCAAGAAAGATGAGAAGCTACTGGAGAGAGTCCAGTGGATGGCTACGAGGATGGTGAGGGGACTGTAGCATCTCTCCTATGAGGAAAGGCTGAGGGAGCTGGGCTTGTTCAGCCTGAAGAAGAGAAGGCTGCGAGGGGACCTTGTAAATGCCTGTAAATATCTTTAAGTTTGGGTGACAGCAGGACGGGGTCAGACTGTTTTTAGTGGTGCCCAGTGACAGGACAAGGGGCAATGGGCACAAACTGAGGCACAGGAAGTTCCGTCTGAACATGAGGAAGAACTTGTTCACTCTGAGGGTGACGGAACACTGGACCAGGCTGCCCAGGGAGGCCATGGAGTCTCATTCTATGGAGATATTCAAGACCCCCCTGGACAAGGTCCTCCACAGTCTACTGTAGGTGACCCTGCTTCGGCGGGAGGGTTGGACTAGATGACCCACAGAGGTCCCTGCCAACCCCTAACATTCTATGATTCTATGATTCTATGAATATTGGAGCTGTCACAAACCAGCATCCCTCTAGCCACTGCAGGAGGGAAGAGCTGACTCCTTGGGAGCCCGCAGTCCTGCTAATCATTAGACACTCAAGACAGCAGGAACCAGAGAAAGGAGATGAACTGGAACAGGGGCGGGGGGTTATGGGAGGGGAGGAATATTAAGAGAGGGGAGCAATATTGTTAGAAATTGTCTGGCTTTGCTCTGAGAAGTCTCACCCAATTTTGTCACTGTCTTTTTCCTCTAGAACAGGTCCCTGTGCTCAGAGGTAGCAAATGTCCAACAGCAGCTCCATCACCCAGTTCCTCCTCCTGGCATTGGCAGACACACAGGAGCTGCAGCTCTTGACCATCTGGCTCTTCCTGGCCATCTACCTGGCTGCCCTCCTCAGCAACAGCCTCATCATCACTGTCATAGCCTGTGACCACCACCTCCACACCCCCGTGTACTTCTTCCTACTCAACCTCTCCTTCCTTGACCTTGGCTGCATCTCCACCATTCTCCCCAAAGCCATGGCCAACTCCCTCTGGGACAGAAGGGCCATCTCCTACTTGGGATGTGCTGCACAAGTCTTTTTTATCGTTTTGTTGATCTCCGCTTAGTACTTTCTCCTCACCATCATGACCTATGACAGCTATGTTGCCATCTGCAGACCCCTGCACTACGGGAACCCTCCTGGGAAGCAGAGCTTGTGTCCCCTCTGAGCAGGGACGGCACAAAGCCTTTTCCACGTGTTTCCCTCACCTGGCCATGATCTCCCTGTTTACCAGCACTGGCACATTTGCTTGCCTGAAACCCCCCTCCATGTCCTCCCCATCCTTAGATGTGGTGGTATCCCTTCTCTACTCAATGATTCCTCAAGCATTGAACACCCTCATCTACAGCATAAGGAACCGGGAGCTCAAGGATGCTCTAAGGAAACTCACCCAATGGATCCTGTTTCACCAACACTAACATTTCCCAGGGTTCATTTCAGGCCACAGGTCTGCTGTTTTCTCTTCTGTCAATCCTGCTTATAGATAATTTTCTGGGTTTATATTCCTTGTCTTTGGGCTTGATCCTGTTGTATCTGACTCTTGCACAACACTCTGTCAGGTGTGGCCTGTCAGATAGCAGTGCTTCAATAGACTGGGATCTCTTGGGTGCAGTGCCTGAAGGTTGGGCTCTTCCTTAAATGTAGCTTCCAAGAAAACATCCAAGGAATGGGTCTTTTAAAGAGTCTGTTCTCTTTGGGTTATCAATGGTTTTGAGGTTAAGATCCTTTTACATTTGTTTTACACTGGACCAAGGGTTCTGGATTCCAAAGCTCTCTTCTTCTTGTCCAATGACAGGGGAGATGGTCCATGAGCTCTCCATTATCTCCTCAGGTTTCCTCCTCTGTGACAGGACTGATGGCATATACTGAACTCTCTGGAATTTAATTTGGAGGGGTGAGGATAGAAGAGCATGTGGACTCACCACGTGCCCTGGTTGAATAGATGGAGACTCAGAAGATGAAACGCTGTCAAAGGTGAAGTTCATGAAATGTAAAGCACTAAATTGGCATACCCATGAAGGAGGACTCTGCAGTGCCATGGGCGTCATTGGGAACACAGCAGTCACAGGAAGAGGTCCTGGAGAGATGTGGGAGCTGCCTGAGGACCCCCAGGGCCAAGATTCTACTGCTGTCCTGGGAAGTGGGGCTGGTGGGAGCAGAGGAGAGGGCAAATTCAGTCAGGGTTGGGGACCACCCACCATATGAATTTAGGAGAGCCAGAGAGTGCCTAGCTTCTGTTTCCTCATGCCCTTGAGGCCAACACAATCGGTGGGGCTGATGGGGATTCTGAACACCCTTCTCTGCTCTCCAGGACATGCTGTGCCCTTCAGAGGGGCTGGGGCTGTGGGTTGACTGTCCCGAGCTCTGCAGCACCCGCCAGTGTGTACTGCCATGGGCCCAGCACAGACTGGGCGGCTCTGCTGGGCTGGGAGAGGGTAGGGGAGGCGGGCAGAGCTGGGGAGAGACTGGGCTGAGCTGGGAAGTGCCCGGGAGAGGAAAGTGCCAGTGTAGAGCTGAGCTGTGTGAGTGTGCAGGGTGGGGGAACAGAGCAGGGTGCTGATGGAAAAGATGCAGAAGAGAGGGCCCTGGTCTGTGCCATTTTGAGGAGGGACCTTTGATGCATGGTCACCCCACTCTCCCGCAGGGCTCAGTGTTGGTCTCTGGTGGATTTCTCAAAAACCCATCTCTCGCAAACTTTGCTGTCCATAATGTGCTCCAGGCCCCAACAATCCTTCATATTCCTTTGGTCATTTGGGGTGAGCTGTCCCAGCTGTTCCCTTGCTAACTTCTTCTGTACCTCCAGTCTACTTGCTGGGCAGGCAGAGTGTGAGGAAAAGGAGGCTTTCATGCTCTGTGAGGACTGCTCAGCAGTGTCCAAAACACTGGTGTGTTATCAGTTTAGTTACAAATCCAAAGCAGATCACCATATGGCCTGCTGTGAAGAGAACTAACTGCATCCCAGCCAGGTCCAGGCTGAGGAGTGAACAATGTCTTATTTAAATGTCCTGAAAAAATCTGTGAATCCCAGTACCTGGCTCTGATGGGGCACTCCTCAGTCTCCCAAGTATTCACCGGCCAAGTGAGACAGGAGGAAGAAAACAGTCCATGTGGTTTCTAGTGGTGTTTGTACAAAAGTTCTGAGCACAGCTGCGCAACAGGCCATCCGCCATGATATTCATCTGCACCGATCAGTCCCAACAGAGGATGAGCTGGCCAGGGGTGTAAAGACTAGTGTCAGCCTTGACCATAGTGACCATGAAGTTGTGATGTCTCAGATCCCCAGGTAGGTGGGGAAGGAGAGTAGCAGAGATCAGACCCTGGACATCAGGCAATGAGAGTTTGTCCTATTGAGGGCACTGGCAAGTGGGATCCCATGGGTGCAGTGTCAGGGCCCTGAGAACATCCATAGGCCTTCTTGCCCCTGAGCAGCCTCACCTGGGGATTCCACCCACTCCTCTGTTCCATAGGCCCAGGAGACTGTCTTAGTGCAAGCTGGAGTTGCAGCCATAGCTTTATCTATGCTGTATGTGTACTGGTCTCCAAACACAGCCATAGACACAGCTTTGCCTGCACATGGACTTCGTTGACTTGGGCTTGCGGACTCGCTTCCCAGCTCATTCTTGATCACTTATACAAGCAAATGACGCTGTGGCCCTCCAAGTGCCAGACCCCAGCTGATTCACAGAGGCCTAGGGCCTTTCTGATTCCTTTTTTCCCACCACTTGGTGAGGTTTTGGGAGGAGAGGAACAGGTGAGGTTTCTGGGTGCCAGTGATTGAAAGTTTAGAAGAAAGACATCACATGAGAAGTGATCTAAAGGCCATGCTAGTTCCAGACTCTTAACTTCAGCTCCTTTCTCGAAGGCCTTCAACCATCCACAAGAGCCCCTTCCACTTCACTGTCTTTTAGCAATGAAGTTGAGAGTACCCAAGTTAGAGCCTTACTTTCTATTCTGTTCCAGCCTAAAGCAACCCAACTGTGGGAAGACATCTGAGGAAGCTTGTAGAAGGTGGATGTTCCCAGGAATTTCAAGAGGCCTGATGTACCAATAGCTGTGTTCAGGGAGCTGGTCAAATGCATCATCTCCATTTCTGTACTGGAGGCTTAGATGCGTGCTTCATGTGTAAACTCTCTCTGTGGGTGCTAACACTTACTGTGTAAGCTGGTCTGACCTCAGAGCTGGCCTCTCTTTGAACTGGGCACTGGAGTTGAGACCTTCTGAGCTCCACTCCACCCTGAGTTGTCCTATAATGTAGAGGCCCGCATCTCCAGCTTCATCTCTTCTGGCAGAACGTGTAGGAAAGCACAGGCTCATGGAAGGGCTGGTGGGAAAGAGACTGTTGGGGGTCTCTAGGGCAGCCTCCAGTCTCACTGTGACATTGTGGAGATGAAATGTGAAGAGATCCAAAGGTAGAGATCACAGCAATGCTCCTCCTAGTCCATTTGATTTTGCTTAAAGCTCAGCCTAAAGCTCCCAAGAAGCACTTTGTGGCTGTTGCTTCTGTCATATCTTACTAAACCATATCCCAAAGTGCCATATCTACACGTTGTGTTTTGAGGTGTTCAAAAAACCTGTAGATACGGCACTTTGGGATATGATTTACTAAGCATGGTGGTATTGGGCGGATGGTTGGACTTGATGATCTTAGAGGTCTTTTCCAACCTATGATTCTATGATTCCTATGATTCCGACGATCACTTGCCACTATAGAGGAGAGTTTGGCTCAGTCAACTCTCCAGGTGGCTGTAGGCTCGTACCACGGCAACCCATGCCTCCCCTTCAGGAGGCCAGAGATGCATAATTCCCTCAGACTCTCCTCACAGTTCATACTTTAGGCCCCCTCGTTTCATCTTGGCAGACCTCATCTGGACCTTCTTCAGTTTCTCCAATTTCATTCTGAAATGTGAGGCCCACTGGCTGCTATGGCATCTGCTATCATGATGCCCAGGCCCTTCTCTTCAGGGCACTCCTTTGCCAGTCAGTTCCTTCCCCATTCTGCTACATGGGCTTGTTCTGTTTCTTCTAAACATTCAGGTTCCTGTTGGCCAAATCACCAGGTGTGTCAAGGTCCCATGGACAGGACCTGCAACAATCTGGCTTTTAAAGTATGTGTACCAATGGTCTTCCTGAGTTATGGCGCTCCTAACATTACTGTAAAATAAGTTTTGGGGATAAGAAAAGAGTACTAGTGTTCATGGAGTTTCTAAGCAAGCTGGAAAGCACTGCTGTAATCATCAGTAAACGGAGGGTCCAAAATGATCAAATGCAGGTTCAGTTGGGAAATGGCAAAGAAGACAGCATTTTTTTGCATAGGAGGGGATAAGAATGGTTAAAGAGGACTGGAGAGGTAGGAAGAGTGAAAAGGGAATGAAAGGGGAAGTAAAGAAATTGATTTGGACTCTTTTGGGAATACTTGTCAAGCAGCCTGGCATCTGGGCAACACCGCCTGGAGCAGGACAAGAAAACTGCAGCTGGTCTGACTGTACTAATATCTGACTTACTTACATGGTCGTGGGTCACCTGAGAACTTTCACTAGTGTTCTTAAGGGAAGAGCAAGAGAGGAAGGAACCCCAGTATCATTTAGGTTTCCCATCTCCTTCGTGGGACTGGAGGAGGTCTCTGGTCTGGCCTTGCATTCACATTAGGGCCAGCTATGGAGTCAGACCACATTGCTCAAGGCTTGACCCAGTGGTGACTGGAAAGCTTCCAAGGACAGAGATGGCACTACATCTCTGGAAGACTTACTGAAATGTTTGTATGTTGGATGCCCTCGTGGACAGCAATACTTTCCTTTTCTCTATCCTGAATCTTTCTTTGTTCCACATCTTACTATTGTCTGTAATCCTCCTGCCAAGCACCATGGTAACAAGACTGGCTCCATCTTCATGGAGACTTTGCACAGGGACAGAAAGCCTGTCATGAGATTCTTGAGCTCTTCCACTCTTCAGGCTAAAGAAGACCCTTGCCCTCAATTTCTCCTGCCAGACAAGTGCTTGAGCCTCTGAGCATCTTGGCGGCCCCGCACCAAACTCTTTCCCAGTTATCAACAAATTCCTTGCTGTGGTGGGGTGACTCTGGCCAATAGCCCAGCAGCTTCTCACTCTTCCCTCCTCTTCCCCGGTGGGACAGGACAGAGAACAGGAAAAAATAAAGTGTGAAAAGTTTCAGCTCAAGAGAAGAACAGTTTAATAGGTGAAGAGAAGAAATTTTAAAAGCCTCACCAAGTTAAACAAAGACCATCTTTCACCACGTCCCACAAGCAGACAGATGCTCTGCCTCTCTCCGAGCAGCAGAATCCTTGAACAATCAAAACCTCCACATCCTTCTTCCTCTGTCCCAAGCTTTTCTTCCTGAGCATGAGGTCATATGGTATGGAATATCCCTCTGGGTAGTTTGGATCAGCTGTCCTGGCTGTGTCCCCTCTCAACTTTTTTCCATCTGCCTACATATTTGTTACAAGGGAGCAGAGTGAGAAACATAGAAGGCCTTGACACTGGGCAAACATGGATGAGCAATAGCAATACAGTGTTGTGTTACAAGCATGGAGTTTTCTTTACTCCCATGGGCTCAGCAAACAGCCATCCTCCAGGACATCTGGTGGTCTGGTCCAGAAGAGAAGCAATGTTGGGCTGGCCTTTATCCCTTAGGATAGTGAGAGCTGCAGCCCATGGAGGACCTCGGCGGAGCAGGATCCTGGCAGAAACCACTGCATATGGAGAGAAGCCCATGAAGGTGCAGGTTTTCTGGCAGGCCCTGTGGCCTGTGGGGGACCCATGCTGGAACAGCCTGTTCCTGAAGGACTGTACCCTGTGGAAAGGATCCACTCTGGAGCAGTTTGTGGAGAACTGAGGCCAGTGGGAAAGAGCCACAATGGAGAATTTCAGAAACAAAGTGTTATGAACTGACTGCCACTCCCATTCCACATCCTCCCTATGACACTTGGGTGTTAGGAGTTAGGAGTGAAGTGGAGCTTGGGAAGAAAACCATGAGGAGTCAAGGATAATTCCCTCTGCTGCCCCACAGTGTCCAAGTACATCCCAGTGAACTCCAGGTAGGGCATGCCTCCTTCACCACTGCTCTCTCAGATGATCATCCAACTGTTTGTTTACCCATTTCTTTGTCAACCCATCCAGACTGTAATGGCCTAACCTGGGAAAAAGAACATTGAGGGAAACCATGTCAGAAGGGTCAAAAATGGCATCCACTGTTCTTTACTCATGCACAAATGCTGATACTTCATCATGATGGCAATCAGGTTTGAGAGTCATGATTGATCCATCATCAATCCATGCTGACTGCTTTTGGACATGTTCTTTTTTAGGTGCACAGAAATGCCAAAGTGACCTTGTACAGCCTGGGGTTCCCTGGGTTGACTTGCTGAGCTCTTTCAACAACAGGCGCTACATTGCCTTGTCCTCACTCACAAGAGCCCTCGACCAATGCCAGGAAGCTTTGAAAGGGATATTCCAAAGAAATGTCAATCTCCCCCTATCACTTCATTACCATTATTCTCCCTGTTAAATGGTGTATTGAATTTCTCAAAACTTTCATATATTTTCACCTGTCTTCACTATTTCTAAAGTATTTTTTTCAGATGCAGGCTGCCTAGACAAAGGCCCTTTCCGTTATTCTCCAGTTTTCTCCTCCCTTTACTCTTTGTGCATTCAGATTCCTGTCACCTACCGAGCTGCTGTTTTGACATCAGGGAGTTAAAAGTTTACCTGCCTTTCAGTAGTCTCATTGTCTCCTTTGCCAACTCTCTAATTATGTTTATGACTATTTTTTTTCCTCTACCTAGCTACAATATTTTTCATAGGATTATGTTTTATAGGAAGGCAACCTCATTAGATGTAGATTGTAATTGCCATGTCATTGCAGAGAGTGTTTTGTTTATGGAACTTGATTATGTTTTAATTAGTTTTCTTGCAAATAGGAAAACTCCTGCTGTTCGTGTGTGCAGCCAGCTCTCTGTGGAGAGAAGGTGGGAGATGGTGCAATGGAGCTGTAACTTCCGGTTGCAGAGACGAGTGAAGGAGCCTGACGCAAAGAGCAGTGACACAAGTCCCAGGTGGCCGATGAGAGAAATGTTGAGGTTGGGGAGGTGAGGAGCAAAGTTGTCCATAGAGTGTCAGATGTCAAGGGACTGCTTCTCCTACCTGTCCAGCCCTCCTGAGAAGACACCCTGGAACAATATCACTTGAACAATGTTTCTACCACTAATTCTGTAAACTGAAGAGCACTTAAAAACATCCCTTAAAATAAAAACAATATTTTTATTAGGCACAGTATAACATCTTCCTCCTTATCTATACTGTGAAAAAGCTCCTGCTAGTCTTGAAGAATTGAAGAAATTTACAGGAGCTTGTTAACTTGGCACTTTCTGTATTTTAATGACTCCCATGGGGTATTTGGTGTTGAGTCCATGAACCTCAGATGCTGAGAGGAAATGAAAAAAAATGCTCAGGAAGGCAGAAGCAAAACTGAAAGTACCTGGAAGCATTGATTGGCCCCACTGCGGTCCATTACTGACAAAGCCTCCCCAGGGACTCCTTAGAGCAGAGAATTGGAGGCTGTGATTGCAGGTAGGCAGAGGCACTGTGCAGGTGGCTGCAATGCTGAGAAAACCCTTGGCCTGCTTTATGAAGCAGAAAGGCCAAGGGCTGAGCCCCAGGCCCTGGGAAGGCAGACCCTGCCCCTCACACATGGCTCAGGGCTCTTCTTGGGGACAGCTGAATGTGTGGGTGAGAAATGACAAGTGTAGGAAAAATCTGCAAAACCTCTCAGCCTCCCTAAGAAGACGCGAGGATGAAACACCGCTTAGAGCCTCAAAAGAAAGTTTCTCCTGGTAGGAATCGGTGATAGAGGTAATTGCCATGGCAAAGGGGACAAAGTCCTCGGTCTTGTTGAAACTTTTTGCCCCATCAGAGTCCTTAGCCATCTCTACTGCAGATTGTCCTACTCTGTCCCATGCCTGCAATTCTTTCCCTTCGGCCTGTAGTCACACATCTTTGCTTCCCACCTAGCACTCACACCAGCATTTCCATAACTTCACTGATGTCTCTCCACTCTCACTGGTTTTGCCTTGAATTTCAAATCCATGGGAGGATCCAGAGTCCTTCTGGGTGACCTCTTTCACAGCAAGGATACCCTTTGAGAGAGACTGCTTTTTCTTCACCTCTAGTCTGAACCTTCCAAGCAGCATTTTGGGAAGGTTTCCTTCCCTTCTCACTACCAGGAAAAGCTCCATCATCTCGGAAACAACCCTTCAGGCAGATGCAGGCTTCTACTTCAGCGCCCTCAGCCTTCACAAGACTAAAGAATCCCAGCTCCCTCAGCCTCTCCAACAGAGGCTGTAAACCCGGAGCCCCGCATACAGACACACTAGTCCAGATGTGGCTACACCAGTGTGAGTGAGTCAAGTGGGTGATAACTGTCTTGTCTGTGTGGCCACACTCCTCCTAATGCAGTCCTGTATGCTGTGGGGTTCTTCACTTGGAGCATGCACCACTTGCTCATCTGGCATCTCTTGGAATGCCCAGGCCCTTCTCCTCATTGCGACTCCTGAGCTGTTCAGGTCCCCACCTGCCCACATTTTTCTGAGTTATTCTCCCCCGCAAAAAATGACTTCCAACTTCTTGTCAAAATTCATCAGGCTTCTACTGCCAAATCCCAGAGATTTTGAAGGTCTCGCTGGAGTGAAGCTCTATTTTGACAGCTTTTGATTTGTGCGTACCACATTGGTGGTGCCGCTGATAAGACAGCAGCATGAAGAATTGCAGGACACTACTGATAAAAGAAGGCGGTACCTGTTCAGTGGAATTTATGACCAAGGGAGGAATTGCCATGGTAACAAGCTTGGAAATGCCAAATGAAGGTGCAAAGGAAGCCAAAGTAGGGCCAGGGAGGAAAGGGTAAATAGAGATGGGCTGTTTGCATGGGAGGGTACAAGAATGGTCAAGGGAAAGATATTGTGAATGGCACACAGCTGAAACCAGGACAGTATCCAATTCTTCTTTTAGACCATCTACATCACACTCAGATCCAACACTTCCCAATAAATCTTTTCCTGTCTTTTGATTTACACACAGAGATATCATTCCTTACTTTCTGGGCCATTCCTCTAAAATGTTCATGGAGTTCACTTAGCCCATGACTTTGGGCTCCATCTGTCCATAACAGTCTTTCAGGTCAGGAGACATGCTGTGTGCTGTTGGATGGTCACATGCTGCATGGGGGATGATAACGGAAGATTGACAAGGAGGATTGCAAACACGTTCAAGTGACTTGCAGCTGGGGTGTCAAAAAAGGACATCAGCATACTAATCATTGTTTAGTCTTGTGTGCTCAACAAGCAGAACATCTGTGTTTAGACAACATAGGTCTGTGATTTACAGACTCCAAGGCAATCTGTCAAACATGCCTGTGATTCCTGCCCTGCTGCGGGAAGGATCAAGGCACAGTGGAATGTTACGTCTGGGTGAACATCGTATGTACCCAGGTGAAAGAACCAAGTTCAGTAGCTGGCACTCTTTCTCTAGCAGGGACTGAGCTCTGTGGTGTCTGCATTCCTGCTTTGCTCCTGTGCCTCTGCCCAGGTGCTGTATCAGAGATCCCCTGGTTTGCGAGATAATGACAATAAATCCACTCTTTACATTTCATGTGTGGTTTTATGGTTTTTGCTGCATTCTGCTGTTTTGGCTTACTTGTCCTTCTCGTGCTCCCAGCTGAGAGGCACCTTTATGGCTGGCAGTAAGAAGGGGTTTTAGCCAGTGCGTCCTTCTGCTGCCTTTTTTCCCGTGCACAAATTAGAACACAAGGAAAATGCAAGCAAATCCCTCTTGGTAACAAGAGAGCCGGGTGTGGGACCTGTGGCTGAGCTCGGGACAGGGAGCACCCCTGGACCAGCCTTGGGGCTTGCTGCCAACCTGCCTTCAAATGAGCTCTCCCAGCAGGTTGGTGCCCAGGGGTTACTTGGAGTTTTGCTCTTCTCCTTGAGGAACCACGTTCGATGCCAAGCACACCCAGAGCCAGGAGAGGACTTCTAGGACAGCTGGGGCTGATGGTGACAGTTCCCACCAGCTGCCCAGGACACAGAGATGCAGGTGAGATAGCAGGGAGGAGACACCAACTAATTGCCTCTTCTCTTGCAGGAACAGGCTTTAGCAGCAGGAGAGAGCCAGGCACAAAGGGCCTCTGAGGTCAAAGAAAGTGTCACGCAGCCAGAGCACAAAGAGGCGGGAGGAGAGAAACAGGTGCAGGTCCCATGGGTGGAACAGTGCTTTCAAGGTACCACCTGCCACCGAAACACGAGAACAGAGAAAGGCACTGGCAGGTGATGGAGTGACTGGGAAGAGTGCCTGGCAGAGGGAAGAGCACGGAGAGACAGGAGACAAGATAGAAACGGAGGTGAACCAGATGGCAGGTTGAGACTGAGGGTGCTCATACTGTGCAGGTCCTGCTGCGCTGAAAACTTAGGCTGTCACGTCGGTAAATACTTCCAGTTTGTAGTGTTTCAGTGTTTGTTGTCCAAATCTGTAGGCGTCAGTGACTGCACTGTGTATTACTGAGGATGACTCGAACTTCTCATAATCTTGATGAATTTGGCCAGTGGTTAGTTTTGATTTTACAAAAAGATGTAAGGAGTGTTGTGATGTATTTAGGACTTGCTCACCAAAATGAAAGCTATGTACTAAGGGCTCACGAAATATATGAAGTCAGCAAATACTATAAAGGAATGATTTCAGTATTATTTAATTCCTCCTCTCAGCAAATGGACTTGCCTTCATTATTTCACAGTGGCTTCAAAACAAAAGATTCCCTGTGCATCCTTTGTCCAAAGACAGTGGATTTCTTCAGAAAATATGTGGCCTCCTTCTACAACCCTTTCTCCCTGCTGTGCGTACTGTGGTGAGGAGTACCTCCAGTGGCTTCTGGATGAGTTCCTGTGCTGAAAACTGCAGCCCATGAGAACATTGCTTTTGGACCCCCAAAGCATCCCCTGATCCTCAAGCACTTTCCTGCAGGTCGGCAGGAGGGAATTGCAGGGTCACGGGTAAGAAGCTGCTCTCCAAGCCCTTGGCTGAGGTTGTTTTATACAGACAACTCTTCCTGCCCCCCCCGGGAGGACGTTCCTCCCCTTCCCACATGCTCCTCCTGCACCTCCCTGAGCCATTTCTCTAGCCATGAGAGTGTCCTCAGTTCTCTGCCATGTTCTTGCCTGGTGCAGGCGGTCTTGGCACTGTGGGGACATTGGGGGAAAGCCCAGAGGGGTGGCAGGGCTGGAGCGTCCCCGGGCTGTGCCCTGTGCCTGTCCCGCCTGGTCCCCAGAGGGGCCATGCTGTGGTGGGAGGGGGCAGTCAGGACCCTGTGGACACTGGGAGGGGGTTGCAAGGCCCCAGGGACTGTGGGGATGGGGTCAGCCAGGCCTGGGGCTAAGGCCCACCCCATTGCGGCCAACATTTGGGTGTCAAGAGGATGGGGCCAAGCTCTTTTCAGTGGTGCCCAGTGACAGGACAAGGGGCAATGGGCACAAACTGAAGCATAGGAAGTTCCGTCTGAACATGAGGAAGAACTTCTTCCCTCTGAGGGTGACGGAGCACTGGAACAGGCTGCCCAGGGAGGTTCTGGAGTCTCCTTCTCTGGAGATATTCAAGACCCGCCTGGACAAGGTCCTGTGCAGCCTGCTGTAGGTGACCCTGCTTCGGCAGGGGGGTTTGACTAGATGACCCACAGAGGTCCCTTCCTTCTGTCATTCTGTCATTCTGTAAAAGTGCCTCTAACACAAGCAAAAATGACATAGCCTTTTTCCCCATACACTTTTTCATTGCAGATGGTAAACATGCCAAACGAAACGGAGACAAATGTAATTCTAAAACTTTCCCTAAAACTTGTAGGAGTTCTGAACTGGTTTTGCTTAAATAGGATGTTCACCTTCTGCCTTTGCCTGCAGCACACATTTTCCCATATTGGCCATATTTTGTTTCTTGATGTCCTTTTGTAATACAGGTCAAACTATAACTGTACTACAGACCAAACTTCTTTTATCAGGGAAAAGAGAAAGTCCAAACTTGATGTTTCCTTTGCTGGTTACCAGCTCAAATATGGCAGAGATCAATGTTGAAGGATAGTTACAATTTGGTAACAGGATTTGAGGACCAGGTGTCTCTTTAACTAAAGCTTCCCTCTAATGACATCCTTCACCTCCTGACAAACGTGAGCAGGCTAGAAACCAAATAGGTGTAGTTGCTGGATTGTCTGCATCTGGCCAAAGTCTCTTGGTCCAGCATGTAAATTAGTATGCATGCTCGGTTTCTTCATCTTTTGAGTCTGGCGCAGAATTGGGGTAGGTGGTCCGTGAGTCTGTGGTCGCAATCAATCTCCCCCTGCTGGAGTTGCCTTTCCCCTAGTTAGCTGTTTCTTTTGGCAATCTCAGCAGCTTTTCATAGCTCGTTAGCTATTCCTAGGAATTATCGCTCTCTGCTTTTACTTAGGACAGGTACATCCTTCTTATGAAACAGTAACGTTGTTCAAAACCCTGTTTCTTAGTCTCTAGAGTTAATTTCAAAATTAGTAAGGGCAGGGCTTTACAAAAACACATGTAACAGCAACAGTCTGGTTAATTTGAGTTAGCATTTCACATTTTGATTCCCCTTTTTGTTCCTTAGTATAACAGTATGAAAAGTTTTATGAGGGCTATGCTGTTGGCACTCAGTGCCAAGCTCCAGTAAAGAGAGAGAACTTCTCTCCAGATGACTTTGGTCCACCTGGGACCGGAGGAGAAAACTCACCATATGCTCAGGGACATAGGGAGGATTATCCTGGTGGGCAGAGCCACAGATATCATCACAGAGCTGGAAATTACCCTGAAAAACCTTGTGGAGGAGAGAGCCATGTCACCAAAGATCCTAGCGATAGGACGAGAGGCAATGGCCTGAAGTTGCGTCAGGGAGGTTTAGGTTGGATGCTACTACAGGTGAGTTCTCACCAGGGCTTTGCAGTTGGCTTACCTTTCCTTTGGAAAGGCTTGTAGAGCTTCAGAAATCTCTTTTGTGTTTGCTCCATAGGGTGTCTGAAAATCTGATGGTGTTTATTGACTTTAGAAAGTGTCTAGTTTGGAGCTTTCTCCTTAATTTCATGTTGTTTGCGTTACCAGTAAAGCGCTTGGATCGTCATTTGCTTTAAGCCACGTGGACTGAGCAATTTTTGCCTGCGACGCTCTGGAAAAACTAGTGACTGACTCATTTGTGTAGATGAGTTGAAAAAACCTCTGCTAAATACCACTGAAGGAAAGGGTACCATACGGAGGATAGAGGTTGAGAAACTGGCGTGAAATCACCCCAGCAAGGTTGTGCACATCCTGGAAATGCAGAAGGACTTAGGGTGTCTCTCCCAGAAGGCTTATTTCTGGAGTGGTCTGTCAGGGAAAAAGGCAAAGCCACCGAGTTTGTCACTGGAGATGTTGCTGTGGGCTGCAGCAGGCAGCCCCAGCTGGGTTCCCATCGCAAATGAGGAAACGTGTGTGTCTGTCGGAAGAAACTCTTCTTTTAGGCAAAACACCGTTGTCGACCTTGAACACAACAGCACCAAATGCTACTGTCTCTGCCCACTCTTGGTCCCAAATGACCATAACCATTAGGTAGAAAGAACCAGGAAAGAAGAATGCACAGCCCGTCACCTACACCTCTCCCTCTGCCTGTTCGTGTGCCTGTACCTGTCCCTACGCCTTTATCTCTGTCTGTGCCTGTATCTGTATCTAAACTTCCTCCATGGGCGTTCAGTTCCTGTGCCCAGAGCATTCAGAAACAGATGAGGGAGCACTGGCTGTAGAACAGCCCTGGGGAACCCCAGTGGGGACTGGCCACCAGCCTGATGGAACCCCAGTTCCTGGAACCCTTGGAGCCCTTTCGAGTCCCCAGAGGCTCATCGGGGGGGCCTAACCCCCCCATTTCAGGGACCGAGCCTTTCTTTTATCCTCCATAGCCTTCTTTTAGAGCCCACAGTTTCATTTTGAGGGTCTCAACCCCCTCTGTTAGGGCAAAAAGCCTTTTTTTCGCTTCCAAGCTGCCATCCTGAGTGTCCAGACCCTCATTTTCATGGCCCAAACCCCTCTTGTAGTAACTAGAGCCCACTTTTCAGGTCCTAAAGCCTCATTTTTAGTGTCCAAGCCTGTCATGTTAACTCGGCAGAAAATTAATCCCCTTGCTTTCTAACTCTCTTTACCAACGTGAGAGGCTGGGTGCGGCTAGGTTTAAATTCTGAGTGATGTCCAATTTGCCACTACCAGTCCAGTTGCGTTTCCACGATTCTGGAGACACTCATAGCAGTCTGCACCTTCAGTCCAGTCATGCTCATGAACTGGCACGGCCGCATTTGGTCGCGTTCAGTGAGAAACTGTGACAACTGGCGACTGAAACAGTGCAGTGTTATTTCTGCAACAGACATAGAGGTTTTTTGAATTGCCGGTGATAGTGACTGCCTGCAAGAAAGCACGTGCAAATCCAAAAGGCGTGAAAAGTTTGTAAATAATACAGCCTGGCTATAAACATTAGGGAGTAACTCTTCCCGAGAAAAGCGCCTAATTTAAGTCTCACTCAAGGCTTCCCAAGGAGGGGAGAAGCAAGGCTCACCCCGTCGGCCAATCCCGGCTGTCGGAGGCAGTCTGAGGTGGAGTTTCCCTTGACTGGCTCACAGTGTTATCTTCGTTTTCTCCGAAGATCTACGGTGTTATCTTCTTCTCCGAAAATCCCCCTTTTCCCTGGCTATTTTTATAGCCTTTCTAGCTTTAAGGTGGAGTTTGAGTGACTGTAGTCATACATAGCTTTTATCATGATTGGTGTAAAATTCTCTCGCTTCACGTTTAAAGGTAGAGTTTACGAAAAATCGAGAGCGCAGACTCGAAGAGGGGTGGTCGCACCTCGGAGGTGGGGAGCCTTCGGGATGGAGGTGTGTTTTGGTATTAAAATGATATTAAAACGAGCAAAGTTCACGAGAGGATAGCACTTTGGCAAGGTTTCGAAAACCTGTTGGCTCAGGGGGCCAGCTGAGCTGCTGATCAGTTCTAGAGAACCATTTCTTCTCGCTTTATCATCACGGAGCAGGGCCACGGAGTCTCCACTCCGTTCCATCCTCTATGGTACCTTGCAGGGAGTTGCTGTGTTAGTGGATTCCTCGCCTGCCTGCTGCAGCTGTGTCCCATCCTCAGAGCTCCTTTTGATTTCATGCTTTTCCTCAGTGGGTGAACACTTCTACGTTTTTCATATAAACCTTAATTTTCAGATGTGAAACCTTAATTTTACAAATAATTCCACAGGTGGGCAACCAGCGTTTCTTTTGTTGCCCACCTGGCATCTTGACAGGCAACCGGACATTATTTGGTGGACACGTGGCATATTCGTGACCACCTGGCATCTCTGTAAGCACACAGCCTTTCTTTTGGTGGGCATGTAACATTTGGTGGGCCACACAGCATCTTCATTTGCACCCAGCATTTATTATGGTGAGAACCAGCATCTTGGTACGGACCCAGACTTTGTTTTGGTGGGCATGTGGCGTTTTGGTTGGCTCCTAGCATCTTGGTGAGCACCCAGTATAACATTTGGCTAGTACGTGGTGTTTTGGAGGACACCTGACATACTGATGGGCACCCAGCATTTATTTTGTGTGGCCAGCTGGCATCTTGGTGGGCACCTAGTCTTTATCTTGATGGCCACCTAAACGCTTACCCAGAGTTCTTCACCAGGTGGCCACCTGGCATCTCCTTAACGACCCAGCATTTCCTTTGGTGGCACCTGGCATCTCGGTGGGCACCCAGCATTTTGTTTGTTGGGCATGTCGCGTTGTGGTGGCCAACTGCCGTCTTGATAGGCAACCAGCCTTTATTTTGGTGGCCACCTGGCATTTCCTTTGGTGGGCTGCCAGCATTTCTTTTGTCGGCCACCTGGCATTTTGGGTGCCACCTGGAATATTGGTGGGCACCCTGTGATATTTTTCGTGGGTACGTGGCATTTTGGTCACAAGCTGATATCTTCTTGGGCACCCAGTATTGATTTTGCTGGGCACGTGGTCTTTTAGTGGGTACCCAGTGTCTCTTTTGGTGGGCATGTGGCATTAATCACAGAATCACAGAATCACAGAATCACAGAATAGTAGGGGTTGGAAGGGACCTCTGTGGGTCACCCAGTCCAACCCCCCCGCCGAAGCAGGGTCACCTACAGCAGGCTGCACAGGACCTTGTCCAGGAGGGTCTTGAATATCTCCAGAGAAGGAGACTCCACAACCTCCCTGGGCAGCCTGTTCCAGTGCTCCGTCACCCTCAGAGAGAAGAAGTTCCTCCTCATGTTCAGACGGAACTTCCTGTGCCTCAGTTTGTGCCCATTACCCCTTGTCCTGTCACTGGGCACCACTGAAAAGAGCTTGGCCTCATCCTCCTGACACCCACCCTTCAGATATTTGTAGGCATTTATAAGGTCCCCTCGCAGCCTTCTCTTCTTCAGGCTGAACAAGCCCAGTTCCCTCAACCTCTCCTCGTAGTGGAGATGCTCCAGTCCCCTCACCATCCTTGTAGCCCTCCGCTGGACTCTCTCCAGTAGCTCTTCATCCTTCTTGAACTGGGGAGCCCAGAACTGGACACAGTACTCCAGATGAGGCCTCACCAGGGTAGTGTAGAGGGGAAGGAGAACCTCCCTTGTCCTGCTGGCCACACTCTTCTTGATGCACCCCAGGATCCCATTGGCCTTCTTGGCAGCCAGGGCACACTGCTGGCTCATAGTTAACCTGTTGTCCACCAGGACACCCATGTCCCTCTCCGCAGAGCTGCTCTCCAGCAGGTCCACCCCAAGCCTGTACTGGTGCATGAGGTTGTTCCTCTCCAGGTGCAGGACCCTGCACTTGCCCTTGTTGAACCTCATCAGGTTCCTCTCTGCCCAGCTCTCCAGCCTATCCAGGTCACGCTGAATGGCAGCACAGCCTTCTGGTGTATCTACCACACCTCCCAGTTTGGTGTCATCAGCAAACTTGCTGAGGGTACATTCTAACTCTTCATCCAGGTCGTTGATGAAGAAGTTAAACAAGACTGGGCCCAGTACTGACCCCTGAGGGACACCACTTGTCACCAGCCTCCAACTAGACTCAGCGCCGCTGATGACAACCCTCTGAGTTCTGCCATTCAGCCAGTTCTCTATCCACTTCACCGACCACTCATCCAGCCCACACTTCCTCAGCTTCCCCAGGAGGATATCATGGGAGACTGTGTCGAAAGCCTTGCTGAAGTCTAGGTAGACAACATCCACAGCTCTCCCTTCGTCTACCCAGCCAGTCATGTCATCGTAGAAAGCTATCAGATTGGTCAGGCATGATTTCCCCTTGGTGAATCCATGCTGACTACTCCTGATAACCTTCTTTTCTTCCACTTGCTTCATGATGGCCTCCAGGATAAGCTGCTCCATCACCTTTCCCGGGATGGAGGTGAGGCTGACCGGCCTGTAGTTCCCTGGGTCCTCCTTCTTGCCCTTTTTGAAGATTGGAGTGACATTGGCCTTTCTCCAGTCCTCGGGCACCTCTCCTGTCTTCCAGGACCTCTCAAAGATGATGGAGAGTGGCTCAGCAATGACATCCGCCAGCTCCCTCAGCACTCGTGGGTGCATTCCATCGGGGCCCATGGATTTGTGGACATCCAGATCGCTTAAGCGATCCCTCACACAGTCCTCCTCGACCAAGGGAAAGTCGTCCTCTCTGTAGGCTTCCTCTCTTACCTCCGGGGCCTGGGATTCCTGAGGGCCAGTCTTAGCACTGAAGACTGAAGCAAAGAAGGCATTCATTAGCTCTGCCTTCTCCGCATCCTCCGTCACCAGGACACCCGCCTCATTCAGCAGCGGCCCCACGTTGTCCCTAGCCTTCCTTTTGCTGCTGATGTAGTTGAAGAAGCCCTTCTTGTTGTTTTTGACATCCATTGCCAGCTTCAATTCCAGGTGAGCCTTGGCCTTCCTCGTCGCATCCCTGCATGCTCTCACTACGTTTCTGTACTCTTCCCAAGTGGCCTGTCCCTCTTTCCACATGCCATGCACCTTTCTCTTCTGCCTGATCTCCGCTAGAAGCTCCTTGTTTAACCATGCAGGTCTCCTTCCTCCTTTGCTAAATTTCTTTCTCAGGGGGATGCATTGCTCCTGTGCATGGAAGAAGTGTTGTTTAAAAAGCGACCAGCACTCATGGACCCCCCTGCCTTCGAGAGCCCTGGCCCACGGGATTCCTCCCAGTAGCTCCTTGAAGAGGCCAAAGTCAGCCCTCCTGAGGTCCAGGGTTTTGATCCTGCTTATCGCCCTGCTTCCTCCACGCAGGATCCTGAACTCGACCATTTCATGGTCACTGCAGCCGAGTCTACCTCCAACCTTCACGTCCTCCACCAGTCCCTCCTTGTTTGTTAACACGAGGTCCAGCAGCGCGCCTTTCCTTGTTGGTTCCTACACCACTTGCATCAGAAAGTTATCATCGATGCTCTGTAGGAACCTCCTGGATTGCGCCTGCCTAGCTGTATGGTCTTCCCAGCTGATGTCAGGGTGGTTGAAGTCCCCCATGAGAACCAGAGCCTGTGACTGTGAGGCTGCTTGCAGCTGCCTGTAGAAGGCTTCATCAACCTCCTCCTCCTGGTCGGGTGGCCTGTAGTATACACCCACCGTAATGTCACCCGTGTGAGCCTGTCCCTTAATTCTAACCCACAAGCTTTCAACTCCTTCTTCACTTGCCCCCAGGCCAAGCTCAATGCATTCCAGTTGCTGCCTCACATATAGAGCAACTCCCCCACCTCTCCTTGTTGGTCTGTCTTTCCTAAAGAGTCTGTAGCCATCTATGACAGCATGCCAGTCATGCGAGTTGTCCCACCACGTTTCTGTGATGGCGACCAAGTCGTAGCCGTCCTGCTATATAATGGCTTCCAGCTCCTCCTGTTTATTGGCCATACTACGTGCATTGGTGTAAACACACTTGAGCTGGGCTGTCAATCTCACCCCTGGCCTTGGCACTCCAAGCCTAGGCTCATCCCTAGTGAGGTGGGCAATATCCCCTTCCCCCTTCGAACCTAGTTTAAAGCCCTCTCAATGAGCCCCGCCAGCTCGTGGCCAAGAATTCTTTTCCCCCTTTGTGATAGCTGAACTCCACTTGTTGCCAGCAGGCCCGGTGCTGTGTGCACCTCCCCATGATCAAAAAAGCCAAAATTTGACCGATGGCACCAGTCCCTGAGCCACCTGTTAACCAGGTGAGTTTTCCTGCCCCTTTCAGTGCTGTCCCCTGCCACTGATGGGATGGAGGAAAACACCACCTGCGCCCCTGATCCCTCAACCAGTCGCCCCAGTGCCCTGAAGTCCCTTTTGATGGCCTTGGGACTTCTTTCTGCTACCTCGTCCCCGCCAACCTGCATTACCAAGAGGGGGTAGTAATCAGAAGGCCGCACCAGACCAGGGAGTTTCTTCGCAACATCCCTAACCCGGGCCCCAGGGAGGCAGCAGACTTCCCTGTGGGATGGGTCCGGTCGGCAGATCGGGCCCTCTGTTCCCCTCAGAAGGGAATCACCTATGACAATGACCCTCCTTTTTTTCTTAGTTGAGGCAGTTGTAATACGTGGGGCTGTCTGACTCGTTCTAGGCAACCCCCTGGATGGAGCCTCACCTTCACCCACATCCTCTGTGGCCAGTCCCTCACATTCCAGAGCCCCATACCTGTTGCTTAAGGGCAACTGAGCAGGTGAGGGAGGCTGGGGGGAAATTCGCTTGCCCCCCCGAGCAGGGACCTGTTTCCATTCCCCCCCATCTCTTAGGCCCCCTCTTTCTGCTCGGTGGCAAGAGGGTTGGGGGTTTTCTGCTTTCTGTGGAGCCGCCTCCTGCTGCCGCTGCCTCAGGGAGGGCAGGGTGCAGCTCCACCAGTCGATCTCCCTCTCACACTCCCGGATGCTCCTCAGCCTCTCCACTTCCTCCTTCAGTTCTGCCACCAGGCTGAGCAGGTCATTCACCTGCTCGCACCGAACACAGCCGTTGTCTCTGCTGTCCTCCGGTACGAGCGCCAGGCTCAGGCACTCCCTGCAGCCAGAGACCTGGACACCCGCGTTCTTGCATGGGGCCTCCGTCTGGGTCCCCACACTCCTTCGAGCCACAGCTTTACCACGGGTGGTAACCATGGTTAGAATATCTCCTGGAAGAGCGATGCCCACTACTCGAGTAGCCAGAAGGGGCGGCTGTACCCTGCCAGTCGCCTTCCCCGCTGCCCTGCCCGCGCCCACAGAGGTCCCTTGCAACCCCTACCATTCTGTTATTCTGTGAAATTAAAATACTTTAAACAGAGGAACTGTGAAAAATAACAAATAAAGTATGCTGGATGACTCCTGGCTAACCTCCCAGAGGAGAGCGGGGAAGAGAAGTCCTTGCGCCCGGTCTCCAAGGTCTCCGACAGTGCCGGGAGGAGCACACGCATCGCTCCAGCCTTCAGCCGCTCTGCCCAGGCCTGACACAGGCGCGGGGCTCCTGCACGGAGCTGACACTGCCCGACAGCCTGGAGACCTTCCCGCAGCCATTAATCCCAGGCAGATCACTTGCCTGCTGCTTCTGCCTCATTTTGCCATCCCTCAGACCCGACCCACTCTGTGGGGCCCGCGCTGTGCCCTTGCTCTGGGCTTCCTAAGAAACTGGGCTCAGGGGTGCTTCACAGGGAGCCGAAGACCCAGTCCCTGCTGGGAACAGCCCCAGCAGTGGTTTCTGATGGATGCTCCTGACTGCCTGCCCCTGCAGTGGCGTGGACCTTGTGCCCGTTTCCAACTGCTCTCTCTGCCCTGTGATTGCTAAAGACGGATTTTTACATATTAATCTTTATTCCAAGCTGTGTTTTGTGCTTGGAACCTTATCTCCAAGACTCTCTCAACTCTAAGTATCCAACAAAGCCTCAGCAGAAAATTCTCCTGTTGCTGAATAGCCCAGGCTGAGGAGTAAATGGATGGGCTCAAAGCATGCTCGGAGACCAGCCCCCCAATAAAACAAGAGGAAAAGGGAGTTTTCAGGCAGGGCAGTGCTTTGAAACACACCGCTTACCCTCCCAAGCAGCAGTAACAGCACAAGGAGGCAGAGGAACGCCCAGCACGGAGATGCAAGGAGGAAGATGGGGACAAGGCTGTGGCAGATGAAGCTGGCAGGGACCTGCACCTTTCGACAGCACAGGGAACCCTCCGCGCTCCCTCGAGAGGCAGATGAGGGAGACGAGCCAGACCCTTGGATGCTGGAGGTGGTGCCTGCACCGAGCCCCTGTGCTCAGGATCCACCCACAGAGCCCGGGACCCCGGGGTCTGCGCAGGCTGCTTCCAGCTGGCACGGCTGTGGCGGGCAGGGACGGTGGCACCGAGCCGGAGCACTGCTGTCTCGACGCGCACGCTGCTGATCACACTGTCCTCCGCCCCTGCTCTGCAACCCTGGCCGGCTCCCAGCACATCTGTGCCTTTGTTGGCTTTCCCATCGGCCAGAACCACAGCAACCGAGCATTGACAAGACGACAGCAACGAAACGTCGAAGGAAAAACACGACCAAAGGGCAAACTAACTTTCAAAATTCACTAAATTAACAGCAGGGATACTTCATCCTCTATCTCTGATGTGACTGATTCAATCAGAACCATGCATGTATTTGAAGAACTATTGATTAGATCAAGAAAGCAAGCAGCACTCAATCTTATGTTTGCAACAGGTCACAGCAGCAGAGGAGTTTATCTAAAGTAAGGAGAAAGAGAGGGATTGCGGCCTCAGGCTTTGATCATGGACCATTAGTTTGTAACGCTGAGAGAACTACCCCATGCAGTTAGCACAACCACCGACTCTGCACCTCCAAGCACCGAGTTAAAAGGCATGCAGCTTATCATTGCAAATGAATTCATTTACCCATGACCAAGGTGGGGAATACGACCTTTTCACACCTAGTGGAGAAAAATTGAAACAGTTTATGCACACGATAAAGACATTCTTGGCCATAACCCTGGATGCAAGGAATGGGGCAAAGCAAAGGTGTTCAGCTGAACCTCACCAGACCTCTCCCCTTCCACCTCTGCCCGGGCAGACGAGGGGTCCTATTTCAGCGACAACCAGCACTCCCACCATACTCCACGGCCGCAAGCGCGTGACCCAGATAAAAGCCTGGAGCATTGCAAAGCACGTTACAGGACATGGGATTACTCACCTGCATCCGAGTTACCCACACGTCCCTCTTTTCCAGGAAAACTTTTTCCTAAGGCGGACTAGGGAACGGGAAGACCGCCCTGCTTTCACTGCCTGATGTATTACGATCAGGGTTGGGGTAACTGTGTGCACTGTGTAAATATCCCTACGTGCTTCACGGGACTGCTACAAGTGTGCAAGCAGAGGTGCTTCTCACATTCAAACCTGAGCTTGTTTGAATAAATCAAAGCCCAGCAGACTGACCAAAATAACCTAAACATAAACACCATCTACAAGGACTTTGATAAGAGTGCGGGCAGGGGAGTGGGGGAGCAGTGAACACGGAGTTCATGCCTCAAGCAACAAACACTACATGCTGGCTCACATGCTGCCTCAGCTCTGCTGTTCAAGTGCCAAGGCTCTGCAGAGCCCATCAAAGTCAGAGCCATTTTGTTCCCCAACTGGATCGAAGTTAATAACCAATTAAGAAATATTACAACACCAAAAAAAACAAGTATCTATTTGAGAACATCCTCAGGTGCTGTTCTGCCATGCCCGGGCATCCGAACAGTAACAGCACATTCCTGAAGGAACAAGTCTGCAGGAATCTAATCTCACAGCAGACACTCAGTTTTGAAAAAGTAGGCAAGTCCTGACTCTTCCAATTCCCCAGCAAAGCCTCGCTGCGGGCCCAGCTGTCCTCCAGGCCTCTGCTAAAGTGACGCTCCCCTGTGTCAGCTCCTGCCCATCGCTGTCTTCGGCTGCCTGCTCAGCTCCGCTCAGCAAGCAAAGAGCAGATGTTTGACAGGAGATGGAGACTGGCCAAACACTTTAACCAACAAAATGGCAGAGGAAGGAAAGTAAGGGGAAATGTAATGCTGCGGCTGAGTTACCTCTGTCCCATTCCCACCACCCAACCACCGGCTGCTCTTTAGGCAGCGGCTGCAGATGGGATGGCATCTACAATCACATGTGGCTGTTTCAGGCTCCAGCAACAATGAGGGGCAGGGAGGAGAGTACAGGGGCTGGGGAGAGAGGAGGAGAGGGGATAAGCAAGGCATGCCTTGCCTCAGCCCCTCGTACCCAGCCACCGCCGCATGCTCCAGGTCCGACTCCTGCCAGCGCGGCTGGAGCTGGGCGGCTGCTGCAGCGTGCGGGCGTGATGGGGCTGACCACGTTACGGTTCAGAGCTCGGTTCAGCTTACACGTGCAAAGTTGTACAGGTTTTACACGGCAGCCACGGAGACGCGTGCCCAGCACAGACACTGCGATCAGCCCCAGCACTCAGAGACCTCCACAGGGGCAGCGAGATTGAGCAGGAGCCGATGCGGGGAAGAGGCACGGGCCATCCGCTGTCAACAGCACGTGGGCGCGCAGAGGAGGAGGACAGGACAGCAGGGATCTCTAACAACCTGCCGATAAGGACGTCAGTCATTTCCACCCCCTTTTCTAGCCCACTAACATCCTCCAGCTCTGCTGTAGAAGTTAGTTTTCAGGAGGGTGGGTTTCTAAACCTTTTTCAGCTACAACCTGCTGGTAACTCCAGGCAGCCAGCCAAGATAGCAAGTGTGATGACAATCCAGATCATTAAAAGTGACCCCACCCCACACAGCAATCAGCTTATTTGTCACACCACAACTCGATATAGCCATGCTGCCTCCTAAGAACAGCTATAATCTCTCCCTAGCAACTACCCTGACAGCTTGTACCTGAAATATCGCCCGTGCCCTGCAAGTGTGAGCTGCCGTGGTGATGCACAGACCCCAGCCAGCCTTGCAGTGCACAGACGACCCAAAAGTCTGTCCGATTTGCACAGGACACTGACTTTGTTATGTCTCCAAACTCTTCTTTTCCAAAACCAGCAAACAACAGTGACTCTAAAAAAACTCTGAATACCAGTTTCTAAGATGCAACTTGCCCCGCTACCCACGTAGCAACACAATTCAGCTCAAACAAGGATGATTGTAGGAAGCTCAGCTTGTCTGCTCTGTATACGGCACTCTTTAGGTCGGCAACTGCTCATTTACTTCTCCAAAATAAATTCTGTATTGAGGATGTGCGGAAAGCCCTGACCACGGGCGAGTCACGGGAGACACACGGGGTCGTTTCTCCTGTGAAAGCAGTTTCTGGCTTCACGGCTGACGCACAGCACAGACAGCATGGAAGCAGTTGCTCCCTCGATCAGCCAGAACTATGCCCTTAATGACGTTTTCTTTTTCCCCTCATAGAGGGGGAAGTAGAGCAAACAGGGCACCACCCTCCAAGCGAGCATTTGCTGCCTGCACTCAGCTGTTCTCACCAAGGGAACCTCCAGATTTGCCGTCAAGTACTTCCCCCGTGTGAGCACACCAGTAGCTATGGCAACTGCACCGCTACTTACTTGAGATCCTTTCGAAGGGCACGTTCACTTCACCAGCAGGTTTGCTGCCTGGGTTGATTTTTTATTACCTGAGATGCAGCTGCCAAGAGATTCGGCAGCAGAGGGACAGGACAGGCACTGACACCCTGCCAGCTACGAGACAATCACGCTTGCTTTGCTCTGTGCTTTACAGAAATCAGCACTGTCACCCTCCCCATCCCCTTGAGACTGGCTCCACAATTTATTTGTCCTATAGGATGAAAGCTGTGGTGGGCTAAAGACAAACCAAGAATAACTTCTGCTCCAAGTAGCATCCTGAAACACACTCCCTTTCAGGATAAAAGCATATCCTTACTTACCCTTTGTCAAAGAAAGAAGTATGTCTCGGATGAGGGTACTTTGTGCCATTGCTGTTCATCACGCCGCTGTTAACATTCCCTGAAAAGTAGGATTTCCGTGATGCCTGGTCCTTTGCAAAATTTCTGCAAGCAGCTAATTTGGATTCTAAGGCCTGTGAAAGGGGAAAAAAAAAAAATGACGTCAAAAAAGTAATACCATTAAGAGGAAGTATTTTGCTGCTCAAGTTCAGGCTTTGTCATGACCCCAAGATCACCACGATCAGGAACCCAGTGTGATCACCTTTGGCGAAAGCTGAACTGAATGGGAACAAAGCTGTCATTTTCTCTGTCATCCAACCACAAAGGAAACCCACACAACGAGACGCTGACGCAGACTGCCACGCGTGACTCAGTTCCATCAGGGCTCAGATTTTACAACATATCAACACTCAATTAATTACCTAAAATAAGGAAGCCAATTCCTAGCAGAAGTTACCAAAACTTCCTGCTTCAGCAGCTGCAGTAAGGCTGGCATAAGCTAATCAGAAGTCTAAGACAGAGCCTAAAGCAGAATCCTCAAGTTTTGCGAGGGACTTTGTATTTGGGACTTTGTATTTGGAAATTCGAATTTTTTTCTCCAGGGCAATGCCTTCTAGCATTTCTTTCTTAATCTTGGCCTGCAAAACAAAGCCAGTTTCTTAAGTGCCATTGGTATGCTTCAGAACAAGAAGTGCTACAGCATCAGACGAGGAACCCAAGGCAGCAACTAAGCCTGTCTCTGTGGTCTGTACCTCATCTGTATTACTTCGCAGCAAGCCTGGTGAGATCTTGTTCCCCTGTACAAGGTGACAGTCTCTGCCTCATCTGCTGACTCCTGCCAGAAGGGAGGCCAAAATCCTGATTCTCTCCTTCACTGCAGCACACCCCCTGCCCTTTCTGCTGTCTGTCACAAACTGAGGCTTTGCTTCAATAGCAGTCCGGTCTAGCAGAAAGTCCTTGCAACAATTTATTACATCCACCCTGCGCATGGGAGCATTCATACACTTGCAAATGCATACAGCGGAGACAAAACCTCATCTCCCCAAACACGGGGCTTGGTCCCATTCCACGTAGAAAAATATTCCACTGATAAGACACTGGCATGCTATCACAAGTAAGTGAACACTACACAGTGTTCTAGAAATCCATGCAAGCTTACTCAGTGGCTATATAGGCAGATATATTGTGGTCAGCAGGTCGAGGGAGGTTCTCCTTCCCCTCTACTTGGTCCTAGTGAGGCCCCATCTGCAGTACTCTGTCCAGTTCTGGGCTCCCCAGTTCAAGAAAGATGAGGAGCTACTGGAGAGAGTCCAGCGGAGGGCTATGAGGATGGTGAGGGGACTGGAGCATCTCTCCTACGAGGAGAGGCTAAGGGAGCTGGGCTTGTTCAGCCTGGAGAAGAGAAGGCAGAGAGGGGACCTTATAACTGCCTAGAAACATCTTCAGGGTCGGTGTCAAGAGGATGTGGTCAGATTCTTTTCAGTGGTGCCCAGCGACAAGGGGCAACAGGCACAAATTGAAGAATACGAAGTTCCAGCTGAACATGAAGAACAACTTCTTCACTCTGAGGGTGACAGAGCACTAGAACAGGCTACCCAGAGAGGCTGTGGAGTCTCCTTCTCTAGAGATACTCAAACCCTCCTGGACAAGGTCCTGTGCAGCCTGCTCTGGGTGACCCTGCTTCGGCAGGGGGCAGGACCGGGTGACCCACAGAGGTCCCTTCCAACCCCCACCATTCTGTGACCCTGTGAGATATAGATAACTACCTATCTCTTGGTCTCAAAGCACCTATCAGCTGGAAATAGCCTGTGTGATCTGTGCCAAGTGACTCTATCTCAGCTGCATGCAAGAAAGCTGAGGGGAAACTTCTTGCAGAGAAATGGAGTCTGAGGCTCAGGATGAGGCATCTTATGAGTAACCAAAGCCACAGAAATGCTAAACATCCTCTAATCATTACTGAACAAATGCATGAGCTGGAATTTTGTACCTGTGGCAGAGCGTGTGTCTCGGAGCAGGCTGGGAACAACCATGCTTATTTGGCATTTCCTGTCCTTGCAGAGTAATCACACGGGATTGTACTTAAGCTCTCAAAATCCCCTGCAGACTCTTACTCACAATGATCCCATTTTAAACATGTCACTCCATAACCCCGAGTTATCCTGCTGCCCTTTCAAACCAGCTACGAGCTCACCGACTCCAAACATGAACAATGAGTTAATTTTTAATTTCAAACTTTGCTAAAACAACTCTCTGTACTGCAGCTATTGCTGTTCTCAGTGCTAACCACAAGAGACAGAGGAAAGCCAGCACCGGCGGCGAGACACGGAGGCTACCCATGCTTCCACTCAGAACACCAGCCACTGAGGCACGTCAACAAGCTTCTCATAACTCAAGAGTCGCCTCCATTCAACTGGAAAGCCTGGCATCCTAAACAACACTGTAACAGATGTTTAAACCACTTCTGCCTTGCTTATTGTGGTAATCCCTTTAAAGGCTCACGCATTTCACTTCCCCATCAGCTACAGATGGGAATATTTGGCTTTCTCCTGATTTATTTTCTCACTTTCTTATCACAGGCTTCTACTTTTTTTTCTGTTTTCAGCACCTGTTGCAGATCTCCCCAGGCATGATCTCAGCTCCCCTCCCACAGTTACTGTGCAGCAGGCACCCAGAGTCTGAGTGCCAGTTCTGCATCTGGGTCTCACTAGAGAGGAAGCCACAGGCCACACCTGAGGTAAGAACAAGTGGCTGACAGTGTCTAACCCCATACACTAAAGTGCTTGAGAAACTCCTTACTCCAAATATGAATTTCATCACCCAAAGTTGGAATCGGAACCTTAGTAATATGCTTTACAAATCAAGATCATTAAAAAAAATACATTATCACATACTAAACACTGAATATGGATGCTTTGGAAACTGCAGCACAGGCCAAGACATTGTGATTGTGCACAAGGATGAAAGCTCAGTGACAACCCCACCGAGACAGGAATACTTCAGTTCAGAGCACTCACCCCCACTTTCCGCAACAGATCTCCCACAATGTTGAGCGCAGATATTCTGGCCGAAGGAGAAAGGGGGCTGGTAACAAATCCATTTGGTATAGCTGCAAACACAGACACATTTTATTACCTGCTCCACTTCTCCACAGGTTTTTTTTTTTGGTTTATTTTTGTTTGTTTCAATTTCAATAAATCAACTCCAACGTAAAAAAGTAAATCTAAAATCCTACTGCAGGCTATTCACACAATTACCCCACAATAACACGCAGACTACATGATCACTAGCCATGGAAAAACGAAAAAGCTTAATTCCTGTCCACTGCCCTCTTTCCCATTAGAACTACACACAGAGTTCTCGCACTCTACATCTGCAAGGCTATTGCCCGCAATCCATCTAATCCAGCCAGAGCTTCCCCTGGAATCTATTCTTTCTAATTTGAAAAATAACATATTAATCCTTGCAGTTGTCCAGAGCCTTCCAGACAGGGAAGCGGACTGGACTAACACCCTGCTGCCTCATAGAGAAAACAAGACCCCCAAAAAGTGTGTGTTGTAACAGGGGCAGTCTAGACTGTTTGAATTACTGCCCACCATTTACTCACCACTGCTGCTCCACATTTAAGCAGAAATATCAGCCACTGCACTTCCCTGCGATCTCAAAGGTCTTCAGAGCTCTGCTGCAGGCATCCACTGCAGAGCACAAACCCTTGCCCTGGTAAAAGCAGTATCTAAGCTTCACCGTCCTGCTTCTCCATGCTGTTTACTGATTATACTCCTTAAGTGCACCTGATGCTGCCCCAGGATTTAAACACACCTGATCCAATGCAGGTGGGATCCACACCTACCTACACTTACTTCAAGTTCACCAACAAGCACCTGGCCTGAAATTGTTTGTTAACAAGCTGCAGGTACTGCCTAACAACTAGACACAGTTTCTACAAATTATACCTTTTGGGGACGGAAAACTATTTTCCGATCCTTTTCCAGCAGGTGTAGCTGGCAAGGAGAGAGATGCCTGGACAGCCAAATCCATCTTTTCACAGTCTAGAGTCGGAGAACTGGGCGCTGACTTTCGGGTGACTTCTTGTTGCCTCTCCCGTACTGCTAGCTATTGCCGTAAGTCTGAGGGTTGAAAGAATAAAAAACCCACACGTCTTGGTGACCGAGTTCCCTAATAAACACTGTCTCTATTCATTTGGGAGGGATGAGGAGGAAACACTTTGCAACAACTCTGTATTAACTGCCTGCTGCTGGCTTTCTGCAGCAGCGAGGACCCCCACCTCAGGGCAGTCACAGCCCCAGACCATCACTGCCTGTCACGTGTAAGCACAGCAGGTGACTTTTCCGCAGTATCTTCCCCATCTGTGGTGCGAGTCACATGGAAAGTGCGTTAAGCGAACTGCAGCTGGTCACAAATGCCTGCAGAATTACACTCCGCTCCTGCTCAAACAGCGGTGGGGAAAAGGGAGGAATGACCCATTCTTACGTTTCCAACTCCACACATCATTCTTCCTGTTAAGCTGTGAGCTATCTGCAGACGTTCGCATTTTCAGAGCAGGGCTGCGGGAGGCCCCCGGCACAGAAAAACTAAGCTACGTTTGAAGTTTGAGGTGGAAAGACAAGCAAGCATCCCCAGTCTCTGTGCCTCTGTGCGAGCAGTGCCATGGGCAGATGAGGCTGAGCAACAGCTTTCCAGGCTAGCTCTTTCCGGCTGCCAGCTATCTGCAGACGTTCGCATTTTCAGAGCTCGGCTAGCGGACGGGCAAAGCACGGACAACATAAGATACGTCTGATGTTTGAGGTGGCAAGACAACCAATCAGCCCCAGTCTCTGTGTCTCTGTGCGAGCAGTGCCATGGGCAGATGAGGCTGAGCAACAGCTTTCCAGGCTAGCTCTTTCTGGCTGCGAGCTATCTGCAGACGTTCGCATTTTCAGAGCAGGGCTGACGGAGGGCCCCTGCACGGACCCCCAAAGCTTCGTTTGAAGTTTGAGGTGGCAAGACAAGCAAGCAGCCCCAGTCTCTGTGCCTCTATGCGAGCAGTGCCATGGGCAGATGAGGCTGAACAACATCTTTCCAGGCTAGCTCTTTCTACCTCTGAGCTATATGCAGAAATTCGCATTTTGGGAGAAGGGCTGCCGGACGCCCACTTCACGAACACCCAAAGATACGTTTGAAGTTTGAGGTGGCAAGAAAAGCAAGCAGCACCAGTCTCTGGGTCTCTGTGCGAGCAGTGCCATGGGCAGATGAGGCTGAGCCACAGCTTTCCAGGCTAGCTCTTTCTGCCTGCGAGCTATCTGCAGACGTTCGCATTTTCGGAATAGGGCTGCCGGAGGTGCCCGGTATGGACCACCTAAGATACGTTTGAAGTTTGAGGGGGCAAGACAAGAAAGCAGCCCCAGTCTCTGTGCCTCAGTGCGAGTAGTGCCATGGGCAGATGAGGCTGAGAAACAGCTTTCCAGGCTAGCACTTTCTGCCTGCGAGCTATCTGCAGACATTCGCATTTTCAGAGCAGGGCTGCCGGAGGTGCCCGTCTTTGACCGCCTAAGATACGTTTGAAGTTTGAGGGCGCAAGACAAGCAAGCAGCCCCAGTCTCTGTGCCTCTGTGCGAGCAGTGCCATGGGCAGATGAGGCTGAGCAACAGCTTTCCAGGCTAGCCCTTTCTGCCTACGAGCTATCTGCAGACGTTCGCATTTTCGGAGCAGGGCTGTCGGAGGCGCCCGGAATGGACCACCTAAGATACGTTTGAAGTTTGAGGGGGCAAGACAAGGAAGCAGCCCCAGTCTCTGTGACTCTGTGTGAGCAGTGCCATGGGCAGATGAGGCTGAGCAACAGCTTTCCAGGCTAGCCCCTTCTGCCTGCGAGCTATCTACAGACGTTCGCATTTTCGGAGAAAGTCTAGGAAAGTAGCCTGGCAGGCACCACCCGTTCCCACGTTAATTTTGAAGTTTGAGGTGGCAAGACAAGCAAGCAGCCCCAGTCTCTGTGCCTCTGTGCAAGCAGTGCCATGGGCAGATGAGGCTGAGCAACAGCTTTCCAGGCTAGCTGTTTCTGGCTGCGAGCTATCTGCAGACGTTCACATTTTCGCAGCATAGCGAAAGGAGCCTTTCTGGGACCCCCCCAATTCCAGTCTACGTTTGAAGTTTGAGGTTGCAAGACAAGCAAGCAGCCCCAGTCTCTGTGCCTCTGTGCGAGCAGTGCCATGGGCAGATGAGGCTGAGCAACAGCTTTCCAGGCTAGCCCCTTCGGGCTGCGAGCTATCTGCAGACGTTCACATTTTCGGAGCATGGCTGGAAAAGGATCCTGGCAGGGACACCCCCCTATTCCAGTCTAAGTTTGAAGTTTGAGGTGGCAAGACATGCAAGCAGCCCCAGTCTCTGTGCCTCTGTGCGAGCAGTGCCATGGGCAGATGAGGCTGAGCAACAGCTTTACAGGCTAGCCACTGCTACCTGCCAGCTATCTGCAGACGTTCGCATTTTCGGAGCAAGTCTAGGAAAGTAGCCTGGCAGGGACCCCCCATTCCCAGGATACTTTTGAAGTTTGAAATGGCAAGACAAGCAAGCAGCCCCAGTCTCTGTGCCTCTGTGCGAGCAGTGCCATGGGCAGATGAGGCTGAGCAACAGCTTTACAGGCTAGCCCCTTCTGGCTGCAAGCTATCTGCAGACATTAGCATTTTCTTTGCAGGGCAGGCAAAGGGGCCTGGCAGGAACCCCCCCCATTTCCAGTCTACGATTGAAGTTTGAGGTGGCAAGACAAGCAAGCAGCCCCAGTCTCTGTGCCTCTGTGCGAGCAGTGCCATGGGCAGATGAGGCTGAGCAACAGCTTTCCAGGCTAGCCCCTTCTGGCTGCAAGCTATTTGCAGACGTTCGCATTTTCTTAGCAGGGCAGGCAAAGGAGCCTGGCAGGAAGCCCCCCATTTCCAGTCTACGTTTGAAGTCTGAGGTGGCAAGACAAGCAAGCAGCCCCAGTCTCTGTGCCTCTGTGCGAGCAGTGCCATGGGCAGATGAGGCTGAGCAACAGCTTTCCAGGCTAGCCCCTTCTGCCTGCCAGCTATCTGCAGACGTTCGCATTTTCGGAGCAGGGCTGCGAAAGGAGCCTGGTAGGGATTCATCCATTCCCAGGGTACGTTTGAAGTTTGAGGTGGCAAGACAAGCAAGCAGCCCCAGTCTCTGTGCCTCTGTGCGAGCAGTGCCATGGGAAGATGAGGCTGAGCAACAGCTTTACAGGCTAGCTCTTTCTGCCTGCGAGCTATCTGCAGACGTTCGCATTTTTGGAGCAGCGCTGCCACAAGCACCCGGCACAGAACACCTAAGGTACGTTTGAAGTTTGAGGGGACAAGACAAGGAAGCAGCCCCAGTATCTGTGCCTCTGTGCGAGCAGTGCCATGGGCAGATGAGGCTGAGCAACAGCTTTCCAGGCTAGCTCTTTCTGCCTGCGAGCTATCTGCAGAGGTTCACATTTTTGGAGCAGTGCTGCCGGAGTCGCACGGCACGGACCACCTAAGCTACGTTTGAAGTTTGAGGGGACAAGACAAGCAAGCAGCCCCAGTCTCTGTGCCTCTGTGCGAGCAGTGCCATGGGCAGATGAGGCTGAGCAACAGCTTTCCAGGCTAGCCCTTTCTGCCTGCGAGCTATCTGCAGATGTTCGCATTTTAGGAGCAGGGCTGCTGGAGGCGCCCGGCACGGAACACCTAAGATACATTTGAAGTTTGAGGGGACAAGACAAGCAAGCAGCCCCAGTCTCTGTGCCTCTGTGCAAGCAGTGCCATGGGCAGATGAGGCTGAGCAACAGCTTTCCAGGCTAGCTCTTTCTGCCTGCGAGCTATCTGCAGACGTTTGCATTTTCGGAGCAGGGCTGCTGGAGGCGCCCGGCACGGACCACCTAAGCTACGTTTGAAGTTTGAGGGGGCAAGACAAGCAAGCAGCCCCAGTCTCTGTGCCTCTGTGCGAGCAGTGCCATGGGCAGATGAGGCTGAGCAACAGCTTTCCAGGCTAGCCCCTTCGGGCTGCGAGCTATCTGCAGACGTTCACATTTTCGGAGCAGGGCTGCCGGAAGCACCCGGCACGGACAACCTAAGCTACGTTTGAAGTTTGAGGGGGCAAGACAAGCAAGCAGCCCCAGTCTCTGTGCCTCTGTGCGAGCAGTGCCATGGGCAAATAAGGCTGAGCAACAGCTTTCCAGGCTAGCTCTTTCTGGCTGCGAGCTATCTGCAGACGTTCGCATTTTCGGAGCAGGGCTGCTGGAGGCACCCGGCACGGACCACCTAAGCTACGTTTGAAGTTTGAGGGGGCAAGACAAGCAAGCAGCCCCAGTCTCTGTGCCTCTGTGCGAGCAGTGCCATGGGCAGATGAGGCTGAGCAACAGCTTTCCAGGCTAGCTCTTTCTGCCTGCGAGCTATCTGCAGACGTTTGCATTTTCGGAGCAGGGCTGCCGGAAGCGCCCGGCACGGACCACCTAAGCTACGTTTGAAGTTTGAGGGGGCAAGACAAGCCAGCAGTCCCAGTCTCTGTGCCTCTGTGCGAGCAGTGCCATGGGCAGATGAGGCTGAGCAACAGCTTTCCAGGCTAGCTCTTTCTGGCTGCGAGCTATCTGCAGACGTTCGCATTTTCGAAGCAGGGCTGCCAAAGGCACCCGGTACAAACAGCCAAAAGATACGTTTGAAGTTTGAGGGGGCAAGACAAGCTAGCAGCCCCAGTCTCTGTGCCTCTGTGCGAGCAGTGCCACAGGCAGATGAGGCTGAGCAACAGCTTTCCAGGCTAGCTCTTTCTGCCTGCGAGCTATCTGCAGACGTTTGCATTTTTGGAGCAGTGCTGCCGGAGGCGCCCGGCACGGACCACCTAAGCTACTTTTGAAGTTTGAGGGGACAAGACAAGCAAGCAGCCCCAATCTCTGTGCCTCTGTGCGAGCAGTGCCATGGGCAGATGAGGCTGAGCAACAGCTTTCCAGGCTAGCTCTTTCTGCCTGCGAGCTATCTGCAGACGTTCGCATTTTCGGAGCAGGGCTGCCGGAAGCGCTCGGCACAAATCACCTAAGCTACGTTTGAAGTTTGAGGGGGCAAGACAAGCAAGCAGCCCCAGTCTCTGTGCCTCTGTGCGAGCAGTGCCATGGGCAGATGAGGCTGAGCAACAGCTTTCCAGGCTAGCTCTTTCTGCCTGCGAGCTATCTGCAGACGTTTGCATTTTCGGAGCAGGGCTGCCAAAGGCGCCCGGTACAAACAGCCAAAAGAAACGTTTGAATTTTGAGGGGGCAAGACAAGCAAGCAGCCCCAGTCTCTGTGCCTCTGTGCGAGCAGTGCCATGGGCAGATGAGGCTGAGCAACAGCTTTCCAGGCTAGCTCTTTCTGGCTGCGAGCTATCTGCAGACGTTCACATTTTCGGAGCAGGGCTGCCGGAAGCGCCCGGCACGGACCACCTAAGCTACGTTTGAAGTTTGAGGGGGCAAGACAAGCAAGCAGCCCCAGTCTCTGTGCCTCTGTGCGAGCAGTGCCATGGGCAGATGAGGCTGAGCAACAGCTTTCCAGGCTAGCTGTTTCTGGCTGCGAGCTATCTGCGGACGTTCGCATTTTCGGAGCAGCGCTGCCGGAAGCACCCGGCACGGACCACCTAAGCTACGTTTGAAGTTTGAGGGGGCAAGACAAGCAAGCAGCCCCAGTCTCTGTGCCTCTGTGCGAGCAGTGCCATGGGCAGATGAGGCTGAGCAACAGCTTTCCAGGCTAGCTCTTTCTGCCTGCGAGCTATCTGCAGATGTTCGCATTTTCGGAGCAGCGCTGCCACAAGCACCCGGCACAGAACACCTAAGGTACGTTTGAAGTTTGAGGGGACAAGACAAGCAAGCAGCCCCAGTCTCTGTGCCTCTGTGCGAGCAGTGCCATGGGCAGATGAGGCTGAGCAACAGCTTTCCAGGCTAGCTCTTTCTGCCTGCGAGCTATCTGCAGACGTTCGCATTTTTGGAGCAGTGCTGCCGGAGTCGCACGGCACGGACCACCTAAGCTACGTTTGAAGTTTGAGGGGACAAGACAAGCAAGCAGCCCCAGTCTCTGTGCCTCTGTGCAAGCAGTGCCATGGGCAGATGAGGCTGAGCAACAGCTTTCCAGGCTAGCTCTTTCTGCCTGCGAGCTATCTGCAGACGTTCGCATTTTCGAAGCAGGGCTGCCAAAGGCGCCCGGTACAAACAGCCAAAAGCTATGTTTGAAGTTTGAGGGGACAAGACAATCAAGCAGCCCCAGTCTCTGTGCCTCTGTGCGAGCAGTGCCATGGGCAGATGAGGCTGAGCAACAGCTTTCCAGGCTAGCTCTTTCTGCCTGCGAGCTATCTGCAGACGTTTGCATTTTCGGAGCAGGGCTGCCAAAGGCGTCCGGTACAAACAGCCAAAAGATACGTTTGAATTTTGAGGGGGCAAGACAAGCAAGCAGCCCCAGTCTCTGTGCCTCTGTGCGAGCAGTGCCATGGGCAGATGATTCTGAGCAAGAGCTTTCCAGGCTAGGTCTTTCTGCCTGCGAGCTATCTGCAGACGTTCGCATTTTCGGAGCAGGGCTGCCGGAAGCGCCCGGCACAGACCACCTAAGCTACGTTTGAAGTTTGAGGGGGCAAGACAAGCAAGCAGCCCCAGTCTCTGTGCCTCTGTGCGAGCAGTGCCATGGGCAGATGAGGCTGAGCAACAGCTTTCCAGACTAGCTCTTTCTGCCTGCGAGCTATCTGCAGACGTTCGCATTTTCGGAGCAGCGCTGCTGGAAGCGCCCGGCACGGACCACCTAAGTTACGTTTGTAGTTTGAGGGGACAAGACAAGCAAGCAGCCCCAGTCTCTGTGCCTCTGTGCGAGCAGTGCCATGGGCAGATGAGGCTGAGCAACAGCTTTCCAGACTAGCTCTTTCTGCCTGCGAGCTATCTGCAGACGTTTGCGTTTTCGGAGCAGGGCTGCCGGAGATGCCCGGCAAGGACCACCTAAGCTACGTTTGAAGTTTGAGGGGACAAGACAAGCAAGCCGCCCCAGTCTCTGTGCCTCTGTGCGAGCAGTGCCATGGGCAGATGAGGCTGAGCAACAGCTTTCCAGGCTAGCTCTTTCTGCCTGCGAGCTATCTGCAGACGTTCGCATTTTCGGAGCAGGGCTGCTGGAGGCGCCCGGCATGGACCACCTAAGCTACGTTTGAAGTTTGAGGGGGCAAGACAAGCAAGCAGCCCCAGTCTCTGTGCCTCTGTGCGAGCAGTGCCATGGGCAGATGAGGCTGAGCAACAGCTTTACAGGCTAGCTCTTTCTGCCTGCGAGCTATCTGCAGACGTTTGCATTTTCGAAGCAGGGCTGCCAAAGGCGCCCGGTAGAAACAGCCAAAAGATACGTTTGAAGTTTGAGGGGGCAAGACAAGCAAGCAGCCCCAGTCTCTGTGCCTCTGTGCGAGCAGTGCCATGGGCAGATGAGGCTGAGCAACAGCTTTCCAGGCTAGCTCTTTCTGGCTGCGAGCTATCTGCAGACGTTCGCATTTTTGGAGCAGTGCTGCCGGAGGCGCCTGGCACGGACCACCTAAGCTACGTTTGAAGTTTGAGGGGACAAGACAAGCAAGCAGCCCCAGTCTCTGTGCCTCTGTGCGAGCAGTGCCACAGGCAGATGAGGCTGAGCAACAGCTTTCCAGGCTAGCTCTTTCTGCCTGCGAGCTATCTGCAGACGTTCGCATTTTTGGAGCAGGGCTGCCGGAGGCGCCCGGCACGGACCACTTAAGCTACTTTTGAAGTTTGAGGGAACAAGACAAGCAAGCAGCCCCAGTCTCTGTGCCTCTGTGCGAGCAGTGCCATGGGCAGATGAGGCTGAGCAACAGCTTTCCAGACTAGCTCTTTCTGCCTGCGAGCTATCTGCAGACGTTTGCGTTTTCGGAGCAGGGCTGCCGGAGATGCCCGGCAAGGACCACATTAGCTACGTTTGAAGTTTGAGGGGACAGGACAAGCAAGCCGCCCCATTCTCTGTGCCTCTGTGCGAGCAGTGCCATGGGCAGATGAGGCTGAGCAACAGCTTTCCAGGCTAGCTCTTTCTGGCTGCGAGCTATCTGCAGACGTTCGCATTTTCGAAGCAGGGCTGCCAAAGGCGCCCGGTACAAACAGCCAAAAGCTACGTTTGAAGTTTGAGGGGGCAAGACAAGCAAGCAGCCCCAGTCTCTGTGCCTCTGTGCGAGCAGTGCCATGGGCAGATGAGGCTGAGCAACAGCTTTCCAGGCTAGCTCTTTCTGGCTGCGAGCTATCTGCAGACGTTCGCATTTTTGGAGCAGTGCTGCCGGAGGCGCCCGGCACGGACCACCTAAGCTACGTTTGAAGTTTGAGGGGGCAAGACAAGCAAGCAGCCCCAGTCTCTGTGCCTCTGTGCGAGCAGTGCCACAGGCAGATGAGGCTGAGCAACAGCTTTCCAGGCTAGCTCTTTCTGCCTGCGAGCTATCTGCAGACGTTCGCATTTTTGGAGCAGGGCTGCCGGAGGCGCCCGGCACGGACCACTTAAGCTACTTTTGAAGTTTGAGGGAACAAGACAAGCAAGCAGCCCCAGTCTCTGTGCCTCTGTGCGAGCAGTGCCATGGGCAGATGAGGCTGAGCAACAGCTTTCCAGACTAGCTCTTTCTGCCTGCGAGCTATCTGCAGACTTTTGCGTTTTCGGAGCAGGGCTGCCGGAGATGCCCGGCAAGGACCACCTTAGCTACGTTTGAAGTTTGAGGGGACAGGACAAGCAAGCCGCCCCATTCTCTGTGCCTCTGTGCGAGCAGTGCCATGGGCAGATGAGGCTGAGCAACAGCTTTCCAGGCTAGCTCTTTCTGGATGCGAGCTATCTGCAGACGTTCGCATTTTCGGAGCAGGGCTGCCGGAAGTGCTCGGCACAGACCACCTAAGCTACGTTTGAAGTTTGAGAGGGCAAGACAAGCAAGGAGCCCCAGTCTCTGTGCCTCTGTGCGAGCAGTGCCATGGGCAGATGAGGCTGAGCAACAGCTTTCCAGGCTAGCTCTTTCTGCCTGCGAGCTATCTGCAGATGTTCGCATTTTCGGAGCAGCGCTGCCGGAAGCACCCGGCACGGACCACCTAAGCTACGTTTGAAGTTTGAGGGGACAAGACAAGCAAGCAGCCCCAGTCTCTGTGCCTCTGTGCGAGCAGTGTCATGGGCAGATGAGGCTGAGCAACAGCTTTCCAGGCTAGCCCTTTCTGCCTGCGAGCTATCTGCAGACGTTTGCATTTTCGGAGCAGGGCTGCCAAAGGCGCCCGGTACAAACCGCCAAAAGATACGTTTGAATTTTGAGGGGCCAAGACAAGCAAGCAGCCCCAGTCTCTGTGCCTCTGTGCGAGCAGTGCCATGGGCAGATGAGGCTGAGCAACAGTTTTCCAGGCTAGCTCTTTCTGCCTGCGAGCTATCTGCAGACGTTCGCATTTTCGGAGCAGGTCTGCCGGAAGCGGCCGGCACAGACCACCTTAGCTACTTTTGAAGTTTGAGGGGACAAGACAAGCAAGCAGCCCCAGTCTCTGTGCCTCTGTGCAAGCAGTGCCATGGGCAGATGAGGCTGAGCAACAGCTTTCCAGGCTAGCTCTTTCTGCCTGCGAGCTATCTGCAGATGTTCGCATTTTCGAAGCAGGGCTGCCAAATGCGCCCGGTACAAACAGCCAAAAGATACGTTTGAATTTTGAGGGGGCAAGACAAGCAAGCAGCCCCAGTCTCTGTGCCTCTGTGCGAGCAGTGCCATGGGCAGATGAGGCTGAGCAACAGCTTTCCAGGCTAGCTCTTTCTGCCTGCAAGCTATCTGCAGACGTTCTCATTTTCGGAGCAGGGCTGCCGGAAGCGCCCGGCACAGACCACCTAAGCTACGTTTGAAGTTTGAGGGTGCAAGACAAGCAAGCAGCCCCAGTCTCTGTGCCTCTGTGCGAGCAGTGCCATGGGCAGATGAGGCTGAGCAACAGCTTTCCAGGCTAGCTCTTTCTGCCTGCGAGCTATCTGCAGACGTTCGCATTTTCGAAGCAGCGCTGCCGGAAGCACCCAGCGCGGACCACCTAAGCTACGTTTGAAGTTTGAGGGGGCAAGACAAGCAAGCAGCCCCAGTCTCTGTGCCTCTGTGCGAGCAGTGCCATGGGCAGATGAGGCTGAGCAACAGCTTTCCAGGCTAGCTCTTTCTGGCTGCGAGCTATCTGCAGACGTTCGCATTTTCGGAGCAGGGCTGCCGGAAGCGCCCGGCACGGACCACCTAAGCTACGTTTGAAGTTTGAGGGGGCAAGACAAGCAAGCAGCCCCAGTCTCTGTGCCTCTGTGCGAGCAGTGCCATGGGCAGATGAGGCTGAGCAACAGCTTTCCAGGCTAGCCCTTTCTGCCTGCGAGCTATCTGCAGACGTTTGCATTTTCGGAGCAGGGCTGCCAAAGGCGCCCGGTACAAACCGCCAAAAGATACGTTTGAATTTTGAGGGGCAAAGACAAGCAAGCAGCCCCAGTCTCTGTGCCTCTGTGCGAGCAGTGCCATGGGCAGATGAGGCTGAGCAACAGCTTTCCAGGCTAGCTCTTTCTGCCTGCGAGCTATCTGCAGACGTTAGCATTTTCGGAGCAGGGCTGCCGGAAGCACCCGGCACGGACAACCTAAGCTACGTTTGAAGTTTGAGGGGGCAAGACAAGCAAGCAGCCCCAGTCTCTGTGCCTCTGTGCGAGCAGTGCCATGGGCAGATGAGGCTGAGCAACAGCTTTCCAGGCTAGCTCTTTCTGCCTGCGAGCTATCTGCAGACGTTCGCATTTTCGGAGCAGCGCTGCCGGAAGCACCCGGCACGGACCACCTAAGCTACGTTTGAAGTTTGAGGGGGCAAGACAAGCAAGCAGCCCCAGTCTCTGTGCCTCTGTGCGAGCAGTGCCATGGGCAGATGAGGCTGAGCAACAGCTTTCCAGGCTAGCCCTTTCTGCCTGCGAGCTATCTGCAGACGTTCGCATTTTCGAAGCAGGGCTGCCAAAGGCGCCCGGTACAAACAGCCAAAAGATACGTTTGAATTTTGAGGGGGCAAGACAAGCAAGCAGCCCCAGTCTCTGTGCCTCTGTGCGAGCAGTGCCATGGGCAGATGAGGCTGAGCAACAGCTTTCCAGGCTAGCTCTTTCTGCCTGCAAGCTATCTGCAGACGTTCGCATTTTCGGAGCAGGGCTGCCGGAAGCGCCCGGCACAGACCACCTAAGCTACGTTTGAAGTTTGAGGGTGCAAGACAAGCAAGCAGCCCCAGTCTCTGTGCCTCTGTGCGAGCAGTGCCATGGGCAGATGAGGCTGAGCAACAGCTTTCCAGGCTAGCTCTTTCTGCCTGCGAGCTATCTGCAGACGTTCGCATTTTCGAAGCAGCGCTGCCGGAAGCACCCAGCGCGGACCACCTAAGCTACGTTTGAATTTTGAGGGGGCAAGACAAGCAAGCAGCCCCAGTCTCTGTGCCTCTGTGCGAGCAGTGCCATGGGCAGATGAGGCTGAGCAACAGCTTTCCAGGCTAGCTCTTTCTGCCTGCAAGCTATCTGCAGACGTTCGCATTTTCGGAGCAGGGCTGCCGGAAGCGCCCGGCACGGACCACCTAAGCTACGTTTGAAGTTTGAGGGGGCAAGACAAGCAAGCAGCCCCAGTCTCTGTGCCTCTGTGCGAGCAGTGCCATGGGCAGATGAGGCTGAGCAACAGTTTTCCAGGCTAGCTCTTTCTGGCTGCGAGCTATCTGCAGACGTTCGCATTTTCGAAGCAGGGCTGCCAAAGGCGCCCGGTACAAACAGCCAAAAGCTACGTTTGAAGTTTGAGGGGGCAAGACAAGCAAGCAGCCCCAGTCTCTGTGCCTCTGTGCGAGCAGTGCCATGGGCAGATGAGGCTGAGCAACAGCTTTCCAGGCTAGCTCTTTCTGGCTGCGAGCTATCTGCAGACGTTTGCATTTTCGGAGCAGTGCTGCCGGAGGCGCACGGCACGGACCACCTAAGCCACGTTTGAAGTTTGAGGGGACAAGACAAGCAAGCAGCCCCAGTCTCTGTGCCTCTGTGCGAGCAGTGCCATGGGCAGATGAGGCTGAGCAACAGCTTTCCAGGCTAGCTCTTTCTGCCTGCGAGCTATCTGCAGATGTTCGCATTTTCGGAGCAGCGCTGCCGGAAGCACCCGGCACGGACCACCTAAGCTACGTTTGAAGTTTGAGGGGACAAGACAAGCAAGCAGCCCCAGTCTCTGTGCCTCTGTGCGAGCAGTGCCATGGGCAGATGAGGCTGAGCAACAGCTTTCCAGGCTAGCCCTTTCTGCCTGCGAGCTATCTGCAGACGTTCGCATTTTCGGAGCAGGGCTGCCGGAAGCACCCGGCACAGACCACCTAAGCTACGTTTGAAGTTTGAGGGGGCAAGACAAGCAAGCAGCCCCAGTCTCTGTGCCTCTGTGCGAGCAGTGCCATGGGCAGATGAGGCTGAGCAACAGCTTTCCAGGCTAGCTCTTTCTGCCTGCGAGCTATCTGCAGACGTTCGCATTTTCGGAGCAGGGCTGCCGGAAGCGGCCGGCACAGACCACCTAAGCTACTTTTGAAGTTTGAGGGGACAAGACAAGCAAGCAGCCCCAGTCTCTGTGCCTCTGTGCGAGCAGTGCCATGGGCAGATGAGGCTGAGCAACAGCTTTCCAGGCTAGCTCTTTCTGCCTGCGAGCTATCTGCAGACGTTCGCATTTTCGAAGCAGGGCTGCCAAAGGCGCCCGGTACAAACAGCCAAAAGATACGTTTGAATTTTGAGGGGGCAAGACAAGCAAGCAGCCCCAGTCTCTGTGCCTCTGTGCGAGCAGTGCCATGGGCAGATGAGGCTGAGCAACAGCTTTCCAGGCTAGCTCTTTCTGCCTGCAAGCTATCTGCAGACGTTCTCATTTTCGGAGCAGGGCTGCCGGAAGCGCCCGGCACAGACCACCTAAGCTACGTTTGAAGTTTGAGGGTGCAAGACAAGCAAGCAGCCCCAGTCTCTGTGCCTCTGTGCGAGCAGTGCCATGGGCAGATGAGGCTGAGCAACAGCTTTCCAGGCTAGCTCTTTCTGCCTGCGAGCTATCTGCAGACGTTCGCATTTTCGAAGCAGCGCTGCCGGAAGCACCCAGCGCGGACCACCTAAGCTACGTTTGAAGTTTGAGGGGGCAAGACAAGCAAGCAGCCCCAGTCTCTGTGCCTCTGTGCGAGCAGTGCCATGGGCAGATGAGGCTGAGCAACAGCTTTCCAGGCTAGCTCTTTCTGGCTGCGAGCTATCTGCAGACGTTCGCATTTTCGGAGCAGGGCTGCCGGAAGCGCCCGGCACGGACCACCTAAGCTACGTTTGAAGTTTGAGGGGGCAAGACAAGCAAGCAGCCCCAGTCTCTGTGCCTCTGTGCGAGCAGTGCCATGGGCAGATGAGGCTGAGCAACAGCTTTCCAGGCTAGCCCTTTCTGCCTGCGAGCTATCTGCAGACGTTTGCATTTTCGGAGCAGGGCTGCCAAAGGCGCCCGGTACAAACCGCCAAAAGATACGTTTGAATTTTGAGGGGCAAAGACAAGCAAGCAGCCCCAGTCTCTGTGCCTCTGTGCGAGCAGTGCCATGGGCAGATGAGGCTGAGCAACAGCTTTCCAGGCTAGCTCTTTCTGCCTGCGAGCTATCTGCAGACGTTAGCATTTTCGGAGCAGGGCTGCCGGAAGCACCCGGCACGGACAACCTAAGCTACGTTTGAAGTTTGAGGGGGCAAGACAAGCAAGCAGCCCCAGTCTCTGTGCCTCTGTGCGAGCAGTGCCATGGGCAGATGAGGCTGAGCAACAGCTTTCCAGGCTAGCTCTTTCTGCCTGCGAGCTATCTGCAGACGTTCGCATTTTCGGAGCAGCGCTGCCGGAAGCACCCGGCACGGACCACCTAAGCTACGTTTGAAGTTTGAGGGGGCAAGACAAGCAAGCAGCCCCAGTCTCTGTGCCTCTGTGCGAGCAGTGCCATGGGCAGATGAGGCTGAGCAACAGCTTTCCAGGCTAGCCCTTTCTGCCTGCGAGCTATCTGCAGACGTTCGCATTTTCGAAGCAGGGCTGCCAAAGGCGCCCGGTACAAACAGCCAAAAGATACGTTTGAATTTTGAGGGGGCAAGACAAGCAAGCAGCCCCAGTCTCTGTGCCTCTGTGCGAGCAGTGCCATGGGCAGATGAGGCTGAGCAACAGCTTTCCAGGCTAGCTCTTTCTGCCTGCAAGCTATCTGCAGACGTTCGCATTTTCGGAGCAGGGCTGCCGGAAGCGCCCGGCACAGACCACCTAAGCTACGTTTGAAGTTTGAGGGTGCAAGACAAGCAAGCAGCCCCAGTCTCTGTGCCTCTGTGCGAGCAGTGCCATGGGCAGATGAGGCTGAGCAACAGCTTTCCAGGCTAGCTCTTTCTGCCTGCGAGCTATCTGCAGACGTTCGCATTTTCGAAGCAGCGCTGCCGGAAGCACCCAGCGCGGACCACCTAAGCTACGTTTGAATTTTGAGGGGGCAAGACAAGCAAGCAGCCCCAGTCTCTGTGCCTCTGTGCGAGCAGTGCCATGGGCAGATGAGGCTGAGCAACAGCTTTCCAGGCTAGCTCTTTCTGCCTGCAAGCTATCTGCAGACGTTCGCATTTTCGGAGCAGGGCTGCCGGAAGCGCCCAGCACGGACCACCTAAGCTACGTTTGAAGTTTGAGGGGGCAAGACAAGCAAGCAGCCCCAGTCTCTGTGCCTCTGTGCGAGCAGTGCCATGGGCAGATGAGGCTGAGCAACAGTTTTCCAGGCTAGCTCTTTCTGGCTGCGAGCTATCTGCAGACGTTCGCATTTTCGAAGCAGGGCTGCCAAAGGCGCCCGGTACAAACAGCCAAAAGCTACGTTTGAAGTTTGAGGGGGCAAGACAAGCAAGCAGCCCCAGTCTCTGTGCCTCTGTGCGAGCAGTGCCATGGGCAGATGAGGCTGAGCAACAGCTTTCCAGGCTAGCTCTTTCTGGCTGCGAGCTATCTGCAGACGTTTGCATTTTCGGAGCAGTGCTGCCGGAGGCGCACGGCACGGACCACCTAAGCCACGTTTGAAGTTTGAGGGGACAAGACAAGCAAGCAGCCCCAGTCTCTGTGCCTCTGTGCGAGCAGTGCCATGGGCAGATGAGGCTGAGCAACAGCTTTCCAGGCTAGCTCTTTCTGCCTGCGAGCTATCTGCAGATGTTCGCATTTTCGGAGCAGCGCTGCCGGAAGCACCCGGCACGGACCACCTAAGCTACGTTTGAAGTTTGAGGGGACAAGACAAGCAAGCAGCCCCAGTCTCTGTGCCTCTGTGCGAGCAGTGCCATGGGCAGATGAGGCTGAGCAACAGCTTTCCAGGCTAGCCCTTTCTGCCTGCGAGCTATCTGCAGACGTTTGCATTTTCGGAGAAGGGCTGCCAAAGGCGCCCGGTACAAACAGCCAAAAGATACGTTTGAATTTTGAGGGGGCAAGACAAGCAAGCAGCCCCAGTCTCTGTGCCTCTGTGCGAGCAGTGCCACAGGCAGATGAGGCTGAGCAACAGCTTTCCAGGCTAGCTCTTTCTGCCTGCGAGCTATCTGCAGACGTTTGCATTTTCGGAGCAGGGCTGCCAAAGGCGCCCGGTACAAACAGGCAAAAGATACGTTTGAATTTTGAGGGGGCAAGACAAGCAAGCAGCCCCAGTCTCTGTGCCTCTGTGCGAGCAGTGCCATGGGCAGATGAGGCCGAGCAACAGCTTTCCAGGCTAGCTCTTTCTGCCTGCGAGCTATCTGCAGACGTTCGCATTTTTGGAGCAGTGCTGCCGGAGTCGCCCAGCACGGACCACCTAAGCTACGTTTGAAGTTTGAGGGGGCAAGACAAGCAAGCAGCCCCAGTCTCTGTGCCTCTGTGCGAGCAGTGCCATGGGCAGATGAGGCTGAGCAACAGCTTTCCAGGCTAGCTCTTTCTGCCTGCGAGCTATCTGCAGATGTTCGCATTTTCGGAGCAGGGCTGCTGGAGGCGCCCGGCACGGAACACCTAAGCTACATTTGAAGTTTGAGGGGACAAGACAAGCAAGCAGCCCCAGTCTCTGTGCCTCTGTGCATGCAGTGCCATGGGCAGATGAGGCTGAGCAACAGCTTTCCAGGCTAGCCCTTTCTGCCTGCGAGCTATCTGCAGACGTTCGCATTTTCGGAGCAGCGCTGCCAAAGGCGCCCGGCACGGACCACCTAAGCTACGTTTGAAGTTTGAGGGGACAAGACAAGCAAGCAGCCCCAGTCTCTGTGCCTCTGTGCGAGCAGTGCCATGGGCAGATGAGGCTGAGCAACAGTTTTCCAGGCTAGCTCTTTCTGCCTGCGAGCTATCTGCAGACGTTCGCATTTTCGGAGCAGGGCTGCCGGAAGCGCCCGGCACAGACCACCTAAGCTACGTTTGAAGTTTGAGGGGGCAAGACAAGCAAGCAGCCCCAGTCTCTGTGCCTCTGTGCGAGCAGTGCCATGGGCAGATGAGGCTGAGCAACGGCTTTCCAGGCTAGGTCTTTCTGCCTGCGAGCTATCTGCAGACGTTTGCATTTTTGGAGCAGTGCTGCCGGAGGCGCCCGGCACGGACCACCTAAGCTACGTTTGAAGTTTGAGGGGACAAGACAAGCAAGCAGCCCCAGTCTCTGTGCCTCTGTGCGAGCAGTGCCATGGGCAGATGAGGCTGAGCAACAGCTTTCCAGGCTAGCTCTTTCTGGCTGCGAGCTATCTGCAGACGTTCGCATTTTCGGAGCAGGGCTGCCGGAAGCGCTCGGCACAGATCACCTAAGCTACGTTTGAAGTTTGAGGGGGCAAGACAAGCAAGCAGCCCCAGTCTCTGTGCCTCTGTGCGAGCAGTGCCATGGGCAGATGAGGCTGAGCAACAGCTTTCCAGGCTAGCTCTTTCTGGCTGCGAGCTATCTGCAGACGTTCGCATTTTCGAAGCAGGGCTGCCAAAGGCGCCCGGTACAAACAGCCAAAAGCTACGTTTGAAGTTTGAGGGGGCAAGACAAGCAAGCAGCCCCAGTCTCTGTGCCTCTGTGCGAGCAGTGCCATGGGCAGATGAGGCTGAGCAACAGCTTTACAGGCTAGCTCTTTCTGCCTGCGAGCTATCTGCAGACGTTTGCATTTTCGAAGCAGGGCTGCCAAAGGCGCCCGGTAGAAACAGCCAAAAGATACGTTTGAAGTTTGAGGGGGCAAGACAAGCAAGCAGCCCCAGTCTCTGTGCCTCTGTGCGAGCAGTGCCATGGGCAGATGAGGCTGAGCAACAGCTTTCCAGGCTAGCTCTTTCTGGCTGCGAGCTATCTGCAGACGTTCGCATTTTTGGAGCAGTGCTGCCGGAGGCGCCTGGCACGGACCACCTAAGCTACGTTTGAAGTTTGAGGGGACAAGACAAGCAAGCAGCCCCAGTCTCTGTGCCTCTGTGCGAGCAGTGCCATGGGCAGATGAGGCTGAGCAACAGCTTTCCAGGCTAGCTCTTTCTGGCTGCGAGCTATCTGCAGACGTTCGCATTTTCGAAGCAGGGCTGCCAAAGGCGCCCGGTACAAACAGCCAAAAGCTACGTTTGAAGTTTGAGGGGGCAAGACAAGCAAGCAGCCCCAGTCTCTGTGCCTCTGTGCGAGCAGTGCCATGGGCAGATGAGGCTGAGCAACAGCTTTCCAGGCTAGCTCTTTCTGCCTGCGAGCTATCTGCAGACGTTCGCATTTTCGGAGCAGGGCTGCCGGAAGCGCTCGGCACAGACCACCTAAGCTACGTTTGAAGTTTGAGGGGGCAAGACAAGCAAGCAGCCCCAGTCTCTGTGCCTCTGTGCGAGCAGTGCCATGGGCAGATGAGGCTGAGCAACAGCTTTACAGGCTAGCTCTTTCTGCCTGCGAGCTATCTGCAAATGTTGGCATTTTCGGAGCAGCGCTGCCGGAAGCACCCGGCACGGACCACCTAAGTTACATTTGTAGTTTGAGGGGACAAGACAAGCAAGCAGCCCCAGTCTCTGTGCCTCTGTGCGAGCAGTGCCATGGGCAGATGAGGCTGAGCAACAGCTTTCCAGGCTAGCTCTTTCTGGCTGCGAGCTATCTGCAGACGTTCGCATTTTCGAAGCAGGGCTGCCAAAGGCGCCCGGTAAACAGCCAAAAGCTACGTTTGAAGTTTGAGGGGGCAAGACAAGCAAGCAGCCCCAGTCTCTGTGCCTCTGTGCGAGCAGTGCCATGGGCAGATGAGGCTGAGCAACAGCTTTCCAGGCTAGCTCTTTCTGCCTGCGAGCTATCTGCAGACGTTTGCATTTTCGGAGCAGGGCTGCCGAAGGCGCCCGGCACGTACACCCAGAGATACATTTGAAGTTTGAGGTGGCAAGACAAGCAAGCAGCCCCAGTCTCTGTGCCTCTGTGCGAGCAGTGCCATGGGCAGATGAGGCTGAGCAACAGCTTTCCAGGCTAGCTCTTTCTGCCTGCGAGCTATCTGCAGACGTTTGCGTTTTCGGAGCAGGGCTGCTGGAGATGCCCGGCAAGGACCACCTAAGCTACGTTTGAATTTTGAGGGGGCAAGACAAGCAAGCAGCCCCAGTCTCTGTGCCTCTGTGCGAGCAGTGCCATGGGCAGATGAGGCTGAGCAACAGCTTTCCAGGCTAGCTCTTTCTGCCTGCGAGCTATCTGCAGACGTTCGCATTTTTGGAGCAGTGCTGCCGGAGTCGCACGGCACGGACCACCTAAGCTACGTTTGAAGTTTGAGGGGGCAAGACAAGCCAGCAGCCCCAGTCTCTGTGCCTCTGTGCGAGCAGTGCCATGGGCAGATGAGGCTGAGCAACAGCTTTCCAGGCTAGCTCTTTCTGCCTGCGAGCTATCTGCAGATGTTCGCATTTTCGGAGCAGGGCTGCTGGAGGCGCCCGGCACGGAACACCTAAGATACATTTGAAGTTTGAGGGGACAAGACAAGCAAGCAGCCCCAGTCTCTGTGCCTCTGTGCGAGCAGTGCCATGGGCAGATGAGGCTGAGCAACAGCTTTCCAGGCTAGCTCTTTCTGCCTGCGAGCTATCTGCAGACGTTCGCATTTTCGAAGCAGCGCTGCCGGAAGCACCCAGCACGGACCACCTAAGCTACGTTTGAAGTTTGAGGGGGCAAGACAAGCAAGCAGCCCCAGTCTCTCTGCCTCTGTGCGAGCAGTGCCATGGGCAGATGAGGCTGAGCAACAGCTTTACAGGCTAGCTCTTTCTGGCTGCGAGCTATCTGCAGACGTTCGCATTTTCGGAGCAGGGCTGCCGGAAGCGCTCGGCACAGATCACGTAAGCTACGTTTGAAGTTTGAGGGGGCAAGACAAGCAAGCAGCCCCAGTCTCTGTGCCTCTGTGCGAGCAGTGCCATGGGCAGATGATTCTGAGCAACAGCTTTCCAGGCTAGCTCTTTCTGCCTGCGAGCTATCTGTAGACGTTCGCATTTTCGGAGCAGGGCTGCCGGAAGCGCCCGGCACGGACCACCTAAGATACGTTTGAAGTTTGAGGGGGCAAGACAAGCAAGCAGCCCCAGTCTCTGTGCCTCTGTGCGAGCAGTGCCATGGGCAGATGAGGCTGAGCAACAGTTTTCCAGGCTAGCTCTTTCTGCCTGCGACCTATCTGCAGACGTTCGCATTTTCGAAGCAGGGCTGCCAAAGGCGCCCGGTACAAACAGCCAAAAGCTACGTTTGAAGTTTGAGGGGGCAAGACAAGCAAGCAGCCCCAGTCTCTGTGCCTCTGTGCGAGCAGTGCCATGGGCAGATGAGGCTGAGCAACAGCTTTCCAGGCTAGCTCTTTCTGCCTGCGAGCTATCTGCAGACGTTCGCATTTTCGGAGCAGGGCTGCCGCAAGCACCCGGCACGGACCACCTAAGCTACGTTTGAAGTTTGAGGGGACAAGACAAGCAAGCAGCCCCAGTCTCTGTGCCTCTGTGCGAGCAGTGTCATGGGCAGATGAGGCTGAGCAACAGCTTTCCAGGCTAGCCCTTTCTGCCTGCGAGCTATCTGCAGACGTTCGCATTTTCGGAGCAGCGCTGCTGGAAGCACCCGGCACGGACCACCTAAGTTACGTTTGTAGTTTGAGGGGACAAGACAAGCAAGCAGCCCCAGTCTCTGTGCCTCTGTGCGAGCAGTGCCATGGGCAGATGAGGCTGAGCAACAGCTTTCCAGGCTAGCTCTTTCTGCCTGCGAGCTATCTGCAGACATTTGCATTTTCGGAACAGCGCTGCTGGAGGGCCCCTGCACGAACCCCCCAAAGCTACGTTTGAAGTTGGAGGTGGGAAGCCAAGCAAGCAGCCCCAGTCTCTATGCCTCTGTGCGAGCAGCACCATGGGCAGATGAGGCTGAGCAACAGCTTCCCAGGCTAGCTCTTTCTGTCTGTGCTCTATCTGCAGATGTTCGCATATTCAGAGCAGGGCTGCCGGAGATCGCTTGCACGGATCCCCATATATACGTTTGAAGTTTGAGGGGGGAAGACAAGCAAGCAGCCTCAGTCTCTGTGCCTCTGTGCGAGCAGTGCCATGAGCAGATGAGGCTGAGCAACAGATTTCCAGGCTAGCTTTTTGTGCCTGCGAGCTATTTGCAGACGTTCGCATTTTGGGAGAAACGCTGCCGGAGGTCCCCTGTACGGACCACCTAAGCTACGTTTGAAATTTGAGGTGGCAAGACAAGCCATCAGCCCCAGTCTCTGTGCCTCTGTGCGTGTAGTGCTATGGGCAGATGAGGCTGAGTAACAGCTTTCCAGGCTAGCTTTTTCTGCCTGCGAGCTCTCTGCAGACGTTCGCATTTTCGGAGCAGGGCTGCTAGAGGCTACTTGCACGGACCACCTAAGCTACGTTTGAAGTTTGATGTGGCAAGACAAGCAAGCAGCCCCTGTCTCTGTGCCTCTGTGCGAGTAGTGCCATGGGCATATGAGGCTCAGCAACAGCTTTCCAGGCTAGCTCTTTCTGCCTGCGAGCTATCTGCAGACGTTCGTATTTTCAGAGCATGTCTGCTGGAGGCACCCTGCACGGAACCCAAAATTACATTTGAATTTTGAGGTGGCAAGACAAGCAAGCAGCCCCAGTCTCTGTGCCTCTGTGTGAGCAGTGCCATGGGCAGATGAGGCTGAGCAACAGCTTTCCAGGCTAGCTCTTTGTGGCTGCGAGCTATCTTCAGACGTTCGCATTTTGCGAGCAGGGCTGCCGGAGGTCCCCTGCACGAACCCCCAAATCTACGTTTGAAGTTTGAGGTGGGAAGACAAGCAAGCAGCCCCCGTCTATGTGCCTCTGTGCGAGCTGTGCCATGAGCAGATGAGGCTGAGCAACAGCTTTCCAGGCTAGCCTCTTCTGGCTGCGAGCTACATGCTCTAATACTAGAAGCATATGTGGTTAGCACAGTATACAGTTTGTTTAGGGATAACTACTGAAGAAGGAAACATCAGATATACAATTTCTGTAATGACATGTAACACTATTTGAATAAATTATTTGTTTGGACATAGGAAAAGTTTACATAGCTAAGAACCTATCCCTCAGGGAATATGTATATATTTTTTTTGCAACCTGTCCAAGCAATTAATTCTGTTTGCTTTCTTTCTTCTGTTCTGTTGTGTTCACATTTAGTATTCTCTTGCGTTCTGTAATATTGTGTTGTGTTCTCCTGTGTTCTGATGTGTACTCATTTTTAGTGTTCTGTTGTTTTTTGTTCTGTTCTGTTGTGTTCTGTTGTGTTCTGCTGTGTTCTGATGTGTTCTTTTGTGTTCTGATGTATTGTATTCTTTTTGGTTCTGTTCTGTTTTTTTCTGTTTTGTTCTGATGTGTTCTATTGTGTTCTGATGTGTAGTGTTCTATTGTGTTCTGATATGTTTTCTTGTGTTCTCATTTATAGTATTCTCCTGTGTTCTGATGTGTTCTGCTGTGTTATGTTGTGTTCTGTTGTGTTCTCTGATGTTCTGATGTATTCTCATGTGTACTGTTCTGTTATGTTCTTTTGTGTTCTGTTGTGTTCTGTTGTGTTCTCATGTGTAGTGTTCTGTTCTGTTCTCTTCTGTTTTGTTCTGTTGTGTTCTATTGTGTTCAATTCTGTTCACATGTGTAGTGTTCTCATGTTCTGTTGTGTTCTTGTGTGTTCTGTTGTGTTCTGATGTGTTCTCATGTGTAGTATTGTGTTGTGTTCTATTGTGTTCTTTTGTGTTCTGTTGTGTCTTCATGTGTTGTGTTGTGTTCTGTTTTGTTCTGATGTGTTCTCGTGTAGTGTTCTTTTGTGTTCTGTTGTGTTCTGTTGTGTTCTGTTGTGTTCTGATGTGTTCTCAGGTGCAGTGTTCTTTTGTGTTCTGTTGTGTTCTGTTGTGTTCTCATGTGTAGTGTTCTGTTGTGTTCTCTTGTGTTCTGTTGTGTTCTGATGTGTACTCATGTATAGTGTTCTGTTGTGTTCTGTTGTGTTCTGATTACTTCACATGTAGCATTTTGTAGTGCTGTGTAGTGTTCTGTTTTGTTCTGCTGTGTTATGATGTGTTCTGATGTGTTCTGTTGTGTTCTGATGTGTTGTATTCTCTTGTGTTCTCTTGTGTTCTGATGTGTTCTCGTGTGCAGTGTTCTTTTGTGTTCTGTTGTGTTCTGTTGTGTTCTGTTGTGTTCAGTGGTGTTCTGTTGTGTTCTGTTGTGTTCAGTGTGTTCTGTTGTGTTCTGATGTGTTCTCATGTGTAGTGTTCTGTTGTTTTCTGTTGTCTTTTCTCTTGTGTTCTGCTGTGTTCTGATGTGTTCTGTTGTGGTCTGTTGTGTTCTCATGTGTAGTGTTCTGTTGTGTTGTGTTGTGATCTCTTGTGCTCTGTTGTGTTTACGTGTAGTGTTCTGTGATGTGTAATATTGTGTTGTGTTCTGTTGTGTTCTGTTGTGTTCTGTTGTGTTCTGTTTTGTTCTGATGTGTTCTGCTGTGTTCTGTTGTGTTCTAATGTGTTGTGTTCTGTTGTGTTCTGTTGTGTTCTGTTGTGTTCTGATGTGTTCTGCTGTGTTCTCATTTTCAGTGTTCTGTTGTTTTTTGTTGTGCTCTGATGTGTTCTGTTATATTCTGATGTGCAGTGTTCTGTTGTGTTCTGTTGTGTTCTCTTGTGTTCTCATGTGTTCTCATGTGTAGTGTTCTGTTGTCTTCTGTTGTGTTCTGCTGTGTTCTGTTGTGTTCTAATGTGTTCTGTTCTGTTCTGTTCTGTTCTGTTCTGTTCTGTTTTGTTCTGATGTGTTCTGCTGTGTTCTCATTTTTAGTGTTCTGTCGTTTTTTGTTGTGTTATGATGTGTTCTGTTATATTCTGATGTGCAGTGTTCTGTTGTGTTCTGTTGTGTTCTCATGTGTTCTCATGTGTTCTCATGTGTAGTGTTCTGTTGTGTTCTGATGTGTTCTCTTGTGTTCTCGTGTATTTTTCTGTTCTGTTGTGTTCTGTTGTGTTCTACTGTGTTCTGTTCACATATGTAGTGTTGAGTTGTGTGCAGTGATGTTCTTATGTGTTCTGTTGTGTTCTGATGTGTTCTCATGTGTACTATTGCGTTGTCTTCTGTAGTGTTTTCAAGTGTAGTGTTCTGTTGTGTTCTGTTTTGTTATGATGTGTTCTCCTGTGTAGTGTTCTACTGTGTTCCGTAGTCTTCTGTTGTGTTCTGTTGTATTCTCTTGGGTTCTGTGATGTTCTGATGTGTAGTGTTCTGTTTCGTTCTATTGTGTTCTGATGTGTTCACATGTGAAGTGTTCTGTTGTGTTCTGTTCTCTTCAACTGTGTAGTGTTCTGTTTTGTTCTGTTGTGTTCTCTTGTCTTCACATGTGTAGTGTTCTGCTGTGTTCTGTTTGGTTCTGATGTGTTCTGATGTGTTCTCATTTTCACCGGACTCCAGGAAGGGGCGCAGCCGGGGGGTGGGGGCTGACCCCACCTGGCCAAACAGAGCCCAGTGTTCCATACCCTGTGACGTCACGCTGGGTTCCGGTGGGGAGGGCGGGGCGGCGGGAAGGCACTCGCGCCTTGGGGGGACGCAGCGCCGGTCCTGTTTCGGCAGAGCAGCTGTCTGGGTTGTACGGTTCGTTGTTGTGTTTTCTCCTTATTTGTATCGTTGTTGTTCCTGTTTTCCCTCTGTTTGCTGTTCTGTTAAACTGCCCTTATCCCGACCCACCTGTTTCTGCCTCTTTCTTTTCATTCTCCTCCTCCGCACGCCGGCGGGGGGAGGGGCTGCTGCGTGGCGCTTTTGTTGCCGGCGGCAGCCGAAACCGAAACAGTTTTTCAGCAATTTAAGTCACAGATACGATCTGTAATGGGACAGATGACACTAACTGCATCTGACCATCCTAATATACTCCAGATGTTTATCTTTGCAAATATTGTTAGCTTGCAGTAGACTTTGTGCAAAGGTAGCAAGAGGAAGAGAAGCCTGCCTTTGAATTTTAAAGCTGTCTTTGCATGTGTCATTTTGTGTCCTTCTGTCTACGTGACTCGCAGTACTACACGGCACATTCTGCGGAGCCCCTGATCTGCTAGTGACTGCTCTGTGCGAGCAGTGCCATGGGCAGATGAGACTGAGCAACAGCTTTCCAGGCTAGCTCTTTCTGGCTGCGAGCTATCTGCAGACGTTCGCATTTTTGGAGCAGGGCTCCAGCAGGCCACCTGCACGGACCCCCAAAGTTACGTTTGAAGTTTGAGGTGGCAAGACAAGCAAGCAGCCCCAGTCTCTGTGCCTCTGTGCGAGCAGTGCCATGGGCAGATGAGGCTGAGCAACAGCTTTCCAGGCTAGCTCTTTGTGGCTGCGAGCTATCTTCAGACGTTCGCATTTTGCGAGCAGGGCTGCCGGAGGTCCCCTGCACGAACCCCCAAATCTACGTTTGAAGTTTGAGGTGGGAAGACAAGCAAGCAGCCCCCGTCTCTGTGCCTCTGTGCGAGCTGTGCCATGAGCAGATGAGGCTGAGCAACAGCTTTCCAGGCTAGCCTCTTCTGGCTGCGAGCTACATGCTCTAATACTAGAAGCATATGTGGTTAGCACAGTATACAGTTTGTTTAGGGATAACTACTGAAGAAGGAAACATCAGATAGATCTTTCTGCCTGCGAGCTATCTGCAGATGTTCATATTTTCAGAGCAGCGCTGCCAGAGGCCCCATGCAAGACTCACAAAGTTACATTTGAAGTTTAATGTGGCAAGACAAGCAAGAAGCCCCAGTCTCAGTGCCTCTGTGCGAGCAGTGCCACAGGCAGATGAGGCTGAGCAACAGCTTTCCAGGCTAGCTTTTTCTGGCTGCGAGCTATCTGGAGACGTTCACATTTTCAGAGCAGCGCTGCAGCAGGCCCCCTGCAAGGACTCTCAAAGTTACGTTTGAAATTTGAGGTGGCAAGACAAGCAAGCAGCCCCAGTCTCTGTGCCTCTGTGCGAGCAGTGCCATGGGCAGATGAGGCTGAGCAACAGCTTTCCAGGCTAGCTCTTTCTGCCTGCGAGCTATCTGCAGACGTTCGCATTTTCGGAGCAGGGCTGCCGGAAGCGCCCGGCACGGACCACCTAAGTTACGTTTGAAGTTTGAGGGGGCAAGACAAGCAAGCAGCCCCAGTCTCTGTGCCTCTGTGCGAGCAGTGCCATGGGCAGATGAGGCTGAGCAACAGCTTTACAGGCTAGCTCTTTCTGGCTGCGAGCTATCTGCAGACGTTCGCATTTTCGGAGCAGCGCTGCCGGAAGCACCCGGCACGGACCACCTAAGCTACGTTTGAAGTTTGAGGGGGCAAGACAAGCAAGCAGCCCCAGTCTCTGTGCCTCTGTGCGAGCAGTGCCATGGGCAGATGAGGCTGAGCAACAGCTTTCCAGGCTAGCTCTTTCTGCCTGCGAGCTATCTGCAGATGTTCGCATTTTCGGAGCAGCGCTGCCACAAGCACCCGGCACAGAACACCTAAGGTACGTTTGAAGTTTGAGGGGACAAGACAAGCAAGCAGCCCCAGTCTCTGTGCCTCTGTGCGAGCAGTGCCATGGGCAGATGAGGCTGAGCAACAGCTTTCCAGGCTAGCTCTTTCTGGCTGCGAGCTATCTGCAGACGTTCGCATTTTTGGAGCAGTGCTGCCGGAGTCGCACGGCACGGACCACCTAAGCTACGTTTGAAGTTTGAGGGGACAAGACAAGCAAGCAGCTCCAGTCTCTGTGCCTCTGTGCAAGCAGTGCCATGGGCAGATGAGGCTGAGCAACAGCTTTCCAGGCTAGCTCTTTCTGCCTGCGAGCTATCTGCAGACGTTCGCATTTTTGAAGCAGGGCTGCCAAAGGCGCCCGGTACAAACAGCCAAAAGCTATGTTTGAAGTTTGAGGGGACAAGACAATCAAGCAGCCCCAGTCTCTGTGCCTCTGTGCGAGCAGTGCCATGGGCAGATGAGGCTGAGCAACAGCTTTCCAGGCTAGCTCTTTCTGCCTGCGAGCTATCTGCAGACGTTTGCATTTTCGGAGCAGGGCTGCTGGAGGCGCCCGGCACGGACCACCTAAGCTACGTTTGAAGTTTGAGGGGGCAAGACAAGCAAGCAGCCCCAGTCTCTGTGCCTCTGTGCGAGCAGTGCCATGGGCAGATGAGGCTGAGCAACAGCTTTCCAGGCTAGCTCTTTCTGCCTGCGAGCTATCTGCAGACGTTCGCATTTTAGGAGCAGGGCTGCCAAAGGCGCCCGGTACAAACAGCCAAAAGATACGTTTGAATTTTGAGGGGGCAAGACAAGCAAGCAGCCCCAGTCTCTGTGCCTCTGTGCGAGCAGTGCCATGGGCAGATGAGGCTGAGCAACAGCTTTCCAGGCTAGCTCTTTCTGCCTGCGAGCTATCTGCAGACGTTCGCATTTTCGGAGCAGGGCTGCCGGAAGCGCCCGGCACAGACCACCTAAGCTACGTTTGAAGTTTGAGGGGGCAAGACAAGCAAGCAGCCCCAGTCTCTGTGCCTCTGTGCGAGCAGTGCCATGGGCAGATGAGGCTGAGCAACAGCTTTCCAGGCTAGCTCTTTCTGGCTGCGAGCTATCTGCAGACGTTCGCATTTTCGGAGCAGCGCTGCCGGAAGCACCCAGCACGGACCACCTAAGCTACGTTTGAAGTTTGAGGGGGCAAGACAAGCAAGCAGCCCCAGTCTCTGTGCCTCTGTGCATGCAGTGCCATGGGCAGATGAGGCTGAGCAACAGCTTTCCAGGCTAGCCCTTTCTGCCTGCGAGCTATTTACAGACGTTCACATTTTCGGAGCAGGGCTGCCGGAAGCACCCGGCACGGACAACCTAAGCTACGTTTGAAGTTTGAGGGGGCAAGACAAGCAAGCAGCCCCAGTCTCTGTGCCTCTGTGCGAGCAGTGCCATGGGCAGATAAGGCTGAGCAACAGCTTTCCAGGCTAGCTCTTTCTGGCTGCGAGCTATCTGCAGACGTTCGCATTTTCGGAGCAGGGCTGCCAAAGGCGCCCGGCACGGACCACCTAAGCTACGTTTGAAGTTTGAGGGGGCAAGACAAGCAAGCAGCCCCAGTCTCTGTGCCTCTGTGCGAGCAGTGCCATGGGCAGATGAGGCTGAGCAACAGCTTTCCAGGCTAGCTCTTTCTGGCTGCGAGCTATCTGCAGACGTTCGCATTTTCGGAGCAGCGCTGCCGGAAGCGCCGGGCACAGACCACCTAAGCTACGTTTGAAGTTTGAGGGGGCAAGACAAGCAAGCAGCCCCAGTCTCTGTGCCTCTGTGCGAGCAGTGCCATGGGCAGATGAGGCTGAGCAACAGCTTTCCAGGCTAGCTCTTTCTGCCTGCGAGCTATCTGCAGACGTTCGCATTTTCGGAGCAGCGCTGCCGGAAGCACCCGGCACGGACCACCTAAGCTACGTTTGAAGTTTGAGGGGGCAAGACAAGCAAGCAGCCCCAGTCTCTGTGCCTCTGTGCGAGCAGTGCCATGGGCAGATGAGGCTGAGCAACAGCTTTCCAGGCTAGCCCTTTCTGCCTGCGAGCTATCTGCAGACGTTTGCATTTTCGGAGCAGGGCTGCCAAAGGCGCCCGGTACAAACAGCCAAAAGATACGTTTGAATTTTGAGGGGGCAAGACAAGCAAGCAGCCCCAGTCTCTGTGCCTCTGTGCGAGCAGTGCCATGGGCAGATGAGGCTGAGCAACAGCTTTCCAGGCTAGCTCTTTCTGGCTGCGAGCTATCTGCAGACGTTCGCATTTTCGGAGCAGCGCTGCCAAAAGCACCCGGCACAGAACACCTAAGGTACGTTTGAAGTTTGAGGGGGCAAGACAAGCAAGCAGCCCCAGTCTCTGTGCCTCTGTGCGAGCAGTGCCATGGGCAGATGAGGCTGAGCAACAGCTTTCCAGGCTAGCTCTTTCTGCCTGCGAGCTATCTGCAGACGTTCGCATTTTCGGAGCAGCGCTGCCGGAAGCACCCGGCACGGACCACCTAAGCTACGTTTGAAGTTTGAGGGGACAAGACAAACAAGCAGCCCCAGTCTCTGTGCCTCTGTGCGAGCAGTGCCATGGGCAGATGAGGCTGAGCAACAGCTTTCCAGGCTAGCTCTTTCTGCCTGCGAGCTATCTGCAGACGTTTGCATTTTCGGAGCAGGGCTGCCGGAAGCGCCCGGCACGGACCACCTAAGCTACGTTTGAAGTTTGACGGGGCAAGACAAGCCAGCAGTCCCAGTCTCTGTGCCTCTGTGCGAGCAGTGCCATGGGCAGATGAGGCTGAGCAACAGCTTTCCAGGCTAGCTCTTTCTGCCTGCGAGCTATCTGCAGACGTTCGCATTTTCGAAGCAGGGCTGCCAAAGGCGCCCGGTACAAACAGCCAAAAGATACGTTTGAAGTTTGAGGGGGCAAGACAAGCAAGCAGCCCCAGTCTCTGTGCCTCTGTGCGAGCAGTGCCACAGGCAGATGAGGCTGAGCAACAGCTTTCCAGGCTAGCTCTTTCTGCCTGCGAGCTATCTGCAGACGTTCGCATTTTTGGAGCAGGGCTGCCGGAGGCGCCCGGCACGGACCACCTAAGCTACTTTTGAAGTTTGAGGGGACAAGACAAGCAAGCAGCCCCAGTCTCTGTGCCTCTGTGCGAGCAGTGCCATGGGCAGATGAGGCTGAGCAACAGCTTTCCAGGCTAGCTCTTTCTGCCTGCGAGCTATCTGCAGACGTTCGCATTTTCGGAGCAGGGCTGCCGGAGGCGCCCGGCACGGACCACCTAAGCTACGTTTGAAGTTTGAGGGGGCAAGACAAGCAAGCAGCCCCAGTCTCTGTGCCTCTGTGCGAGCAGTGCCATGGGCAGATGAGGCTGAGCAACAGCTTTCCAGGCTAGCTCTTTCTGCCTGCGAGCTATCTGCAGACGTTCGCATTTTCGGAGCAGCGCTGCTGGAAGCACCCGGCACGGACCACCTAAGTTACGTTTGTAGTTTGAGGGGACAAGACAAGCAAGCAGCCCCAGTCTCTGTGCCTCTGTGCGAGCAGTGCCATGGGCAGATGAGGCTGAGCAACAGCTTTCCAGACTAGCTCTTTCTGCCTGCGAGCTATCTGCAGACGTTTGCGTTTTCGGAGCAGGGCTGCCGGAGATGCCCGGCAAGGACCACCTAAGCTACGTTTGAAGTTTGAGGGGACAAGACAAGCAAGCAGCCCCAGTCTCTGTGCCTCTGTGCGAGCAGTGCCATGGGCAGATGAGGCTGAGCAACAGCTTTCCAGGCTAGCTCTTTCTGCCTGCGAGCTATCTGCAGACGTTCGCATTTTCGGAGCAGGGCTGCTGGAGGCGCCCGGCACGGACCACCTAAGCTACGTTTGAAGTTTGAGGGGGCAAGACAAGCAAGCAGCCCCAGTCTCTGTGCCTCTGTGCGAGCAGTGCCATGGGCAGATGAGGCTGAGCAACAGCTTTCCAGGCTAGCTCTTTCTGGCTGCGAGCTATCTGCAGACGTTCGCATTTTCGAAGCAGGGCTGCCAAAGGCGCCCGGTACAAACAGCCAAAAGCTACGTTTGAAGTTTGAGGGGGCAAGACAAGCAAGCAGCCCCAGTCTCTGTGCCTCTGTGCGAGCAGTGCCATGGGCAGATGAGGCTGAGCAACAGCTTTCCAGGCTAGCTCTTTCTGGCTGCGAGCTATCTGCAGACGTTCGCATTTTTGGAGCAGTGCTGCCGGAGGCGCCCGGCACGGACCACCTAAGCTACGTTTGAAGTTTGAGGGGACAAGACAAGCAAGCAGCCCCAGTCTCTGTGCCTCTGTGCGAGCAGTGCCACAGGCAGATGAGGCTGAGCAACAGCTTTCCAGGCTAGCTCTTTCTGCCTGCGAGCTATCTGCAGACGTTCGCATTTTTGGAGCAGGGCTGCCGGAGGCGCCCGGCACGGACCACTTAAGCTACTTTTGAAGTTTGAGGGAACAAGACAAGCAAGCAGCCCCAGTCTCTGTGCCTCTGTGCGAGCAGTGCCATGGGCAGATGAGGCTGAGCAACAGCTTTCCAGACTAGCTCTTTCTGCCTGCGAGCTATCTGCAGACGTTTGCGTTTTCGGAGCAGGGCTGCCGGAGATGCCCGGCAAGGACCACCTTAGCTACGTTTGAAGTTTGAGGGGACAGGACAAGCAAGCCGCCCCATTCTCTGTGCCTCTGTGCGAGCAGTGCCATGGGCAGATGAGGCTGAGCAACAGCTTTACAGGCTAGCTCTTTCTGCCTGCGAGCTATCTGCAGACGTTCGCATTTTCGGAGCAGGGCTGCCGCAAGCACCCGGCACGGACCACCCAAGCTATATTTGAAGTTTGAGGGGACAAGACAAGCAAGCAGCCCCAGTCTCTGTGCCTCTGTGCGAGCAGTGCCATGGGCAGATGAGGCTGAGCAACAGCTTTCCAGGCTAGCTCTTTCTGCCTGCGAGCTATCTGCAGACGTTCGCATTTTCGGAGCAGGGCTGCCGGAAGTGCTCGGCACAGACCACCTAAGCTACGTTTGAAGTTTGAGAGGGCAAGACAAGCAAGCAGCCCCAGTCTCTGTGCCTCTGTGCGAGCAGTGCCATGGGCAGATGAGGCTGAGCAACAGCTTTCCAGGCTAGCTCTTTCTGCCTGCGAGCTATCTGCAGACGTTTGCATTTTCGGAGCAGTGCTGCCGGAGGCGCACGGCACGGACCACCTAAGCTACGTTTGAAGTTTGAGGGGACAAGACAAGCAAGCAGCCCCAGTCTCTGTGCCTCTGTGCGAGCAGTGCCATGGGCAGATGAGGCTGAGCAACAGCTTTCCAGGCTAGCTCTTTCTGCCTGCGAGCTATCTGCAGATGTTCGCATTTTCGGAGCAGCGCTGCCGGAAGCACCCGGCACGGACCACCTAAGCTACGTTTGAAGTTTGAGGGGACAAGACAAGCAAGCAGCCCCAGTCTCTGTGCCTCTGTGCGAGCAGTGTCATGGGCAGATGAGGCTGAGCAACAGCTTTCCAGGCTAGCCCTTTCTGCCTGCGAGCTATCTGCAGACGTTTGCATTTTCGGAGCAGGGCTGCCAAAGGCGCCCGGTACAAACCGCCAAAAGATACGTTTGAATTTTGAGGGGCCAAGACAAGCAAGCAGCCCCAGTCTCTGTGCCTCTGTGCGAGCAGTGCCATGGGCAGATGAGGCTGAGCAACAGCTTTCCAGGCTAGCTCTTTCTGCCTGCGAGCTATCTGCAGACGTTAGCATTTTCGGAGCAGGGCTGCCGGAAGCACCCGGCACGGACCACCTAAGCTACGTTTGAAGTTTGAGGGGGCAAGACAAGCAAGCAGCCCCAGTCTCTGTGCCTCTGTGCGAGCAGTGCCATGGGCAGATGAGGCTGAGCAACAGCTTTCCAGGCTAGCTCTTTCTGCCTGCGAGCTATCTGCAGACGTTCGCATTTTCGGAGCAGCGCTGCCGGAAGCACCCGGCACGGACCACCTAAGCTACGTTTGAAGTTTGAGGGGGCAAGACAAGCAAGCAGCCCCAGTCTCTGTGCCTCTGTGCGAGCAGTGCCATGGGCAGATGAGGCTGAGCAACAGCTTTCCAGGCTAGCTCTTTCTGGCTGCGAGCTATCTGCAGACGTTCGCATTTTCGGAGCAGGGCTGCCGGAAGCGGCCGGCACAGACCACCTAAGCTACTTTTGAAGTTTGAGGGGACAAGACAAGCAAGCAGCCCCAGTCTCTGTGCCTCTGTGCAAGCAGTGCCATGGGCAGATGAGGCTGAGCAACAGCTTTCCAGGCTAGCTCTTTCTGCCTGCGAGCTATCTGCAGACGTTCGCATTTTCGAAGCAGGGCTGCCAAAGGCGCCCGGTACAAACAGCCAAAAGATACGTTTGAATTTTGAGGGGGCAAGACAAGCAAGCAGCCCCAGTCTCTGTGCCTCTGTGCGAGCAGTGCCATGGGCAGATGAGGCTGAGCAACAGCTTTCCAGGCTAGCTCTTTCTGCCTGCAAGCTATCTGCAGACGTTCGCATTTTCGGAGCAGGGCTGCCGGAAGCGCCCGGCACAGACCACCTAAGCTACGTTTGAAGTTTGAGGGTGCAAGACAAGCAAGCAGCCCCAGTCTCTGTGCCTCTGTGCGAGCAGTGCCATGGGCAGATGAGGCTGAGCAACAGCTTTCCAGGCTAGCTCTTTCTGGCTGCGAGCTATCTGCAGACGTTCGAATTTTCGAAGCAGCGCTGCCGGAAGCACCCAGCGCGGACCACCTAAGCTACGTTTGAAGTTTGAGGGGGCAAGACAAGCAAGCAGCCCCAGTCTCTGTGCCTCTGTGCGAGCAGTGCCATGGGCAGATGAGGCTGAGCAACAGCTTTCCAGGCTAGCTCTTTCTGGCTGCGAGCTATCTGCAGACGTTCGCATTTTCGAAGCAGGGCTGCCAAAGGCGCCCGGTACAAACAGCCAAAAGATACGTTTGAAGTTTGAGGGGGCAAGACAAGCAAGCAGCCCCAGTCTCTGTGCCTCTGTGCGAGCAGTGCCATGGGCAGATGAGGCTGAGCAACAGCTTTCCAGGCTAGCTCTTTCTGGCTGCGAGCTATCTGCAGACGTTTGCATTTTCGGAGCAGTGCTGCCGGAGACGCACGGCACGGACCACCTAAGCCACGTTTGAAGTTTGAGGGGACAAGACAAGCAAGCAGCCCCAGTCTCTGTGCCTCTGTGCGAGCAGTGCCATGGGCAGATGAGGCTGAGCAACAGCTTTCCAGGCTAGCTCTTTCTGCCTGCGAGCTATCTGCAGATGTTCGCATTTTCGGAGCAGCGCTGCCGGAAGCACCCGGCACGGACGACCTAAGCTACGTTTGAAGTTTGAGGGGACAAGACAAGCAAGCAGCCCCAGTCTCTGTGCCTCTGTGCGAGCAGTGCCATGGGCAGATGAGGCTGAGCAACAGCTTTCCAGGCTAGCCCTTTCTGCCTGCGAGCTATCTGCAGACGTTTGCATTTTCGGAGCAGGGCTGCCAAAGGCGCCCGGTACAAACAGCCAAAAGATACGTTTGAATTTTGAGGGGGCAAGACAAGCAAGCAGCCCCAGTCTCTGTGCCTCTGTGCGAGCAGTGCCATGGGCAGATGAGGCTGAGCAACAGCTTTCCAGGCTAGCTCTTTCTGGCTGCGAGCTATCTGCAGACGTTCACATTTTCGGAGCAGGGCTGCCGGAAGCGCCCGGCACGGACCACCTAAGCTACGTTTGAAGTTTGAGGGGGCAAGACAAGCAAGCAGCCCCAGTCTCTGTGCCTCTGTGCGAGCAGTGCCATGGGCAGATGAGGCCGAGCAACAGCTTTACAGGCTAGCTCTTTCTGCCTGCGAGCTATCTGCAGACGTTCGCATTTTTGGAGCAGTGCTGCCGGAGTCGCCCGGCACGGACCACCTAAGCTACGTTTGAAGTTTGAGGGGACAAGACAAGCAAGCAGCCCCAGTCTCTGTGCCTCTGTGCGAGCAGTGCCATGGGCAGATGAGGCTGAGCAACAGCTTTCCAGGCTAGCCCTTTCTGCCTGCGAGCTATCTGCAGATGTTCGCATTTTCGGAGCAGGGCTGCCAAAGGCGCCCGGCACGGAACACCTAAGATACATTTGAAGTTTGAGGGGACAAGACAAGGAAGCAGCCCCAGTCTCTGTGCCTCTGTGCAAGCAGTGCCATGGGCAGATGAGGCTGAGCAACAGTTTTCCAGGCTAGCCCTTTCTGCCTGCGAGCTATCTGCAGACGTTCGCATTTTCGGAGCAGGGCTGCCGGAAGCACCCGGCACAGACCACCTAAGCTACGTTTGAAGTTTGAGGGGGCAAGACAAGCAAGCAGCCCCAGTCTCTGTGCCTCTGTGCGAGCAGTGCCATGGGCAGATGAGGCTGAGCAACAGCTTTCCAGGCTAGCTCTTTCTGCCTGCGAGCTATCTGCAGATGTTCGCATTTTCGGAGCAGGGCTGCTGGAGGCGCCCGGCACGGAACACCTAAGCTACATTTGAAGTTTGAGGGGACAAGACAAGCAAGCAGCCCCAGTCTCTGTGCCTCTGTGCGAGCAGTGCCATGGGCAGATGAGGCTGAGCAACAGCTTTCCAGGCTAGCCCTTTCTGCCTGCGAGCTATCTGCAGACGTTCGCATTTTCGGAGCAGGGCTGCCGGAAGCACCCGGCACGGACAACCTAAGCTACGTTTGAAGTTTGAGGGGGCAAGACAAGCAAGCAGCCCCAGTCTCTGTGCCTCTGTGCGAGCAGTGCCATGGGCAGATAAGGCTGAGCAACAGCTTTCCAGGCTAGCTCTTTCTGGCTGCGAGCTATCTGCAGACGTTCGCATTTTCGAAGCAGGGCTGCCAAAGGCGCCCGGTACAAACAGCCAAAAGATACGTTTGAAGTTTGAGGGGGCAAGACAAGCAAGCAGCCCCAGTCTCTGTGCCTCTGTGCGAGCAGTGCCATGGGCAGATGAGGCTGAGCAACAGCTTTCCAGGCTAGCTCTTTCTGGCTGCGAGCTATCTGCAGACGTTTGCATTTTCGGAGCAGTGCTGCCGGAGACGCACGGCACGGACCACCTAAGCCACGTTTGAAGTTTGAGGGGACAAGACAAGCAAGCAGCCCCAGTCTCTGTGCCTCTGTGCGAGCAGTGCCATGGGCAGATGAGGCTGAGCAACAGCTTTCCAGGCTAGCTCTTTCTGCCTGCGAGCTATCTGCAGATGTTCGCATTTTCGGAGCAGCGCTGCCGGAAGCACCCGGCACGGACGACCTAAGCTACGTTTGAAGTTTGAGGGGACAAGACAAGCAAGCAGCCCCAGTCTCTGTGCCTCTGTGCGAGCAGTGCCATGGGCAGATGAGGCTGAGCAACAGCTTTCCAGGCTAGCCCTTTCTGCCTGCGAGCTATCTGCAGACGTTTGCATTTTCGGAGCAGGGCTGCCAAAGGCGCCCGGTACAAACAGCCAAAAGATACGTTTGAATTTTGAGGGGGCAAGACAAGCAAGCAGCCCCAGTCTCTGTGCCTCTGTGCGAGCAGTGCCATGGGCAGATGAGGCTGAGCAACAGCTTTCCAGGCTAGCTCTTTCTGGCTGCGAGCTATCTGCAGACGTTCACATTTTCGGAGCAGGGCTGCCGGAAGCGCCCGGCACGGACCACCTAAGCTACGTTTGAAGTTTGAGGGGGCAAGACAAGCAAGCAGCCCCAGTCTCTGTGCCTCTGTGCGAGCAGTGCCATGGGCAGATGAGGCCGAGCAACAGCTTTACAGGCTAGCTCTTTCTGCCTGCGAGCTATCTGCAGACGTTCGCATTTTTGGAGCAGTGCTGCCGGAGTCGCCCGGCACGGACCACCTAAGCTACGTTTGAAGTTTGAGGGGACAAGACAAGCAAGCAGCCCCAGTCTCTGTGCCTCTGTGCGAGCAGTGCCATGGGCAGATGAGGCTGAGCAACAGCTTTCCAGGCTAGCCCTTTCTGCCTGCGAGCTATCTGCAGATGTTCGCATTTTCGGAGCAGGGCTGCCAAAGGCGCCCGGCACGGAACACCTAAGATACATTTGAAGTTTGAGGGGACAAGACAAGGAAGCAGCCCCAGTCTCTGTGCCTCTGTGCAAGCAGTGCCATGGGCAGATGAGGCTGAGCAACAGTTTTCCAGGCTAGCCCTTTCTGCCTGCGAGCTATCTGCAGACGTTCGCATTTTCGGAGCAGGGCTGCCGGAAGCACCCGGCACAGACCACCTAAGCTACGTTTGAAGTTTGAGGGGGCAAGACAAGCAAGCAGCCCCAGTCTCTGTGCCTCTGTGCGAGCAGTGCCATGGGCAGATGAGGCTGAGCAACAGCTTTCCAGGCTAGCTCTTTCTGCCTGCGAGCTATCTGCAGATGTTCGCATTTTCGGAGCAGGGCTGCTGGAGGCGCCCGGCACGGAACACCTAAGCTACATTTGAAGTTTGAGGGGACAAGACAAGCAAGCAGCCCCAGTCTCTGTGCCTCTGTGCGAGCAGTGCCATGGGCAGATGAGGCTGAGCAACAGCTTTCCAGGCTAGCCCTTTCTGCCTGCGAGCTATCTGCAGACGTTCGCATTTTCGGAGCAGGGCTGCCGGAAGCACCCGGCACGGACAACCTAAGCTACGTTTGAAGTTTGAGGGGGCAAGACAAGCAAGCAGCCCCAGTCTCTGTGCCTCTGTGCGAGCAGTGCCATGGGCAGATAAGGCTGAGCAACAGCTTTCCAGGCTAGCTCTTTCTGGCTGCGAGCTATCTGCAGACGTTCGCATTTTCGGAGCAGCGCTGCCAAAGGCGCCCGGCACGGACCACCTAAGCTACGTTTGAAGTTTGAGGGGACAAGACAAGCAAGCAGCCCCAGTCTCTGTGCCTCTGTGCATGCAGTGCCATGGGCAGATGAGGCTGAGCAACAGTTTTCCAGGCTAGCTCTTTCTGCCTGCGAGCTATCTGCAGACGTTCGCATTTTCGGAGCAGGGCTGCCGGAAGCGCCCGGCACAGACCACCTAAGCTACGTTTGAAGTTTGAGGGGGCAAGACAAGCAAGCAGCCCCAGTCTCTGTGCCTCTGTGCGAGCAGTGCCATGGGCAGATGAGGCTGAGCAACAGCTTTCCAGGCTAGCTCTTTCTGCCTGCGAGCTATCTGCAGACGTTTGCATTTTCGAAGCAGGGCTGCCGGAAGCGCCCGGCACGGACCACCTAAGCTACGTTTGAAGTTTGAGGGGGCAAGACAAGCAAGCAGCCCCAGTCTCTGTGCCTCTGTGCGAGCAGTGCCATGGGCAGATGAGGCTGAGCAACGGCTTTCCAGGCTAGCTCTTTCTGCCTGCGAGCTATCTGCAGACGTTCGCATTTTCGAAGCAGGGCTGCCAAAGGCGCCCGATACAAACAGCCAAAAGCTACGTTTGAAGTTTGAGGGGGCAAGACAAGCAAGCAGCCCCAGTCTCTGTGCCTCTGTGCGAGCAGTGCCACGGGCAGATGAGGCTGAGCAACAGCTTTCCAGGCTAGCTCTTTCTGGCTGCGAGCTATCTGCAGACGTTTGCGTTTTTGGAGCAGTGCTGCCGGAGGCGCCCGGCACGGACCACCTAAGCTACGTTTGAAGTTTGAGGGGACAAGACAAGCAAGCAGCCCCAGTCTCTGTGCCTCTGTGCGAGCAGTGCCATGGGCAGATGAGGCTGAGCAACAGCTTTCCAGGCTAGCTCTTTCTGGCTGCGAGCTATCTGCAGACGTTCGCATTTTCGGAGCAGGGCTGCCGGAAGCGCTCGGCACGGACCACCTAAGCTACGTTTGAAGTTTGAGGGGGCAAGACAAGCAAGCAGCCCCAGTCTCTGTGCCTCTGTGCGAGCAGTGCCATGGGCAGATGAGGCTGAGCAACAGCTTTACAGGCTAGCTCTTTCTGCCTGCGAGCTATCTGCAGACGTTCGCATTTTCGAAGCAGGGCTGCCAAAGGCGCCCGGTACAAACAGCCAAAAGCTACGTTTGAAGTTTGAGGGGGCAAGACAAGCAAGCAGCCCCAGTCTCTGTGCCTCTGTGCGAGCAGTGCCATGGGCAGATGAGGCTGAGCAACAGCTTTCCAGGCTAGCCCTTTCTGCCTGCGAGCTATCTGCAGATGTTCGCATTTTCGGAGCAGGGCTGCCAAAGGCGCCCGGCACGGAACACCTAAGATACATTTGAAGTTTGAGGGGACAAGACAAGGAAGCAGCCCCAGTCTCTGTGCCTCTTTGCAAGCAGTGCCATGGGCAGATGAGGCTGAGCAACAGCTTTCCAGGCTAGCTCTTTCTGCCTGCGAGCTATCTGCAGATGTTCGCATTTTCGGAGCAGGGCTGCTGGAGGCGCCCGGCACGGAACACCTAAGCTACATTTGAAGTTTGAGGGGACAAGACAAGCAAGCAGCCCCAGTCTCTGTGCCTCTGTGCATGCAGTGCCATGGGCAGATGAGGCTGAGCAACAGCTTTCCAGGCTAGCCCTTTCTGCCTGCGAGCTATCTGCAGACGTTCGCATTTTCGGAGCAGGGCTGCCGGAAGCACCCGGCACGGACAACCTAAGCTACGTTTGAAGTTTGAGGGGGCAAGACAAGCAAGCAGCCCCAGTCTCTGTGCCTCTGTGCGAGCAGTGCCATGGGCAGATAAGGCTGAGCAACAGCTTTCCAGGCTAGCTCTTTCTGGCTGCGAGCTATCTGCAGACGTTCGCATTTTCGGAGCAGCGCTGTCAAAGGCGCCCGGCACGGACCACCTAAGCTACGTTTGAAGTTTGAGGGGACAAGACAAGCAAGCAGCCCCAGTCTCTGTGCCTCTGTGCGAGCAGTGCCATGGGCAGATGAGGCTGAGCAACAGTTTCCCAGGCTAGCTCTTTCTGCCTGCGAGCTATCTGCAGACGTCTGCATTTTCGGAGCAGGGCTGCCGGAAGCGCCCGGCACGGACCACCTAAGCTACGTTTGAAGTTTGAGGGGGCAAGACAAGCAAGCAGCCCCAGTCTCTGTGCCTCTGTGCGAGCAGTGCCATGGGCAGATGAGGCTGAGCAACGGCTTTCCAGGCTAGCTCTTTCTGCCTGCGAGCTATCTGCAGACGTTCGCATTTTCGAAGCAGGGCTGCCAAAGGCGCCCGGTACAAACAGCCAAAAGCTACGTTTGAAGTTTGAGGGGGCAAGACAAGCAAGCAGCCCCAGTCTCTGTGCCTCTGTGCGAGCAGTGCCACGGGCAGATGAGGCTGAGCAACAGCTTTCCAGGCTAGCTCTTTCTGGCTGCGAGCTATCTGCAGACGTTTGCATTTTTGGAGCAGTGCTACCGGAGGCGCCCGGCACGGACCACCTAAGCTACGTTTGAAGTTTGAGGGGACAAGACAAGCAAGCAGCCCCAGTCTCTGTGCCTCTGTGCGAGCAGTGCCATGGGCAGATGAGGCTGAGCAACAGCTTTCCAGGCTAGCTCTTTCTGGCTGCGAGCTATCTGCAGACGTTCGCATTTTCGGAGCAGGGCTGCCGGAAGCGCTCGGCACAGATCACCTAAGCTACGTTTGAAGTTTGAGGGGGCAAGACAAGCAAGCAGCCCCAGTCTCTGTGCCTCTGTGCGAGCAGTGCCATGGGCAGATGAGGCTGAGCAACAGCTTTCCAGGCTAGCTCTTTCTGCCTGCGAGCTATCTGCAGACGTTCGCATTTTCGAAGCAGGGCTGCCAAAGGCGCCCGGTACAAACAGCCAAAAGCTACGTTTGAAGTTTGAGGGGGCAAGACAAGCAAGCAGCCCCAGTCTCTGTGCCTCTGTGCGAGCAGTGCCATGGGCAGATGAGGCTGAGCAACAGCTTTCCAGGCTAGCTCTTTCTGCCTGCGAGCTATCTGCAGACGTTCGCATTTTCGGAGCAGGGCTGCCGGAAGCGCTCGGCACAGACCACCTAAGCTACGTTTGAAGTTTGAGGGGGCAAGACAAGCAAGCAGCCCCAGTCTCTGTGCCTCTGTGCGAGCAGTGCCATGGGCAGATGAGGCTGAGCAACAGCTTTACAGGCTAGCTCTTTCTGCCTGCGAGCTATCTGCAGACGTTCGCATTTTCGGAGCAGCGCTGCCAGAAGCACCCGGCACGGATCACCTAAGCTACTTTTGAAGTTTGAGGGGGCAAGACAAGCAAGCAGCCCCAGTCTCTGTGCCTCTGTGCGAGCAGTGCCATGGGCAGATGAGGCTGAGCAACAGCTTTACAGGCTAGCTCTTTCTGCCTGCGAGCTATCTGCAGACGTTCGCATTTTCGGAGCAGGGCTGCTGGAGGCGCCCGGCACGGAACACCTAAGCTACATTTGAAGTTTGAGGGGACAAGACAAGCAAGCAGCCCCAGTCTCTGTGCCTCTGTGCATGCAGTGCCATGGGCAGATGAGGCTGAGCAACAGCTTTCCAGGCTAGCCCTTTCTGCCTGCGAGCTATCTGCAGACGTTCGCATTTTCGGAGCAGGGCTGCCGGAAGCACCCGGCACGGACAACCTAAGCTACGTTTGAAGTTTGAGGGGGCAAGACAAGCAAGCAGCCCCAGTCTCTGTGCCTCTGTGCGAGCAGTGCCATGGGCAGATGAGGCTGAGCAACAGCTTTCCAGGCTAGCTCTTTCTGCCTGCGAGCTATCTGCAGACGTTCGCATTTTCGGAGCAGGGCTGCCGGAAGCGCCCGGCACAGACCACCTAAGCTACGTTTGAAGTTTGAGGGGGCAAGACAAGCAAGCAGCCCCAGTCTCTGTGCCTCTGTGCGAGCAGTGCCATGGGCAGATGAGGCTGAGCAACAGCTTTCCAGGCTAGCTCTTTCTGCCTGCGAGCTATCTGCAGACGTTCGCATTTTCGAAGCAGGGCTGCCAAAGGCGCCCGGTACAAACAGCCAAAAGGTACGTTTGAAGTTTGAGGGGGCAAGACAAGCAAGCAGCCCCAGTATCTGTGCCTCTGTGCGAGCAGTGCCATGGGCAGATGAGGCTGAGCAACAGCTTTACAGGCTAGCTCTTTCTGCCTGCGAGCTATCTGCAAATGTTGGCATTTTCGGAGCAGCGCTGCCGGAAGCACCCGGCACGGACCACCTAAGTTACATTTGTAGTTTGAGGGGACAAGACAAGCAAGCAGCCCCAGTCTCTGTGCCTCTGTGCGAGCAGTGCCATGGGCAGATGAGGCTGAGCAACAGCTTTCCAGGCTAGCTCTTTCTGGCTGCGAGCTATCTGCAGACGTTCGCATTTTCGGAGCAGGGCTGCCGGAAGCGGCCGGCACAGACCACTTAAGCTACTTTTGAAGTTTGAGGGGACAAGACAAGCAAGCAGCCCCAGTCTCTGTGCCTCTGTGCAAGCAGTGCCATGGGCAGATGAGGCTGAGCAACAGCTTTCCAGGCTAGCTCTTTCTGCCTGCGAGCTATCTGCAGACGTTCGCATTTTCGAAGCAGGGCTGCCAAAGGCGCCCGGTAGAAACAGCCAAAAGCTACGTTTGAAGTTTGAGGGGGCAAGACAAGCAAGCAGCCCCAGTCTCTGTGCCTCTGTGCGAGCAGTGCCACGGGCAGATGAGGCTGAGCAACAGCTTTCCAGGCTAGCTCTTTCTGCCTGCGAGCTATCTGCAGACGTTCGCATTTTGGGAGCAGGGCTGCCGAAGGCGCCCGGCACGTACACCCAGAGATACATTTGAAGTTTGAGGTGGCAAGACAAGCAAGCAGCCCCAGTCTCTGTGCCTCTGTGCGAGCAGTGCCATGGGCAGATGAGGCTGAGCAACAGCTTTCCAGGCTAGCTCTTTCTGCCTGCGAGCTATCTGCAGACGTTTGCGTTTTCGGAGCAGGGCTGCCGGAGATGCCCGGCAAGGACCACCTAAGCTACGTTTGAATTTTGAGGGGGCAAGACAAGCAAGCAGCCCCAGTCTCTGTGCCTCTGTGCGAGCAGTGCCATGGGCAGATGAGGCTGAGCAACAGCTTTCCAGGCTAGCTCTTTCTGCCTGCGAGCTATCTGCAGACGTTCGCATTTTTGGAGCAGTGCTGCTGGAGGCGCCCGGCACGGAACACCTAAGATACATTTGAAGTTTGAGGGGACAAGACAAGCAAGCAGCCCCAGTCTCTGTGCCTCTGTGCGAGCAGTGCCATGGGCAGATGAGGCTGAGCAACAGCTTTCCAGGCTAGCTCTTTCTGCCTGCGAGCTATCTGCAGACGTTCGCATTTTCGAAGCAGCGCTGCCGGAAGCACCCAGCACGGACCACCTAAGCTACGTTTGAAATTTGAGGGGGCAAGACAAGCAAGCAGCCCCAGTCTCTGTGCCTCTGTGCGAGCAGTGCCATGGGCAGATGAGACTGAGCAACAGCTTTACAGGCTAGCTCTTTCTGGCTGCGAGCTATCTGCAGACGTTCGCATTTTCGGAGCAGGGCTACCGGAAGCGCTCGGCACAGATCACGTAAGCTACGTTTGAAGTTTGAGGGGGCAAGACAAGCAAGCAGCCCCAGTCTCTGTGCCTCTGTGCGAGCAGTGCCATGGGCAGATGAGGCTGAGCAACAGCTTTCCAGGCTAGCCCTTTCTGCCTGCGAGCTATCTGCAGACGTTTGCATTTTCGGAGCAGGGCTGCCAAAGGCGCCCGGTACAAACAGCCAAAAGATACGTTTGAAGTTTGAGGGGGCAAGACAAGCAAGCAGCCCCAGTCTCTGTGCCTCTGTGCGAGCAGTGCCATGGGCAGATGAGGCTGAGCAACAGCTTTCCAGGCTAGCTCTTTCTGCCTGCGAGCTCTCTGCAGACGTTCGCCTTTTCAGAGCAGGGCTCCTGTAGGCCCCCTGCACGAACCCCCCAAAGCTACGTTTGAAGTTGGAGGTGGGAAGCCAAGCAAGCAGCCCCAGTCTCTATGCCTCTGTGCGAGCAGCACCATGGGCAGATGAGGCTGAGCAACAGCTTCCCAGGCTAGCTCTTTCTGTCTGTGATCTATCTGCAGATGTTCGCATTTTCAGAGCAGGGCTGCCGGAGATCGCTTGCACGGATCCCCATATATACGTTTGAAGTTTGAGGGGGGAAGACAAGCAAGCAGCCTCAGTCTCTGTGCCTCTGTGCGAGCAGTGCCATGAGCAGATGAGGCTGAGCAACAGCTTTTCAGGCTAGCTTTTTGTGCCTGCGAGCTATTTGCAGACGTTCGCATTTTGGGAGAAACGCTGCCGGAGGTCCCCTGTACGGACCACCTAAGCTACGTTTGAAATTTGAGGTGGCAAGACAAGCCATCAGCCCCAGTCTCTGTGCCTCTGTGCGTGTAGTGCTATGGGCAGATGAGGCTGAGTAACAGCTTTCCAGGCTAGCTTTTTCTGCCTGCGAGCTCTCTGCAGACGTTCGCATTTTCGGAGCAGGGCTGCTAGAGGCTACTTGCACGGACCACCTAAGCTACGTTTGAAGTTTGATGTGGCAAGACAAGCAAGCAGCCCCTGTCTCTGTGCCTCTGTGCGAGTAGTGCCATGGGCATATGAGGCTCAGCAACAGCTTTCCAGGCTAGCTCTTTCTGCCTGCGAGCTATCTGCAGACGTTCGTATTTTCAGAGCATGTCTGCTGGAGGCACCCTGCACGGAACCCAAAATTACATTTGAATTTTGAGGTGGCAAGACAAGCAAGCAGCCCCAGTCTCTGTGCCTCTGTGTGAGCAGTGCCATGGGCAGATGAGGCTGAGCAACAGCTTTCCAGGCTAGCTCTTTGTGGCTGCGAGCTATCTTCAGACGTTCGCATTTTGCGAGCAGGGCTGCCGGAGGTCCCCTGCACGAACCCCCAAATCTACGTTTGAAGTTTGAGGTGGGAAGACAAGCAAGCAGCCCCCGTCTATGTGCCTCTGTGCGAGCTGTGCCATGAGCAGATGAGGCTGAGCAACAGCTTTCCAGGCTAGCCTCTTCTGGCTGCGAGCTACATGCTCTAATACTAGAAGCATATGTGGTTAGCACAGTATACAGTTTGTTTAGGGATAACTACTGAAGAAGGAAACATCAGATATACAATTTCTGTAATGACATGTAACACTATTTGAATAAATTATTTGTTTGGACATAGGAAAAGTTTACATAGCTAAGAACCTATCCCTCAGGGAATATGTATATATTTTTTTTGCAACCTGTCCAAGCAATTAATTCTGTTTGCTTTCTTTCTTCTGTTCTGTTGTGTTCACATTTAGTATTCTCTTGCGTTCTGTAATATTGTGTTGTGTTCTCCTGTGTTCTGATGTGTACTCATTTTTAGTGTTCTGTTGTTTTTTGTTCTGTTCTGTTGTGTTCTGTTGTGTTCTGCTGTGTTCTGATGTGTTCTTTTGTGTTCTGATGTATTGTATTCTTTTTGGTTCTGTTCTGTTTTTTTCTGTTTTGTTCTGATGTGTTCTATTGTGTTCTGATGTGTAGTGTTCTATTGTGTTCTGATATGTTTTCTTGTGTTCTCATTTATAGTATTCTCCTGTGTTCTGATGTGTTCTGCTGTGTTATGTTGTGTTCTGTTGTGTTCTCTGATGTTCTGATGTATTCTCATGTGTACTGTTCTGTTGTGTTCTTTTGTGTTCTGTTGTGTTCTGTTGTGTTCTCATGTGTAGTGTTCTGTTCTGTTCTCTTCTGTTTTGTTCTGTTGTGTTCTATTGTGTTCAATTCTGTTCACATGTGTAGTGTTCTCATGTTCTGTTGTGTTCTTGTGTGTTCTGTTGTGTTCTGATGTGTTCTCATGTGTAGTATTGTGTTGTGTTCTATTGTGTTCTTTTGTGTTCTGTTGTGTCTTCATGTGTTGTGTTGTGTTCTGTTTTGTTCTGATGTGTTCTCGTGTAGTGTTCTTTTGTGTTCTGTTGTGTTCTGTTGTGTTCTGTTGTGTTCTGATGTGTTCTCAGGTGCAGTGTTCTTTTGTGTTCTGTTGTGTTCTGTTGTGTTCTCATGTGTAGTGTTCTGTTGTGTTCTCTTGTGTTCTGTTGTGTTCTGATGTGTACTCATGTATAGTGTTCTGTTGTGTTCTGTTGTGTTCTGATTACTTCACATGTAGCATTTTGTAGTGCTGTGTAGTGTTCTGTTGTGTTCTGCTGTGTTATGATGTGTTCTGATGTGTTCTGTTGTGTTCTGATGTGTTGTATTCTCTTGTGTTCTCTTGTGTTCTGATGTGTTCTCGTGTGCAGTGTTCTTTTGTGTTCTGTTGTGTTCTGTTGTGTTCTGTTGTGTTCAGTGGTGTTCTGTTGTGTTCTGTGTGTTCTGTTGTGTTCTGATGTGTTCTCATGTGTAGTGTTCTGTTGTTTTCTGTTGTCTTTTCTGTTGTGTTCTGCTGTGTTCTGATGTGTTCTGTTGTGGTCTGTTGTGTTCTCATGTGTAGTGTTCTGTTGTGTTGTGTTGTGATCTCTTGTGCTCTGTTGTGTTTACGTGTAGTGTTCTGTGATGTGTAATATTGTGTTGTGTTCTGTTGTGTTCTGTTGTGTTCTGTTGTGTTCTGTTTTGTTCTGATGTGTTCTGCTGTGTTCTGTTGTGTTCTAATGTGTTGTGTTCTGTTGTGTTCTGTTGTGTTCTGTTGTGTTCTGATGTGTTCTGCTGTGTTCTCATTTTCAGTGTTCTGTTGTTTTTTGTTGTGCTCTGATGTGTTCTGTTATATTCTGATGTGCAGTGTTCTGTTGTGTTCTGTTGTGTTCTCTTGTGTTCTCATGTGTTCTCATGTGTAGTGTTCTGTTGTCTTCTGTTGTGTTCAGTGGTGTTCTGTTGTGTTCTGTGTGTTCTGTTGTGTTCTGCTGTGTTCTCATGTGTAGTGTTCTGTTGTTTTCTGTTGTCTTTTCTGTTGTGTTCTGCTGTGTTCTGATGTGTTCTGTTGTGGTCTGTTGTGTTCTCATGTGTAGTGTTCTGTTGTGTTGTGTTGTGATCTCTTGTGCTCTGTTGTGTTTACGTGTAGTGTTCTGTGATGTGTAATATTTTGTTGTGTTCTGTTGTGTTCTGTTGTGTTCTGTTGTGTTCTGTTTTGTTCTGATGTGTTCTGCTGTGTTCTGTTGTGTTCTAATGTGTTGTGTTCTGTTGTGTTCTGTTGTGTTCTGTTGTGTTCTGATGTGTTCTGCTGTGTTCTCATTTTCAGTGTTCTGTTGTTTTTTGTTGTGCTCTGATGTGTTCTGTTATATTCTGATGTGCAGTGTTCTGTTGTGTTCTGTTGTGTTCTCATGTGTTCTCATGTGTTCTCATGTGTAGTGTTCTGTTGTGTTCTGATGTGTTCTCTTGTGTTCTCGTGTATTTTTCTGTTCTGTTGTGTTCTGTTGTGTTCTACTGTGTTCTGTTCACATATGTAGTGTTGAGTTGTGTGCAGTGATGTTCTTATGTGTTCTGTTGTGTTCTGATGTGTTCTCATGTGTACTATTGCGTTGTCTTCTGTAGTGTTTTCAAGTGTAGTGTTCTGTTGTGTTCTGTTTTGTTATGATGTGTTCTCCTGTGTAGTGTTCTACTGTGTTCCGTAGTCTTCTGTTGTGTTCTGTTGTATTCTCTTGGGTTCTGTGATGTTCTGATGTGTAGTGTTCTGTTTCGTTCTATTGTGTTCTGATGTGTTCACATGTGAAGTGTTCTGTTGTGTTCTGTTCTCTTCAACTGTGTAGTGTTCTGTTTTGTTCTGTTGTGTTCTCTTGTCTTCACATGTGTAGTGTTCTGCTGTGTTCTGTTTGGTTCTGATGTGTTCTGATGTGTTCTCATTTTCACCGGACTCCAGGAAGGGGCGCAGCCGGGGGGTGGGGGCTGACCCCACCTGGCCAAACAGAGCCCAGTGTTCCATACCCTGTGACGTCACGCTGGGTTCCGGTGGGGAGGGCGGGGCGGCGGGAAGGCACTCGCGCCTTGGGGGGACGCAGCGCCGGTCCTGTTTCGGCAGAGCAGCTGTCTGGGTTGTACGGTTCGTTGTTGTGTTTTCTCCTTATTTGTATCGTTGTTGTTCCTGTTTTCCCTCTGTTTGCTGTTCTGTTAAACTGCCCTTATCCCGACCCACCTGTTTCTGCCTCTTTCTTTTCATTCTCCTCCTCCGCACGCCGGCGGGGGGAGGGGCTGCTGCGTGGCGCTTTTGTTGCCGGCGGCAGCCGAAACCGAAACAGTTTTTCAGCAATTTAAGTCACAGATACGATCTGTAATGGGACAGATGACACTAACTGCATCTGACCATCCTAATATACTCCAGATGTTTATCTTTGCAAATATTGTTAGCTTGCAGTAGACTTTGTGCAAAGGTAGCAAGAGGAAGAGAAGCCTGCCTTTGAATTTTAAAGCTGTCTTTGCATGTGTCATTTTGTGTCCTTCTGTCTACGTGACTCGCAGTACTACACGGCACATTCTGCGGAGCCCCTGATCTGCTAGTGACTGCTCTGTGCGAGCAGTGCCATGGGCAGATGAGACTGAGCAACAGCTTTCCAGGCTAGCTCTTTCTGGCTGCGAGCTATCTGCAGACGTTCGCATTTTTGGAGCAGGGCTCCAGCAGGCCACCTGCACGGACCCCCAAAGTTACGTTTGAAGTTTGAGGTGGCAAGACAAGCAAGCAGCCCCAGTCTCTGTGCCTCTGTGCGAGCAGTGCCATGGGCAGATGAGGCTGAGCAACAGCTTTCCAGGCTAGCTCTTTGTGGCTGCGAGCTATCTTCAGACGTTCGCATTTTGCGAGCAGGGCTGCCGGAGGTCCCCTGCACGAACCCCCAAATCTACGTTTGAAGTTTGAGGTGGGAAGACAAGCAAGCAGCCCCCGTCTCTGTGCCTCTGTGCGAGCTGTGCCATGAGCAGATGAGGCTGAGCAACAGCTTTCCAGGCTAGCCTCTTCTGGCTGCGAGCTACATGCTCTAATACTAGAAGCATATGTGGTTAGCACAGTATACAGTTTGTTTAGGGATAACTACTGAAGAAGGAAACATCAGATATACAATTTCTGTAATGACATGTAACACTATTTGAATTAATTATTTGTTTGGACATAGGAAAAGTTTACATAGCTAAGAACCTATCCCTCAGGGAATATGTATATATTTTTTTTGCAACCTGTCCAAGCAATTAATTCTGTTTGCTTTCTTTCTTCTGTTCTGTTGTGTTCACATTTAGTATTCTCTTGCGTTCTGTAATATTGTGTTGTGTTCTCCTGTGTTCTGATGTGTACTCATTTTTAGTGTTCTGTTGTTTTTTGTTCTGTTCTGTTGCGTTCTGTTGTGTTCTGCTGTGTTCTGATGTGTTCTTTTGTGTTCTGATGTATTGTATTCTTTTTGGTTCTGTTCTGTTTTTTTCTGTTTTGTTCTGATGTGTTCTAATGTGTTCTGATGTGTAGTGTTCTATTGTGTTCTGATATGTTTTCTTGTGTTCTCATTTACAGTATTCTCCTGTGTTCTGATGTGTTCTGCTGTGTTATGTTGTGTTCTGTTGTGTTCTCTGATGTTCTGATGTATTCTCATGTGTACTGTTCTGTTGTGTTCTTTTGTGTTCTGTTGTGTTCTGTTGTGTTCTCATGTGTAGTGTTCTGTTCTGTTCTCTTCTGTTTTGTTCTGTTGTGTTCTATTGTGTTCAATTCTGTTCACATGTGTAGTGTTCTCATGTTCTGTTGTGTTCTTGTGTGTTCTGTTGTGTTCTGATGTGTTCTCATGTGTAGTATTGTGTTGTGTTCTATTGTGTTCTTTTGTGTTCTGTTGTGTCTTCATGTGTTGTGTTGTGTTCTGTTTTGTTCTGATGTGTTCTCGTGTAGTGTTCTTTTGTGTTCTGTTGTGTTCTGTTGTGTTCTGTTGTGTTCTGATGTGTTCTCAGGTGCAGTGTTCTTTTGTGTTCTGTTGTGTTCTGTTGTGTTCTCATGTGTAGTGTTCTGTGGTGTTCTGTTGTGTTCTCTTGTGTTCTGTTGTGTTCTGATGTGTACTCATGTATAGTGTTCTGTTGTGTTCTGTTGTGTTCTGATTACTTCACATGTAGCATTTTGTAGTGCTGTGTAGTGTTCTGTTGTGTTCTGCTGTGTTATGATGTGTTCTGATGTGTTCTGTTGTGTTCTGATGTGTTGTATTCTCTTGTGTTCTCTTGTGTTCTGATGTGTTCTCGTGTGCAGTGTTCTTTTGTGTTCTGTTGTGTTCTGTTGTGTTCTGTTGTGTTCAGTGGTGTTCTGTTGTGTTCTGTGTGTTCTGTTGTGTTCTGATGTGTTCTCATGTGTAGTGTTCTGTTGTTTTCTGTTGTCTTTTCTGTTGTGTTCTGCTGTGTTCTGATGTGTTCTGTTGTGGTCTGTTGTGTTCTCATGTGTAGTGTTCTGTTGTGTTGTGTTGTGATCTCTTGTGCTCTGTTGTGTTTACGTGTAGTGTTCTGTGATGTGTAATATTGTGTTGTGTTCTGTTGTGTTCTGTTGTGTTCTGTTGTGTTCTGTTTTGTTCTGATGTGTTCTGCTGTGTTCTGTTGTGTTCTAATGTGTTGTGTTCTGTTGTGTTCTGTTGTGTTCTGTTGTGTTCTGATGTGTTCTGCTGTGTTCTCATTTTCAGTGTTCTGTTGTTTTTTGTTGTGCTCTGATGTGTTCTGTTATATTCTGATGTGCAGTGTTCTGTTGTGTTCTGTTGTGTTCTCTTGTGTTCTCATGTGTTCTCATGTGTAGTGTTCTGTTGTCTTCTGTTGTGTTCTGCTGTGTTCTGTTGTGTTCTAATGTGTTCTGTTCTGTTCTGTTCTGTTCTGTTGTGTTCTGTTTTGTTCTGATGTGTTCTGCTGTGTTCTCATTTTTAGTGTTCTGTCGTTTTTTGTTGTGTTATGATGTGTTCTGTTATATTCTGATGTGCAGTGTTCTGTTGTGTTCTGTTGTGTTCTCATGTGTTCTCATGTGTTCTCATGTGTAGTGTTCTGTTGTGTTCTGATGTGTTCTCTTGTGTTCTCGTGTATTTTTCTGTTCTGTTGTGTTCTGTTGTGTTCTACTGTGTTCTGTTCACATATGTAGTGTTGAGTTGTGTGCAGTGATGTTCTTATGTGTTCTGTTGTGTTCTGATGTGTTCTCATGTGTACTATTGCGTTGTCTTCTGTAGTGTTTTCAAGTGTAGTGTTCTGTTGTGTTCTGTTTTGTTATGATGTGTTCTCCTGTGTAGTGTTCTACTGTGTTCCGTAGTCTTCTGTTGTGTTCTGTTGTATTCTCTTGGGTTCTGTGATGTTCTGATGTGTAGTGTTCTGTTTCGTTCTATTGTGTTCTGATGTGTTCACATGTGAAGTGTTCTGTTGTGTTCTGTTCTCTTCAACTGTGTAGTGTTCTGTTTTGTTCTGTTGTGTTCTCTTGTCTTCACATGTGTAGTGTTCTGCTGTGTTCTGTTTGGTTCTGATGTGTTCTGATGTGTTCTCATTTTCACCGGACTCCAGGAAGGGGCGCAGCCGGGGGGTGGGGGCTGACCCCACCTGGCCAAACAGAGCCCAGTGTTCCATACCCTGTGACGTCACGCTGGGTTCCGGTGGGGAGGGCGGGGCGGCGGGAAGGCACTCGCGCCTTGGGGGGACGCAGCGCCGGTCCTGTTTCGGCAGAGCAGCTGTCTGGGTTGTACGGTTCGTTGTTGTGTTTTCTCCTTATTTGTATCGTTGTTGTTCCTGTTTTCCCTCTGTTTGCTGTTCTGTTAAACTGCCCTTATCCCGACCCACCTGTTTCTGCCTCTTTCTTTTCATTCTCCTCCTCCGCACGCCGGCGGGGGGAGGGGCTGCTGCGTGGCGCTTTTGTTGCCGGCGGCAGCCGAAACCGAAACAGTTTTTCAGCAATTTAAGTCACAGATACGATCTGTAATGGGACAGATGACACTAACTGCATCTGACCATCCTAATATACTCCAGATGTTTATCTTTGCAAATATTGTTAGCTTGCAGTAGACTTTGTGCAAAGGTAGCAAGAGGAAGAGAAGCCTGCCTTTGAATTTTAAAGCTGTCTTTGCATGTGTCATTTTGTGTCCTTCTGTCTACGTGACTCGCAGTACTACACGGCACATTCTGCGGAGCCCCTGATCTGCTAGTGACTGCTCTGTGCGAGCAGTGCCATGGGCAGATGAGACTGAGCAACAGCTTTCCAGGCTAGCTCTTTCTGGCTGCGAGCTATCTGCAGACGTTCGCATTTTTGGAGCAGGGCTCCAGCAGGCCACCTGCACGGACCCCCAAAGTTACGTTTGAAGTTTGAGGTGGCAAGACAAGCAAGCAGCCCCAGTCTCTGTGCCTCTGTGCGAGCAGTGCCATGGGCAGATGAGGCTGAGCAACAGCTTTCCAGGCTAGCTCTTTGTGGCTGCGAGCTATCTTCAGACGTTCGCATTTTGCGAGCAGGGCTGCCGGAGGTCCCCTGCACGAACCCCCAAATCTACGTTTGAAGTTTGAGGTGGGAAGACAAGCAAGCAGCCCCCGTCTCTGTGCCTCTGTGCGAGCTGTGCCATGAGCAGATGAGGCTGAGCAACAGCTTTCCAGGCTAGCCTCTTCTGGCTGCGAGCTACATGCTCTAATACTAGAAGCATATGTGGTTAGCACAGTATACAGTTTGTTTAGGGATAACTACTGAAGAAGGAAACATCAGATATACAATTTCTGTAATGACATGTAACACTATTTGAATTAATTATTTGTTTGGACATAGGAAAAGTTTACATAGCTAAGAACCTATCCCTCAGGGAATATGTATATATTTTTTTTGCAACCTGTCCAAGCAATTAATTCTGTTTGCTTTCTTTCTTCTGTTCTGTTGTGTTCACATTTAGTATTCTCTTGCGTTCTGTAATATTGTGTTGTGTTCTCCTGTGTTCTGATGTGTACTCATTTTTAGTGTTCTGTTGTTTTTTGTTCTGTTCTGTTGCGTTCTGTTGTGTTCTGCTGTGTTCTGATGTGTTCTTTTGTGTTCTGATGTATTGTATTCTTTTTGGTTCTGTTCTGTTTTTTTCTGTTTTGTTCTGATGTGTTCTAATGTGTTCTGATGTGTAGTGTTCTATTGTGTTCTGATATGTTTTCTTGTGTTCTCATTTACAGTATTCTCCTGTGTTCTGATGTGTTCTGCTGTGTTATGTTGTGTTCTGTTGTGTTCTCTGATGTTCTGATGTATTCTCATGTGTACTGTTCTGTTGTGTTCTTTTGTGTTCTGTTGTGTTCTGTTGTGTTCTCATGTGTAGTGTTCTGTTCTGTTCTCTTCTGTTTTGTTCTGTTGTGTTCTATTGTGTTCAATTCTGTTCACATGTGTAGTGTTCTCATGTTCTGTTGTGTTCTTGTGTGTTCTGTTGTGTTCTGATGTGTTCTCATGTGTAGTATTGTGTTGTGTTCTATTGTGTTCTTTTGTGTTCTGTTGTGTCTTCATGTGTTGTGTTGTGTTCTGTTTTGTTCTGATGTGTTCTCGTGTAGTGTTCTTTTGTGTTCTGTTGTGTTCTGTTGTGTTCTGTTGTGTTCTGATGTGTTCTCAGGTGCAGTGTTCTTTTGTGTTCTGTTGTGTTCTGTTGTGTTCTCATGTGTAGTGTTCTGTGGTGTTCTGTTGTGTTCTCTTGTGTTCTGTTGTGTTCTGATGTGTACTCATGTATAGTGTTCTGTTGTGTTCTGTTGTGTTCTGATTACTTCACATGTAGCATTTTGTAGTGCTGTGTAGTGTTCTGTTGTGTTCTGCTGTGTTATGATGTGTTCTGATGTGTTCTGTTGTGTTCTGATGTGTTGTATTCTCTTGTGTTCTCTTGTGTTCTGATGTGTTCTCGTGTGCAGTGTTCTTTTGTGTTCTGTTGTGTTCTGTTGTGTTCTGTTGTGTTCAGTGGTGTTCTGTTGTGTTCTGTGTGTTCTGTTGTGTTCTGATGTGTTCTCATGTGTAGTGTTCTGTTGTTTTCTGTTGTCTTTTCTGTTGTGTTCTGCTGTGTTCTGATGTGTTCTGTTGTGGTCTGTTGTGTTCTCATGTGTAGTGTTCTGTTGTGTTGTGTTGTGATCTCTTGTGCTCTGTTGTGTTTACGTGTAGTGTTCTGTGATGTGTAATATTGTGTTGTGTTCTGTTGTGTTCTGTTGTGTTCTGTTGTGTTCTGTTTTGTTCTGATGTGTTCTGCTGTGTTCTGTTGTGTTCTAATGTGTTGTGTTCTGTTGTGTTCTGTTGTGTTCTGTTGTGTTCTGATGTGTTCTGCTGTGTTCTCATTTTCAGTGTTCTGTTGTTTTTTGTTGTGCTCTGATGTGTTCTGTTATATTCTGATGTGCAGTGTTCTGTTGTGTTCTGTTGTGTTCTCTTGTGTTCTCATGTGTTCTCATGTGTAGTGTTCTGTTGTCTTCTGTTGTGTTCTGCTGTGTTCTGTTGTGTTCTAATGTGTTCTGTTCTGTTCTGTTCTGTTCTGTTGTGTTCTGTTTTGTTCTGATGTGTTCTGCTGTGTTCTCATTTTTAGTGTTCTGTCGTTTTTTGTTGTGTTATGATGTGTTCTGTTATATTCTGATGTGCAGTGTTCTGTTGTGTTCTGTTGTGTTCTCATGTGTTCTCATGTGTTCTCATGTGTAGTGTTCTGTTGTGTTCTGATGTGTTCTCTTGTGTTCTCGTGTATTTTTCTGTTCTGTTGTGTTCTGTTGTGTTCTACTGTGTTCTGTTCACATATGTAGTGTTGAGTTGTGTGCAGTGATGTTCTTATGTGTTCTGTTGTGTTCTGATGTGTTCTCATGTGTACTATTGCGTTGTCTTCTGTAGTGTTTTCAAGTGTAGTGTTCTGTTGTGTTCTGTTTTGTTATGATGTGTTCTCCTGTGTAGTGTTCTACTGTGTTCCGTAGTCTTCTGTTGTGTTCTGTTGTATTCTCTTGGGTTCTGTGATGTTCTGATGTGTAGTGTTCTGTTTCGTTCTATTGTGTTCTGATGTGTTCACATGTGAAGTGTTCTGTTGTGTTCTGTTCTCTTCAACTGTGTAGTGTTCTGTTTTGTTCTGTTGTGTTCTCTTGTCTTCACATGTGTAGTGTTCTGCTGTGTTCTGTTTGGTTCTGATGTGTTCTGATGTGTTCTCATTTTCACCGGACTCCAGGAAGGGGCGCAGCCGGGGGGTGGGGGCTGACCCCACCTGGCCAAACAGAGCCCAGTGTTCCATACCCTGTGACGTCACGCTGGGTTCCGGTGGGGAGGGCGGGGCGGCGGGAAGGCACTCGCGCCTTGGGGGGACGCAGCGCCGGTCCTGTTTCGGCAGAGCAGCTGTCTGGGTTGTACGGTTCGTTGTTGTGTTTTCTCCTTATTTGTATCGTTGTTGTTCCTGTTTTCCCTCTGTTTGCTGTTCTGTTAAACTGCCCTTATCCCGACCCACCTGTTTCTGCCTCTTTCTTTTCATTCTCCTCCTCCGCACGCCGGCGGGGGGAGGGGCTGCTGCGTGGCGCTTTTGTTGCCGGCGGCAGCCGAAACCGAAACAGTTTTTCAGCAATTTAAGTCACAGATACGATCTGTAATGGGACAGATGACACTAACTGCATCTGACCATCCTAATATACTCCAGATGTTTATCTTTGCAAATATTGTTAGCTTGCAGTAGACTTTGTGCAAAGGTAGCAAGAGGAAGAGAAGCCTGCCTTTGAATTTTAAAGCTGTCTTTGCATGTGTCATTTTGTGTCCTTCTGTCTACGTGACTCGCAGTACTACACGGCACATTCTGCGGAGCCCCTGATCTGCTAGTGACTGCTCTGTGCGAGCAGTGCCATGGGCAGATGAGACTGAGCAACAGCTTTCCAGGCTAGCTCTTTCTGGCTGCGAGCTATCTGCAGACGTTCGCATTTTTGGAGCAGGGCTCCAGCAGGCCACCTGCACGGACCCCCAAAGTTACGTTTGAAGTTTGAGGTGGCAAGACAAGCAAGCAGCCCCAGTCTCTGTGCCTCTGTGCGAGCAGTGCCATGGGCAGATGAGGCTGAGCAACAGCTTTCCAGGCTAGCTCTTTGTGGCTGCGAGCTATCTTCAGACGTTCGCATTTTGCGAGCAGGGCTGCCGGAGGTCCCCTGCACGAACCCCCAAATCTACGTTTGAAGTTTGAGGTGGGAAGACAAGCAAGCAGCCCCCGTCTCTGTGCCTCTGTGCGAGCTGTGCCATGAGCAGATGAGGCTGAGCAACAGCTTTCCAGGCTAGCCTCTTCTGGCTGCGAGCTACATGCTCTAATACTAGAAGCATATGTGGTTAGCACAGTATACAGTTTGTTTAGGGATAACTACTGAAGAAGGAAACATCAGATATACAATTTCTGTAATGACATGTAACACTATTTGAATTAATTATTTGTTTGGACATAGGAAAAGTTTACATAGCTAAGAACCTATCCCTCAGGGAATATGTATATATTTTTTTTGCAACCTGTCCAAGCAATTAATTCTGTTTGCTTTCTTTCTTCTGTTCTGTTGTGTTCACATTTAGTATTCTCTTGCGTTCTGTAATATTGTGTTGTGTTCTCCTGTGTTCTGATGTGTACTCATTTTTAGTGTTCTGTTGTTTTTTGTTCTGTTCTGTTGCGTTCTGTTGTGTTCTGCTGTGTTCTGATGTGTTCTTTTGTGTTCTGATGTATTGTATTCTTTTTGGTTCTGTTCTGTTTTTTTCTGTTTTGTTCTGATGTGTTCTAATGTGTTCTGATGTGTAGTGTTCTATTGTGTTCTGATATGTTTTCTTGTGTTCTCATTTACAGTATTCTCCTGTGTTCTGATGTGTTCTGCTGTGTTATGTTGTGTTCTGTTGTGTTCTCTGATGTTCTGATGTATTCTCATGTGTACTGTTCTGTTGTGTTCTTTTGTGTTCTGTTGTGTTCTGTTGTGTTCTCATGTGTAGTGTTCTGTTCTGTTCTCTTCTGTTTTGTTCTGTTGTGTTCTATTGTGTTCAATTCTGTTCACATGTGTAGTGTTCTCATGTTCTGTTGTGTTCTTGTGTGTTCTGTTGTGTTCTGATGTGTTCTCATGTGTAGTATTGTGTTGTGTTCTATTGTGTTCTTTTGTGTTCTGTTGTGTCTTCATGTGTTGTGTTGTGTTCTGTTTTGTTCTGATGTGTTCTCGTGTAGTGTTCTTTTGTGTTCTGTTGTGTTCTGTTGTGTTCTGTTGTGTTCTGATGTGTTCTCAGGTGCAGTGTTCTTTTGTGTTCTGTTGTGTTCTGTTGTGTTCTCATGTGTAGTGTTCTGTGGTGTTCTGTTGTGTTCTCTTGTGTTCTGTTGTGTTCTGATGTGTACTCATGTATAGTGTTCTGTTGTGTTCTGTTGTGTTCTGATTACTTCACATGTAGCATTTTGTAGTGCTGTGTAGTGTTCTGTTGTGTTCTGCTGTGTTATGATGTGTTCTGATGTGTTCTGTTGTGTTCTGATGTGTTGTATTCTCTTGTGTTCTCTTGTGTTCTGATGTGTTCTCGTGTGCAGTGTTCTTTTGTGTTCTGTTGTGTTCTGTTGTGTTCTGTTGTGTTCAGTGGTGTTCTGTTGTGTTCTGTGTGTTCTGTTGTGTTCTGATGTGTTCTCATGTGTAGTGTTCTGTTGTTTTCTGTTGTCTTTTCTGTTGTGTTCTGCTGTGTTCTGATGTGTTCTGTTGTGGTCTGTTGTGTTCTCATGTGTAGTGTTGTGTTGTGTTGTGTTGTGATCTCTTGTGCTCTGTTGTGTTTACGTGTAGTGTTCTGTGATGTGTAATATTGTGTTGTGTTCTGTTGTGTTCTGTTGTGTTCTGTTGTGTTCTGTTTTGTTCTGATGTGTTCTGCTGTGTTCTGTTGTGTTCTAATGTGTTGTGTTCTGTTGTGTTCTGTTGTGTTCTGTTGTGTTCTGATGTGTTCTGCTGTGTTCTCATTTTCAGTGTTCTGTTGTTTTTTGTTGTGCTCTGATGTGTTCTGTTATATTCTGATGTGCAGTGTTCTGTTGTGTTCTGTTGTGTTCTCTTGTGTTCTCATGTGTTCTCATGTGTAGTGTTCTGTTGTCTTCTGTTGTGTTCTGCTGTGTTCTGTTGTGTTCTAATGTGTTCTGTTCTGTTCTGTTCTGTTCTGTTGTGTTCTGTTTTGTTCTGATGTGTTCTGCTGTGTTCTCATTTTTAGTGTTCTGTCGTTTTTTGTTGTGTTATGATGTGTTCTGTTATATTCTGATGTGCAGTGTTCTGTTGTGTTCTGTTGTGTTCTCATGTGTTCTCATGTGTTCTCATGTGTAGTGTTCTGTTGTGTTCTGATGTGTTCTCTTGTGTTCTCGTGTATTTTTCTGTTCTGTTGTGTTCTGTTGTGTTCTACTGTGTTCTGTTCACATATGTAGTGTTGAGTTGTGTGCAGTGATGTTCTTATGTGTTCTGTTGTGTTCTGATGTGTTCTCATGTGTACTATTGCGTTGTCTTCTGTAGTGTTTTCAAGTGTAGTGTTCTGTTGTGTTCTGTTTTGTTATGATGTGTTCTCCTGTGTAGTGTTCTACTGTGTTCCGTAGTCTTCTGTTGTGTTCTGTTGTATTCTCTTGGGTTCTGTGATGTTCTGATGTGTAGTGTTCTGTTTCGTTCTATTGTGTTCTGATGTGTTCACATGTGAAGTGTTCTGTTGTGTTCTGTTCTCTTCAACTGTGTAGTGTTCTGTTTTGTTCTGTTGTGTTCTCTTGTCTTCACATGTGTAGTGTTCTGCTGTGTTCTGTTTGGTTCTGATGTGTTCTGATGTGTTCTCATTTTCACCGGACTCCAGGAAGGGGCGCAGCCGGGGGGTGGGGGCTGACCCCACCTGGCCAAACAGAGCCCAGTGTTCCATACCCTGTGACGTCACGCTGGGTTCCGGTGGGGAGGGCGGGGCGGCGGGAAGGCACTCGCGCCTTGGGGGGACGCAGCGCCGGTCCTGTTTCGGCAGAGCAGCTGTCTGGGTTGTACGGTTCGTTGTTGTGTTTTCTCCTTATTTGTATCGTTGTTGTTCCTGTTTTCCCTCTGTTTGCTGTTCTGTTAAACTGCCCTTATCCCGACCCACCTGTTTCTGCCTCTTTCTTTTCATTCTCCTCCTCCGCACGCCGGCGGGGGGAGGGGCTGCTGCGTGGCGCTTTTGTTGCCGGCGGCAGCCGAAACCGAAACAGTTTTTCAGCAATTTAAGTCACAGATACGATCTGTAATGGGACAGATGACACTAACTGCATCTGACCATCCTAATATACTCCAGATGTTTATCTTTGCAAATATTGTTAGCTTGCAGTAGACTTTGTGCAAAGGTAGCAAGAGGAAGAGAAGCCTGCCTTTGAATTTTAAAGCTGTCTTTGCATGTGTCATTTTGTGTCCTTCTGTCTACGTGACTCGCAGAACTACACTGCAGGTTCTGCGGAGCCCCTGATCTGCTAGTGACATTAACGGCTAGCTGGGTGGTGGTGGAAGGGTGCCAGTTCTCGCAGTGCGATTTCAGTAAGGAATTTCAAACTAGTTAGACTTCCCTAAAATCCAGAAACTCGTTTACCAGTTCAGGAAGAGGTGGTGGTGTTGCCTTGTCCTGCCAGTGCTGAATGCTGTATGTCCTGGGTTCGGCCAGGACAGGGTTAATTTTCACCGGACTCCAGGAAGGGGCACAGCCAGGGGGTGGGGGCTGACCCCACCTGGCCGAACAGAGCCCGGTGTTCCATACCCTGTGACGTCACGCTGGGTTCCGGTGGGGGGGGCGGGGCGGCGGGAAGGCACTCGCGCCTTGGGGGGACGCAGCGCCGGTCCTGTTTCGGGAGAGCAGCTGTCTGGGTTGTACGGTTCGTTGTTGTGCTTTCTCCTTATTTGTATCGTTGTTGTTCCTGTTTTCCCTCTGTTTGCTGTTCTGTTAAACTGCCCTTATCCCGACCCACCTGTTTCTGCCTCTTTCTTTTCATTCTCCTCCGCACGCCGGCGGGGGGAGGGGCGGCCGCGTGGCGCTTTTGTTGCCGGCGGCAGCCGAAACCGAAACAGTTTTTCAGCAATTTAAGTCACAGATACGATCTGTAATGGGACAGATGACACTAACTGCATCTGACCATCCTAATATACTCCAGATGTTTATCTTTGCAAATATTGTTAGCTTGCAGTAGACTTTGTGCAAAGGTAGCAAGAGGAAGAGAAGCCTGCCTTTGAATTTTAAAGCTTTCTTTGCATGTGTCATTTTGTGTCCTTCTGTCTACGTGACTCGCAGCACTACACGGCACATTCTGCGGAGCCCCTGATCTGCTAGTGACTGCTCTGTGCGAGCAGTGCCATGGGCAGATGAGACTGAGCAACAGCTTTCCAGGCTAGCTCTTTCTGGCTGCGAGCTATCTGCAGACGTTCGCATTTTTGGAGCAGGGCTCCAGCAGGCCACCTGCACGGACCCCCAAAGTTACGTTTGAAGTTTGAGGTGGCAAGACAAGCAAGCAGCCCCAGTCTCTGTGCCTCTGTGCGAGCAGTGCCATGGGCAGATGAGGCTGAGCAACAGCTTTCCAGGCTAGCTCTTTGTGGCTGCGAGCTATCTTCAGACGTTCGCATTTTGCGAGCAGGGCTGCCGGAGGTCCCCTGCACGAACCCCCAAATCTACGTTTGAAGTTTGAGGTGGGAAGACAAGCAAGCAGCCCCCGTCTCTGTGCCTCTGTGCGAGCTGTGCCATGAGCAGATGAGGCTGAGCAACAGCTTTCCAGGCTAGCCTCTTCTGGCTGCGAGCTACATGCTCTAATACTAGAAGCATATGTGGTTAGCACAGTATACAGTTTGTTTAGGGATAACTACTGAAGAAGGAAACATCAAATATACAATTTCTGTAATGACATGTAACACTATTTGAATTAATTATTTGTTTGGACATAGGAAAAGTTTACATAGCTAAGAACCTATCCCTCAGGGAATATGTATATATTTTTTTTGCAACCTGTCCAAGCAATTAATTCTGTTTGCTTTCTTTCTTCTGTTCTGTTGTGTTCACATTTAGTATTCTCTTGCGTTCTGTAATATTGTGTTGTGTTCTCCTGTGTTCTGATGTGTACTCATTTTTAGTGTTCTGTTGTTTTTTGTTCTGTTCTGTTGTGTTCTGTTGTGTTCTGCTGTGTTCTGACGTGTTCTTTTGTGTTCTGATGTATTGTATTCTTTTTGGTTCTGTTCTGTTTTTTTCTGTTTTGTTCTGATGTGTTCTATTGTGTTCTGATGTGTAGTGTTCTATTGTGTTCTGATATGTTTTCTTGTGTTCTCATTTATAGTATTCTCCTGTGTTCTGATGTGTTCTGCTGTGTTATGTTGTGTTCTGTTGTGTTCTCTGATGTTCTGATGTGTTCTCATGTGTACTGTTCTGTTGTGTTCTTTTGTGTTCTGTTGTGTTCTGTTGTGTTCTCATGTGTAGTGTTCTGTTCTGTTCTCTTCTGTTTTGTTCTGTTGTGTTCTATTGTGTTCAATTCTGTTCACATGTGTAGTGTTCTCATGTTCTGTTGTGTTCTTGTGTGTTCTGTTGTGTTCTGATGTGTTCTCATGTGTAGTATTGTGTTGTGTTCTATTGTGCTCTTTTGTGTTCTGTTGTGTCTTCATGTGTTGTGTTGTGTTCTGTTTTGTTCTGATGTGTTCTCGTGTAGTGTTCTTTTGTGTTCTGTTGTGTTCTGTTGTGTTCTGTTGTGTTCTGATGTGTTCTCAGGTGCAGCGTTCTTTTGTATTCTGTTGTGTTCTGTTGTGTTCTCATGTGTAGTGTTCTGTGGTGTTCTGTTGTGTTCTCTTGTGTTCTGTTGTGTTCTGTTGTGTTCTGATTACTTCACATGTAGCATTTTGTAGTGCTGTGTAGTGTTCTGTTGTGTTCTGCTGTGTTATGATGTGTTCTGATGTGTTCTGTTGTGTTCTGATGTGTTGTATTCTCTTGTGTTCTCTTGTGTTCTGATGTGTTCTCGTGTGCAGTGTTCTTTTGTGTTCTGTTGTGTTCTGTTGTGTTCTGTTGTGTTCAGTGGTGTTCTGTTGTGTTCTGTGTGTTCTGTTGTGTTCTGATGTGTTCTCATGTGTAGTGTTCTGTTGTTTTCTGTTGTCTTTTCTGTTGTGTTCTGCTGTGTTCTGATGTGTTCTGTTGTGGTCTGTTGTGTTCTCATGTGTAGTGTTCTGTTGTGTTGTGTTGTGATCTCTTGTGCTCTGTTGTGTTTACGTGTAGTGTTCTGTGATGTGTAATATTGTGTTGTGTTCTGTTGTGTTCTGTTGTGTTCTGTTGTGTTCTGTTTTGTTCTGATGTGTTCTGCTGTGTTCTGTTGTGTTCTAATGTGTTGTGTTCTGTTGTGTTCTGTTGTGTTCTGATGTGTTCTGCTGTGTTCTCATTTTCAGTGTTCTGTTGTTTTTTGTTGTGCTCTGATGTGTTCTGTTATATTCTGATGTGCAGTGTTCTGTTGTGTTCTGTTGTGTTCTCATGTGTTCTCATGTGTTCTCATGTGTAGTGTTCTGTTGTGTTCTGATGTGTTCTCTTGTGTTCTCGTGTATTTTTCTGTTCTGTTGTGTTCTGTTGTGTTCTACTGTGTTCTGTTCACATATGTAATGTTGAGTTGTGTGCAGTGATGTTCTTATGTGTTCTGTTGTGTTCTGATGTGTTCTCATGTGTACTATTGCGTTGTCTTCTGTAGTGTTTTCAAGTGTAGTGTTCTGTTGTGTTCTGTTTTGTTATGATGTGTTCTCCTGTGTAGTGTTCTACTGTGTTCCGTAGTCTTCTGTTGTGTTCTGTTGTATTCTCTTGGGTTCTGTGATGTTCTGATGTGTAGTGTTCTGTTTCGTTCTATTGTGTTCTGATGTGTTCACATGTGAAGTGTTCTGTTGTGTTCTGTTCTCTTCAACTGTGTAGTGTTCTGTTTTGTTCTGTTGTGTTCTCTTGTCTTCACATGTGTAGTGTTCTGCTGTGTTCTGTTTGGTTCTGATGTGTTCTGATGTGTTCTCATTTTCACCGGACTCCAGGAAGGGGCGCAGCCGGGGGGTGGGGGCTGACCCCACCTGGCCAAACAGAGCCCAGTGTTCCATACCCTGTGACGTCACGCTGGGTTCCGGTGGGGAGGGCGGGGCGGCGGGAAGGCACTCGCGCCTTGGGGGGACGCAGCGCCGGTCCTGTTTCGGGAGAGCAGCTGTCTGGGTTGTACGGTTCGTTGTTGTGTTTTCTCCTTATTTGTATCGTTGTTGTTCCTGTTTTCCCTCTGTTTGCTGTTCTGTTAAACTGCCCTTATCCCGACCCACCTGTTTCTGCCTCTTTCTTTTCATTCTCCTCCTCCGCACGCCGGCGGGGGGAGGGGCGGCTGCGTGGCGCTTTTGTTGCCGGCGGCAGCCGAAACCGAAACAGTTTTTCAGCAATTTAAGTCACAGATATGATCTGTAATGGGACAGATGACACTAACTGCATCTGACCATCCTAATATACTCCAGATGTTTATCTTTGCAAATATTGTTAGCTTGCAGTAGACTTTGTGCAAAGGTAGCAAGAGGAAGAGAAGCCTGTCTTTGAATTTTAAAGCTTTCTTTGCATGTGTCATTTTGTGTCCTTCTGTCTACGTGACTCGCAGCACTACACTGCACGTTCTGCGGAGCCCCTGATCTGGTAGTGACTGCTCTGTGCGAGCAGTGCCATGAGCAGACGAGGCTGAGCAACAGCTTTCCAGGCTAGATCTTTCTGGCTGCGAGCTATCTGCAGACGTTCGCATTTTCATAGCAGCGCTGCCGGAGGCCCCCTGCACGAACTCTCAAAGTTACGTTTGAAGTCTGAGGGGGCAAGACATGCAAGCAGCCCCAGTCTCTGTGCCTTTGTGCGAGCAGTGCCATGGGCAGATGAGGCTGAGCAACAGCTTTCCAGGCTAGATCTTTCTGCCTGCGAGCTATCTGCAGATGTTCATATTTTCAGAGCAGCGCAGCCAGAGGCCCCATGCAAGACTCACAAAGTTACATTTGAAGTTTAATGTGGCAAGACAAGCAAGAAGCCCCAGTCTCAGTGCCTCTGTGCGAGCAGTGCTATGAGCAGATGAGGCTGAGCAACAGCTTTCCAGGCTAGCTTTTTCTGGCTGCGAGCTATCTGGAGACGTTCACATTTTCAGAGCAGCGCTGCAGCAGGCCCCCTGCAAGGACTCTCAAAGTTACGTTTGAAATTTGAGGTGGCAAGACAAGCAAGCAGCCCCAGTCTCTGTGCCTCTGTGCGAGCAGCGCCATGGGCAGATGAGGCTGAGCAACAGCTTTCCAGGCTAGCTCTTTCTGCCTGCGAGCTATTTGCAGACGTTCGCATTTTGGGAGCAACGCTGCCGGAGGTCCCCTGTACGGACCACTAAGCTACGTTTGAAATTTGAGGTGGCAAGACAAGCAAGCAGCCCCAGTCTCTGTGCCTCTGTGCGTGTAGTGCTATGGGCAGATGAGGCTGAGTAACAGCTTTCCAGGCTAGCTTTTTCTGCCTGCGAGCTCTTTGCAGACGTTCGCATTTTCGGAGCAGGTCTGCTAGAGGCTACTTGCACGGACCACCTAAGCTACGTTTGAAGTTTTATGTGGCAAGACAAGCAAGCAGCCCCTGTCTCTGTGCCTCTGTGCGAGTAGTGCCATGGGCATATGAGGCTCAGCAACAGCTTTCCAGGCTAGCTCTTTCTGGCTGCGAGCTATCTGCAGACGTTCGCATTTTCAGAGCATGTCTGCTGGAGGCACCCTGCACGGAACCCAAAATTACATTTGAATTTTGAGGTGGCAAGACAAGCAAGCAGCCCCAGTCTCTGTGCCTCTGTGCGAGCAGTGCCATGGGTAGATGAGGCTGAGCAACAGCTTTCCAGGCTAGCTCTTTCTGCCTGCGAGCTATCTTCAGACGTTCGCATTTTGCGAGCAGGTCTGCCGGAGGTCCCCTGCACAAACCCCCAAATCTACGTTTGAAGTTTGAGGTGGGAAGACAAGCAAGCAGCCCCCGTCTATGTGCCTCTGTGCGAGCTGTGCCATGAGCAGATGAGGCTGAGCAACAGCTTTCCAGGCTAGCCTCTTCTGGCTGCGAGCTACATGCTCTAATACTAGAAGCATATGTGGTTAGCACAGAATACAGTGTGTTTAGGGATAACTACTGAAGAAGGAAACATCAGATATACAATTTCTGTAATGACATGTAACACTATTTGAATTAATTATTTGTTTGGACATAGGAAAAGTTTACATAGCTAAGAACCTATCCCTCAGGGAATATGTATATATTTTTTTTGCAACCTGTCCAAGCAATTAATTCTGTTTGCTTTCTTTCTTCTGTTCTGTTTGTGTTCACATTTAGTATTCTCTTGCGTTCTGTAATATTGTGTTGTGTTCTCCTGTGTTCTGATGTGTACTCATTTTTAGTGTTCTGTTGTTTTTTGTTCTGTTCTGTTGTGTTCTGTTGTGTTCTGCTGTGTTCTGACGTGTTCTTTTGTGTTCTGATGTATTGTATTCTTTTTGGTTCTGTTCTGTTTTTTTCTGTTTTGTTCTGATGTGTTCTATTGTGTTCTGATGTGTAGTGTTCTATTGTGTTCTGATATGTTTTCTTGTGTTCTCATTTATAGTATTCTCCTGTGTTCTGATGTGTTCTGCTGTGTTATGTTGTGTTCTGTTGTGTTCTCTGATGTTCTGATGTGTTCTCATGTGTACTGTTCTGTTGTGTTCTTTTGTGTTCTGTTGTGTTCTGTTGTGTTCTCATGTGTAGTGTTCTGTTCTGTTCTCTTCTGTTTTGTTCTGTTGTGTTCTATTGTGTTCAATTCTGTTCACATGTGTAGTGTTCTCATGTTCTGTTGTGTTCTTGTGTGTTCTGTTGTGTTCTGATGTGTTCTCATGTGTAGTATTGTGTTGTGTTCTATTGTGTTCTGTTGTGTTCTGTTGTGTTCAGTGGTGTTCTGTTGTGTTCTGTGTGTTCTGTTGTGTTCTGATGTGTTCTCATGTGTAGTGTTCTGTTGTTTACTGTTGTCTTTTCTGTTGTGTTCTGCTGTGTTCTGATGTGTTCTGTTGTGGTCTGTTGTGTTCTCATGTGTAGTGTTCTGTTGTGTTGTGTTGTGATCTCTTGTGCTCTGTTGTGTTTACGTGTAGTGTTCTGTGATGTGTAATATTGTGTTGTGTTCTGTTGTGTTCTGTTGTGTTCTGCTGTGTTCTGCTGTGTTCTGTTCTGTTTTAATGTGTTCTGCTGTGTTCTGCTGTGTTCTGTTCTGTTTTAATGTGTTCTGTTCTGTTCTGTTGTGTTCTGTTGTGTTCTGTTTTGTTCTGATGTGTTCTGCTGTGTTCTGTTGTGTTCTAATGTGTTGTGTTCTGTTGTGTTCTGTTGTGTTCTGTTTTGTTCTGATGCGTTCTGCTGTGTTCTCATTTTTAGTGTTCTGTTGTTTTTTGTTGTGCTCTGATGTGTTCTGTTATATTCTGATGTGCAGTGTTCTGTTGTGTTCTGTTTTGTTCTCTTGTGTTCTCATGTGTTCTCATGTGTAGTGTTCTGTTGTCTTCTGTTGTGTTCTGATGTGTTCTGTTGTATTCTTATGTGTTCTGTTGTGTTCTGATGTGTAGTGTTCTGTTGTGTTCTGTTGTGTTCTCTTGTGTTCTCATGTGTATTTTTCTGTTCTGTTGTGTTCTGTTGTGTTCTACTGTGTTCTGTTCACATATGTAGTGTTGAGTTGTGTGCAGTGATGTTCTTATGTGTTCTGTTGTGTTCTGATGTGTTCTCATGTGTACTATTGCGTTGTCTTCTGTAGTGTTTTCAAGTGTAGTGTTCTGTTGTGTTCTGTTTTGTTATGATGTGTTCTCCTGTGTAGTGTTCTACTGTGTTCCGTAGTCTTCTGTTGTGTTCTGTTGTATTCTCTTGGGTTCTGTGATGTTCTGATGTGTAGTGTTCTGTTTCGTTCTATTGTGTTCTGATGTGTTCACATGTGAAGTGTTCTGTTGTGTTCTGTTCTCTTCAAGTGTGTAGTGTTCTGTTTTGTTCTGTTGTGTTCTCTTGTCTTCACATGTGTAGTGTTCTGCTGTGTTCTGTTTTGTTCTGATGTGTTCTGATGTGTTCTCATTTTTAGTGTTCAATTGTTATTTGCTGTGTTCTGTTGTGTTCTGTTGTTTTCTGTTGTGTTCTGTTGTGTTCTGTTGTGTTCTGCTGTGTTCTGATGTGTTCTCCTGTGTAGTGTTCTGTTGTGTTCTGTTGTGATCTCTTGTGATCTGTTGTGTTTACGTGTAGTGTTCTCCTGTGTTGTGTAATATTGTGTTGTGTTCTGCTGTGTTCTGTTTTGTTCTGATGTGTTCTCATATGTTCTCATGTTTGGTGTTCTGTTGTTTTTTGTTGTGTTCTGTTGTGCTCTGTTGTGTTCTGTTTTGTTCTGATGTGTTCTGCTGTGTTCTGTTGTGTTCTAATGTGTTGTGTTCTGTTGTGTTTTGTTGTGTTCTGTTGTTTTCTGTTTTGTTCTGATGTGTTCTGCTGTGTTCTGTTGTGTTCTGATGTGTAGTGATCTTTTGTGTTCTGTTGTGTTGTGATGTGTTCTCATGTGTACTGTTCTGTTGTGTTCTGTTGTGTTCGGTTGGGTTTTGTTGTGTTCTCATGTGTAGTGTTCTGTTCTGTTGTGTACTTTTGTGTTCTGTTGTGTTCTGCTGTGTTCTGTTGTGTTCTAATGTGTTCTGTTCTGTTGTGTTCTGTTTTGTTCTGATGTGTTCTGCTGTGTTCTCATTTTTAGTGTTCTGTCGTTTTTTGTTGTGTTATGATGTGTTCTATTATATTCTGATGTGCAGTGTTCTGTTGTGTTCTGTTGTGTTCTGTTTTGTTCTCATGTGTTCTCATGTGTAGTGTTCTGTTGTGTTCTGATGTGTTCTCTTGTGTTCTCGTGTATTTTTCTGTTCTGTTGTGTTCTGTTGTGTTCTACTGTGTTCTGTTCACATATGTAGTGTTGAGTTGTGTACAGTGATGTTCTTATGTGTTCTGTTGTGTTCTGATGTGTTCTCATGTGTACTATTGCGTTGTCTTCTGTTGTGTTTTCAAGTGTAGTGTTCTGTTGTGTTCTATTTTGTTATGATGTGCTCTCCTGTGTAGTGTTCTACTGTGTTCCGTAGTCTTCTGTTGTGTTCTGTTGTATTCTCTTGGGTTCTGTGATGTTCTGATGTGTAGTGTTCTGTTTCGTTCTATTGTGTTCTGATGTGTTCACATGTGAAGTGTTCTGTTGTGTTCTGTTCTCTTCAACTGTGTAGTGTTCTGTTTTGTTCTGTTGTGTTCTCTTGTCTTCACATGTGTAGTGTTCTGCTGTGTTCTGTTTGGTTCTGATGTGTTCTGATGTGTTCTCATTTTCACCGGACTCCAGGAAGGGGCGCAGCCGGGGGGTGGGGGCTGACCCCACCTGGCCGAACAGAGCCCGGTGTTCCATACCCTGTGACGTCACGCTGGGTTCCGGTGGGGGGGGCGGGGCAGCGGGAAGGCACTCGCGGCTTGGGGGGACGCAGCGCCGGTCCTGTTTCGGCAGAGCAGCTGTCTGGGTTGTACGGTTCGTTGTTGTGTTTTCTCCTTATTTGTATCGTTGTTGTTCCTGTTTTCCCTCTGTTTGCTGTTCTGTTAAACTGCCCTTATCCCGACCCACCTGTTTCTGCCTCTTTCTTTTCATTCTCCTCCTCCGCACGCCGGCGGGGGGAGGGGCGGCTGCGTGGCGCTTTTGTTGCCGGCGGCAGCCGAAACCGAAACAGTTTTTCAGCAATTTAAGTCACAGATATGATCTGTAATGGGACAGATGACACTAACTGCATCTGACCATCCTAATATACTCCAGATGTTTATCTTTGCAAATATTGTTAGCTTGCAGTAGACTTTGTGCAAAGGTAGCAAGAGGAAGAGAAGTCCGTCTTTGAATTTTAAAGCTTTCTTTGCATGTGTCATTTTGTGTCCTTCTGTCTACGTGACTCGCAGCACTACACTGCAGGTTCTGCGGAGCCCCTGATCTGCTAGTGACATTAACGGCTAGCTGGGTGGTGGTGGAAGGGTGCCAGTTCTCGCAGTGCGATTTCAGTAAGGAATTTCAAACTAGTTAGACTTCCCTAAAATCCAGAAACTCATTTACCAGTTCAGGAAGAGGTGGTGGTGTTGCCTTGTCCTGCCAGTGCTGAGTGCTGTATGTCCTGGGTTCGGCCAGGGCAGGGTTAATTTTCACCGGACTCCAGGAAGGGGCACAGCCGGGGGGTGGGGGCTGACCCCACCTGGCCGAACAGAGCCCGGTGTTCCATACCCTGTGACATCACGCTGGGTTCCGGTGGGGAGGGCGGCTCGGGCGGCTCGGTGAGAACCCTCTTGCGGCTCGGGAGCGTGCGGCGCCGGTGCGATCCGAGAGAGCGGGTCTGTTGTTGTCGTGTTTTCTCCTTATCTGTATCGTTGTTGTTACTGTTTCCCTCTGTTTGCTGTTCTGTTAAACTGCCCTTATCCTGACCCACCGGTTTCTGCCTGTTTCTTTTCATTCTCCTCCGCACGCCGGCGGGGGGAGGGACGGCCACGTGGCGCTTTTGTTGCCGTCCGCAGCCACAACCAAAACACCGGGGAGCAGGAAAAACATACAAATATGAAAAAACAGTAGCATTGCAGTAGTAATCATGGTTGGAAATAGGCTTTTTCATTTTCCACATTATTTATTAGACTAATCAATATGATCGGTTTCTTCAAAAAAACAAAATAACTTTGCACATTTTACTGAAGGAGTTGAACCTCAAAAACTGTCCATGGATCCTGTAATTTGGCAAATGGAAGGGAGATTTAAATAACTGTGGGAAAGAGATCAGATGTTGCACTTCATATTTACTCGTATTTATTACCTTTAAATTACTCCTTATGGAGGTAATTAGAGCCTTTCAAAAGAACTAGAAACCTTTAATTTGTATGTGGCATGTACTTTTGTGTTGCTCAACAAAACGGACCTCGATTTCATTCTAAGATAAATATCATGGAACCTGTGAAAAAAGTTGTCTGTTCTTTATGGTTCTATTTCAATACTGTTTACTAAAAGAAACGTTTATTTCTTTTCTTATTTTAAGACCTATTCAGGGCTGTTCTGCGTGGTTATAAATCCTTACAAGAACCTCCCGATTTATTCAGAAAACATTATCGAGATGTACAGAGGGAAGAAGCGCCATGAAATGCCTCCGCACATTTATGCGATATCTGAATTTGCATATAGCTGCATGCTACAAGGTAAGGCCTAGTTAAATGTTACTTAACAGTTGATAACTCTTTGTAATGTACCTAAAAGTCAGGAGCTTCATTATCCAGCTATAGAGTAATTTCTAACACAATGAAAAGCTTAAAAGGGGCGGGGGGGGTGTGAAGCTTTTAAACATTCAGAATAAAAATAACTTGGAGATTGGACCGTGTTGGCATGACTTACTGAGATACAGATGCAAGCTAACACTGATAGGAAGTGTACTGTGCTAGCTGGTGGCACTGAAAGTTATAGTAGGAATACTTTCTTCTTAAAGAAAGAAGAGAAGATTAACGTCAAAATATGTTAGTGCACTAGCTTTGAATGAAGTAAGAATGAAAAAGTGTGATTGAAAAGGGAAAGCTAAAGTATGTTAATGACTTGTCTCACTAATTCTGTAAAAATCTTGGCGTTTTGTCAGCTGACAAACAATCTGAAGTGACAATGAGACAATGGTATGTGTTCAAAAAGATGTCAGGGAAATGCTTAAAGGTGAAGATTTTAATTTTTTTTTCTCCAAACTGGTATAGGTCATGTCTGTAGCAGAATAGAGAGGAGGTTTGTGGTGGGCACCTGCTTTGAATTGTGGCTTTAAGTCTGTGCTAGACAAATATGAAAACTGAATCTGACATCATATAGATGTGTTGAAATAAGTGCATGCTGTTGAAATTGTAGAAGTGCATTTTGGACATAGTATGTTGGAAATGCAGCTCATACTATCCAATGTTGCTTCATATTTAGGTGGCTGTTTTACTGATCTGGGAACACCAACATGTTGTCTGTAGGAAAGTGTGCATAATGAACAGGCAGGTCTAAAAAAATGTACTGTGTTTTCTGCTCTAGACCTGGTATGGATGTACTGGAAGTAGGTCAAAAGCTATTTGGCCTAGCTCACACAAACTGAGACGACACTGTTTCTACTACCAGGTTAACCAACTACTGAAATGTAAATCTTTTTTTAAAAAGACATTTCCTGTCTTTAAATAAATCACTGTAACTGTTTGTTTCTTCAGTTGTGCCTTTGTCCTTAGGGCTGCTTAATAATAAACTGCCGGTTGCAGGATTGATAGTGCTCTTTCACCCCAGAAGAAACTATGCCATCACCACTGAGTGGGGTGATGCAGGGGCAAGCAATGGAAGAGCAGCAAGGTGGGGCCACCAAGAGTTGTCATGCTTCTCAATGGATATTTGGGGCTCTGTTTTAATGTGTTTTTATAGAAAAGAAAACCACAAAAAAACCTCAAAATACCCAACAAACTATGTCCTACTGACCAGAATAATAGCCTCTAACAGCTCCGATCAGAGGACCCCTAATAATAAGTGTATGTGGAAGAACAGAACAAACCCTAGGATTATTTGAAGTAGTTTATTCCTAGCAGTCTCAAGTGGTTTGTGGATAAGGGCTTCCCACTCTAAAAGCACAGTATCTTTTGAAATTGTCTCAAGAACTTTTCAAAAGTTCTTGAGATGAATGTCCTTTAATAAAGTAAGTCAATGTCAGTAGTTATCACACTTCAGGTGCTCTACATATTTATTCACATACCATGCTAGTACTGATTTATCTCTAGAGATCTTGCTGCATGTGCAGATTTTGCTGTTTTTGGAAGATGAAATGAAAAAATAAATTCACGTTGGGTCACAGTTTTGTTTTCTTTCCATACTGATATATGAAGGCTTATATTTTGTATCAGATCTGTTTCTCTTTGCTTGCTTGCTTTTTGATTTTGATAGTCTGAATTCATTTGAAAGAATGAAGCCATGGACTTGGAATAAGAATGGATGACAATTATGCAACAGGATCAGTTTGTTGGGGAGTAACTTCTTCAAGGTTAACTAAATCTGTGTTTCTAGTGCTGCTCACCTGTGTATTTTAGCAAGAGATTGCAGTCAGCCAGTGAACTTCCCATGGGTGGTTTCCCTTCACAATTGCATTGCCAAGGATAAGTAAAAACTCTAGAACAGGCATGAACAGTTTTGTGCTTGTCAAATGTCTTACTAAGCAAACTGTTCTTGTCTGATTGGGTTGGATCAGAGGAAGAGAACAACAGTGCTGCTTCTGAATTTATAATGGACTTATGAAACTCTTTACAGACACTGCTTCCTCTAGGAGGAAGATGGTGTACAGACTTCTTCTGGAGATATGCTTGCCTGAAGTACGAAACTCGCTATTATTTGTGTTGGTGTTTATATATAATCACCCTGGCTTTGCATAGTCTTGTGAAGCAGTGATGAGTCACGATAAGAATGACTAATGAATGTGGCTAAAGGGGGTAAGTGGAGGAGAAGCTTGGCACTAGCATTGCTCTGTGCTGGTCCCTCTTTGCTTACAGAGCCTCTAGATGGGACCTGATACAGAGAGAGAAGCACTTCAAGCAACAGAATTTAAGTCTTCATGTAAATAAAACCTGCAGTTACAACAACTAAGGTTTTCTGGTCATTAGGATGTCAAAGAATACTTAACAGTAGGAGATTATTACAATATGCAGTTTATCTTCTGGTTATCGATGTCAGCTACTGAGTGTGCCTAGAATTTGGTAGGGAGAGCTAGGTTTTCTGTGCCAGCCAAGTGTTTAACATAATGCACAAAATGTCCTTAATCTTCTAACTATGCCTTATGTTTTGCTAGACTTTCAGTCTTAAACTAATGAAACAGAAAATGTATATCAAACTTTTAGCTAGTAGAAAATAGTTCTCTAACCAAATACTAGCTGTTTTAATCGCAGCAATTCTGATTAAGTCCTCAACAGTCTCTGCTAGCATTTATTTGCAGCATAATCCTTGACCAAGATGCTTTTGCTGATAAGTTGCTAACATGTAGTTGTAAAACTGTTCTTCTACAGCTCATGTCCATGTTTGTGCACATGTTGCTTTGGGAGGCGGGGGAGGATGGTAAAGAGATAGTGAAATAGTGGAGATTAGTTCTTCCAGTACTATTCCAGTACTATTCATGATTTTGTTGCTATAGCATATTCATAGGTTTCTTTTGATAAGAATGACTTGTATGTTTCCCATATTTGACATCTGAAGTTTAATTATTACAATTCAAAACTGAAATTGAAACCATAGGAATGCAATTCCTTTGGATAATATGACCGTACCTGTATAGAAATACCTTAACCACCAACTTAAGTCAATGAAAGTGGTTGGCTGTGTTTTTCTGGCCTGTTCAAGTATAATCCGGGTTTACTTTCCTTGTAGCTAATGGTAAACTACTAATTTTCTAGATGTTTGTGAGATCTGCTTACGCTGATTAACAGGCTACCTGGACCTGAGCTGTGACTCTGAGCAACTTGGTTTCTTAAAACACAGTTTTTCTGTGCTGGTAATCGGGTACAGGGAGTAACCTGTTACTCGGTACCTTAACGTTTTCATACCTTGAATTCAGAGCATGGATGATCAGCGATCTAGTTTCTGCTAATCTGAAGTTTTGTATGTTTCGAATATTTGTACTTCAACAACAAAATACAGATTTCCATTTAAGATTAGGAAAGCAAAAGGTTTTTTGTTTGGCAGAAGCAACTGGTGCGTGTGCATCTCAATAGTTACTCCTTGTCTTAAATGTTGCTGGAAATACTCCATTTTGTTAAGCTGGGGATATAAACGGAGCACTGCACTTCAGTGTGCTCTGTGTTAGGATAAGATTGTATGGAAGCATTGCTAACTGTCAGTTATCAAATTGCTTCTCTGTTCTTGTCCTCTGGAAGTAATTCCTGTTTAGGAAGGACCTTCAGCCCTGCCGTCTTCACAGGTCAGCTCCCATCGCGCCCTTTGGGGAGGAGAATGGGCTGGAAATCTATTACAGCGCTTGTTAAACGTGGAGGACAAAGGGACAGTGGGGGAAGGGCTGTAAAACAGAGAGTATGTTCAAGGAGCTCAGTTTGCCATTTTGGAGACAGAATAGTATTCTCTGGAGGGATGTGTTGGATTAGTGTAGGCTGTCACAAGAAAGAGGGAGGTGCAGAATTGTTTTTAATGGCTGCTGCAGACAAACAGTTCAGTGGTGTGCAGTTGCAGTGCACTGGGGGTTTGAGGCAAGTTTTGCAAAGAAAAGCAAACCTCATTGATAGCTGGATCTCACACATCTTGCCTTTTCTGCAAGACTTGTAGTAAGGATTCAGTGTGAACACACTCTTACTGAAAACAAGCAAGACTCTGGCTGCATTTTGATTATGACAGTCAGGATTTCTCTTCAGAGACTCATTACCTAGTGCCTTGACCTCAGAATATAATAACATTCAGCTTTACATACTGGATTTCCCCTCTCTCATCCCTAGTAATTGTATTTCAAAGTAGTGTGGGACTAGGGTAAGTGTTACTTCACAGGTGGTTTAGTGGATTTCTCCTGTGCTTTCTCTTCATTTTCCTAATGTTATGTTGAAGCAGTAAGTACACATAACCCAGGGGCTTCTGGGCATACTGATGTTGTTTAGCCCTAGACAGAAATCAAATGCATAAATGCATGGGGGTGGGCTTGACGTGCTTCACAGCAGAATGCTAGACTGAGCTTTTCACACCTGCTGGACATTTGACATGGTCGTAAGGAATTGGTGTCCTAATCTCTGTGACAACACTGACCTTAATTCTGTTTCGTAATACAATTTGCAAGACTTGCTAGTGTTCTGTACTGCTAAAAGTTGTAAGCTGTAGGAAGAAAACGTTTTGACAGGAAGTAGGATTTTCTTAAAGAAAACTAATTCTGTAAATCTAATAGTTCATCTATGACTATTTTACTAGCAAGGGAGACTTGATTGTGTGAAAGCAGCACTAACGTAAATTTTTCTCTAGTGCTTTTACCATACTTGGCTTTCTGTTCTCCCTCCTCCCTTCCTATTCTCCCACTGTATGTCCAGAGGAAGCATGGCACTGTCTGCCTCTTTGTTCATTGACTCTTAGTGCTTTGGAAGAAATATTAAGGAAATCTTGTTTGCTTTTTGTTGCCAAAGACCAGCTTGCTTACTAATATTACTCTTGTATAATTATGCTTAGTCTCGCCTTTTTGTCCTGTTTCCCTGAGGACATCTTGATGAGCACTAAATTAGCACTGATATTTTAGGACTGCCTTTAATCCTGTTGCAGAGAAGGTTTATCGGAAACAGCATAATACATGAACGCTTGGTGTTGAAGCCAGTACTGACTGCAGATGCAATACTTCTCTGTTCAAAGACACTGTATTGTTCGATATTTTTAGTTAATCTTAATTTAAGCTCTCCCTTTGGGGAAAGTCCCCCAAGATGCAGAAGGAGTATATAGAACCTGTAATTTGTACAATTAATATTCTTGCTATTTTCATTACATCTTGACTTACCAAAGATTCCCCAAAGCTTTTTAACTAGTTAAAGTTTGGGATGGCAATCTAAGCAGAACTTGCTGCTTGATAAATGTAGTGTTAAGGATTTATAGGTCTCTGTTACACTGATTTCCGTGTTTCCACTCTGTCCAATCAGGCTGGTGAGGAATACAAATACCGAGGTGACAATAACGTTAACATCAAGATTGGTTTGTATACCAGTAGGAATGTAATATACAGTGGTCTTAATGGCTGAGTGGAGGGGAAGAGATTCTTGAAGCAAGAAATGAACTAGAAAAAACAGAAATCCATCATGTTGAAACAGCCTTCTGCCTCATTATTTCCAAATTTGGAGTAAAATGAGAAATGCTTCTGTCAGCTGAACCTACTGTGCAATATTTCATCTTGCCCTTACTCTTCCCTTCTGTCTCTTGATATTAAATCTGTGTGAGCTTCAGTGACTGTGAAGTGATTTGCATGATTTAAATTATCACCCCTTGCTAGACCATCTCTGAATGACATCAGTGGCCATTTCAATTCAGTTTGTTCAACAAGTACTTGATTTCTAGAACTAGGTTATAGTATACTGTCTTGTCTTTTTCTTAACTTTTTTGTTACTGTTGGAAAAGTTATAGTACTTTAGGAACTTGTCACAAGGACTAACCTTTGTCTTTCTCTGTGTCAAAATGTGTTTGGATCCTTGCTCTTTTTTGGTGTTCAACCTCAAGGTTACAAACTTAATTAGGCATAGTGGTATTTATAGTAAGCAAATCTTTTCTGAAGGTTCAGATGCTTGGGAGTGTCACTTGAAGTGGTTGACTTAAATGTTTTTACTTAATTTCAAGAAATAACTTTCTTTTATTTAAAAATGAGACACGAGTCGCAGTTGTTAAATAAAGAATTCTTAGTTTCATCAATGCTTGTGTCCCCACTTCTGAAGTGAGGTGTTGCAGCAGATTAGTCAGATCTGTAGTCTTTTTGGTTGATATTCTGACCAACTGATGATGATTTTAACTTTAAATCTCGCTATGCAAGCTCGCCTCATAATTGAATTGTGACTGTGCTAGCCTACAGACAAGAAATCAAGACTAAGTGCATTCAACTTCTGAAGTCATTCATGAGATGAATCATTTTGTGCATATTACTCAGCCAGCACCTGCTTCTACTCTGAAGCTTTAGTTTAAATTAAACTCCATTTGCTTCTAGGTAGTTGTGAAACAGATAATTCACTTCTGCTTGGCTTTAGCCTTCAGATGACCTACATCAAGACATTATTGCTTGTGCAACAGAAACTTAAATGTATTCCAGTCTTGACAGCCCATTGCACTGTAACAGCACTGCTAGGTGTTGCGTATTTTGCACAACAACTGGTTCTTGTCAGTCATGTCTGCATTCCTCAGGGGTGTTGAACTAAGAGTTCAGCTATCCTATAACTGCTACTGCTAGCAATTGCAGTAGCTCGTTTTTCCTCCCTCTTCCTCTTTACTTAAATGTCTTTGTTACCTCTGGCAAGGAAGCATCAAGAAGTAGGAGCAATTTTTATCACTTAACACGTGGAGAGAAGTGGTGAGGGGCTGGTGGTGTTCTGCTCTTTGTCTTCAATGACCAAAGGTTCACATCACCAGCACGATTGCCAGTTTTTATCTTGATGTATATCTGACTTCCTTTCACTTGTTCATATGTGATGCTTTCGGATATTTGGCTGCTTAGGTCAGTCCTGACAGACTTTATGTACCTTCCTCAGTGATTCAGAATTACAAGGTGTTGTGCACCTCTGTACTGTTTCATAAAGCAAGGTGAACTAAAGCTCGTGGCTTTCTGAATACTCTGGGGCATTAAAATTCTTTGTATTCTAGGGCTTTTTTCAGAGTGATGGTAAAGCTGTCAGATGATGTGTAGAAGGGAAATCTGGAAGAAAAAGCAGGAAAAAATGTCTACCTCTCTAAGTGTGTTTGCTCTGAAGCTGCTTAGGGAAATTCTCAGGCTGGGAATGTTCCTTTGAGGAAAACATCAGGGAATCACTCTCAAACTGAAGGGTTAGTAAATAGAAAAACGATGGTAGCAAACTGCAAGGACCAAAGTCTTAATCTCAGGGATGGAATAGCTGACTAACAGTGCTGCATGGGAACGTTTGGCAGAGAGCATTTGGTACCAAAGCACCCAGGTGTTAGCTGCTGGGTGCCATCTCTTTGAGATTCCTGTTCAGATCTGGGAATCTGCAGACCGATATACTGATGATTGGTGTCAAACACGTTGGTTGAAACAGTTCCAAAGTGTAAAACTAGCCTTTGCAGGAACGTACATGTGCATATACGCATATAATTGTATACAGAGACTCCATGTGGGTTTTCTAAAGAGAGTTCATGCCTTGCAGATGCGTTGATCTGTGGGTGAATCTGTACAGACAAGGGAGGGATCTCTGTTAGGGCCTGTGTGGCTTCCCAAAAGTAATTTGATAACGATCCTAATCAGAGGGTCTTAACTGTAATACGAGGAAAGACCTTCATATGTGTAAAGAACTGGTTAAAGATTGGTTGATCTTGTCCATTGTTTTCTTCTTTTTACGGTTTCGCAGGTTTATTGCTGAAAACCCTCTGGAACCTAGAGTCATCATGTGCGTGCTTCTTATTTATAAACGTCTTGCCTGGAAAAGAGAAGGGGTTGTGAAGGGATACTTGGCTTATATTGTTATCTAGGGTAGCAAAAACGAGAGCCTGATGTGAGAAACTGTACCTCGGTGTACGGGATGTTAAAATAGCATGTGAGACTGTGTACCACGCCACAATGGCAGTGTACTGGGGGGAACGGACTTTGTTAGTAGTGTTGGAGCTGTTACTGCTTGAGTAGGAGCTGTAGGGGATCATAGAATAGAATCATAGAAAGTTTTGGGTCGAAAGGGACCTCCAGAGGTCATCTAGTCCAACGCCCCCGCAGGGAGCAGGGACACCACTAACTAGATCAGATTGCTCAGAGCCCTGTCCAACCTGGTCTTGAATGTTTCCAGGGATGGGGCCTCCACTGCCTCTCTGGGCAACCCGTTCCAGTGTTTCACAACCCTCATTGTAAAAGAATTTCTTCCTTATATCCAGCCTAAACCTACCCTGTTTTAGTTTAAAACCATTACCCCTCGTCCTGTCACTGCTGTCTCTACTAAAAAGATTGTCCCCATCTTTCCTATCGGCTTCCTTTAAGTACTGAAAGGCTGCAATCAGGTCTCCCCTCAGCCTTCTCTTCTCCAGGCTGAACAAGCCCAACTCTCTCAGCCTGTCCTCATAGGAGAGGTGCTCCAGCCCTTGGATCATTTTTGTAGCCCTCCTTTGGACCCGCTCCAACAGCTTCACAGGATGAAACAGATCTGTGGAAATCTAAATGCAGTGTTCAGCAATGATTATAGGTCAGGTAGGGAATGTGAGGAGTAACTGGAAAAGAGATCAAATCAGGAAACACTTTTGCCGTAGAGTTTTATAATATATTTTATCTTTGACACTTTGTGCATCTCTGGCCTTCACTGCTTTGGGCGAAGGGGAAATATGACAGGAAGATATTCAAAAATGAGCTGAAATGAACAAAACTGTATTCAGCATAGGAATGATAATTTGGGCCAGATTTAAGAGAAGTCTAAACCTGAAGTGGCACAGGGAGAGGGAACAGTGATCCTCACCTCATCTCTTCCTGTGGGAGAGCAAAGGGTCGTTACTTGAAATTTGCAAATGACCATGTTCAAAACAACAAAAAGAAGCATTTTTTTTAACAGCATAGATAAATTGTGATAGTCTGCACCTCAGGATATAGTGGATGCTGAAAGCCTATGCTTGTCCAAAAAGCCATTTGAGGAATACGTGAACCTGAAGTCTGAGGATAATGGATCAGGAAATTGCAGGAGAACTTGCTGGCTACTGGGAAAGCGTGGTGGGGAATCACCTTTGCCCTGCTAATTTTGGCTCTGAGGTTATCTGCTGTTGGAGTAGGATACTGATTCCAGTTGTATATGGTCTTTCTTGCTATGTCAGTAAGTTTACTTTGTAAGCTGCATATAAAAGTGCACGTGGGTTAAATGGTAATTGTCTGTCTTCATTGTGCTTGGAGGGCGGTGGAGCGCGATGGCTTCATGTGTACCTCACTGCACAGTGCACAGGAGTGGTAGCGGTGCAGGAGTCTGCTGCAGCGGGCTTCCAGGAGGCTGAGGAGACCACTGGAAACTGTAGCACAGCTGTTTGTTATGACTGCATGGAGTTTAATTGGTCTTTATTGGGGTGCTTTCCATAAGTATTATTTCTTACTGCATTGAAGTGTTAAACTGGCTGAGAAGAGGCAACTGGGTAAAATGTCATTGTATCTCTTTTTAGAGCAGTAATTGTTCATGGTGACATTCAGCATTTCAAATGAAACAGATTTAAAAAATGAGGTTGTGTTTTGTGGTTTTTTGTTTTTGTTGTGCTTTTTTTTTTTTTCCCCTCCGTAAATCCACAGGGGAGACATTGGCTTTAGTACAGGAATGAATTCACAGTAGTTACTGGGTCAAAAATTCCTACAATGACTATCCTCCTTTTTCTTGTATCTTTTTTTTTTTTCACATCTCTCTCTTATTGAACACTAAGGCTGGAAGAGAGGGGGTATTAGGTGCTGATAATAGATGGAGAAAAGTTATAGTTGGTGGGGAGATTCTCCTCTTGTTCCCTCCCTGCTTTCCGTAGGGAGATGTTATGCCCCTTAGGGTAATATACGCTAGATTTTTAGATGGAAGCAATATTAAGCTATGTAGAAGGAAAGAAAAATGATCCAAAGTATTTTGTAAATGATTGTTCATGACCATTTCTGATAGTCAAGGATTACTTTAATTAGCAGCAGAGAAAGTGAAGCTGTCAGATGGATGTTAGTGGTTTGTAATTCTAGAAACAAATGTTTGTGTTGGGTCTATGTGTACGAGGAAGAGAGAGAAGAGGATTTTAAGGACTTCTACCTCTGTATAGAGGTATATATATATATATATATATATATATGTTCCTCTTAAGGAACATATGATGCTTATGTTTAGGAAAATGACAAAGGGGAGAAAATGCTTGCGTGTGTGTGTGCGCACAAGTGCATGTGAGTAAAAATTCTTTTGACCTTCAAGCAATGAAGGTCAATGTCTTTCCTCCAAAGGAAAGCAGATTTGAATATGCCAGTATACCTGTGAATTTTTCTTTGAAAACTGAAGGACGGGTTTATTTTGTGCAATTTCAAATTGTTGTGCTGAAATAGAGTTTTTTTGGGAACTTAATGACAGTTTAGGCACAAGAGGGTAGGGAAAGTGTGGTGTTTGTCCTCTGAATTGTTGAAGTTCTTTAAAAACTATTCAGAATCAAACCTAAAGGAGATCTGTGTATGAAATATAAGAAACTAGCATTAACTTGGGTCCTTTGAGGAAAGGATTGTAAAGTTTGAACTGTCTTGCTGAACTTTAGAGATTCATCCCCCTTGAACCCCCCCCATCTTAATTACAGACAAATGTTTATCTTGAACATTGCTTACTGTATGAAGTCGGTTGTGCTGTACTTTTCCACACTCACAAGGAAGCCTCAACAGTTTGGCATGTAAAATGGTGAAAGCTCACGAGCTTTTGTCTCCTGAAATGTCTCAGGAGACTGTAACAGTGACTTTTACATGCTCTCTTGGGAAAGTGTTTTAGAACTTCTTATGATGTTCAGTGACTGGAAAAAGTAATGACTCCACTGCTGAAGTACAGGTATAAGAAATCTATACAGCAAATCTGGGACTTAATGAGTATGCTTATCTGAAAATATTTTCAAAGGCTTGTTATGAGTCTTGGAAAATATCCATCAGAAAAATGCTTACAACTTTTTAGCCTAGCTATTGCTAGGTGGTGTGTTAAAATCCCTGGTGTGTGTAATGTGGCTGAGCTTACTGGGGGTGGGGTGATGTGCTAGATGAGCTGTGTCCGGCCCTGTGTGTGACTGGGGACAAAAAGCCAAACCGCTGACTGGGTTGTGTTAAAGTTAGAGAGCCTAGCTATGTACTGTCATCATACTTGCTGTCTTTCCAAACTTGTGGAGTTCAGGCATAACGAAACAGCTTGGGAAGAGCCCACTAAAGTAGAAGTTGGTTCACGGCCAGTTTTAAGTGATTAGTGCTTTCTTATTTGTTTGGGAAGGAGAAGAGCAAAAGTTAAATGAGTGAGCTTAAATGACAGATATTGCAATTAAAGGACCTCCTTGAATCATTGTTTCAGTTGACAGTGTAATCTTTGTCTAGGCAGAATTGTGCTACACGGGAAACAGGGCAGCTTAAGCAGTGTTGATGGAGAATAGAAACCACTGCTATGCTGAATACTCTACAGTCTAAATAAACCTTTTCCAGCCTGTGGCTTGCCAACTACTACTAATCCTAGGTTACTTCTAAGCAGCATGCAAATAAAAACTGAAAAGTAAGCATAGGGACCACCTGTGTAGAAGACTTAGGAGCTGCTCGTGTCTACTGGGAAAGGTCCATGGCAGCCACAAATCGGGGCGGCTGAGGACTGCTCGCCTGTGTCATGAGAAGAGCAACAGACATAAGCAAGTCCTTGCAGCTCTAGCTGAAACCTTTTAAGAAGTTACTGCCTTATGGATTCTTACTGCCCTTCAGCTAAGTTAAAGCACTAAACACTTGTGTGAGAACCATTTGTTGGCTTTGACAGATATCAGTCGTGTAAGCTGTTGTAGCTGGCCCCACTGGCTCGATGGCATGGTGCGCTGGGAGCACTCTGTCGAAGTTGTTTCCCTCTTCATGTAGTGGTTGTTCGTACAGCTCTGCCATTGCTGTCAGCGTGGATCAGCCCTTGGGACTGTGCTGTTTTCTCTGGTGTTTCTCCAAACTGAAGACTGACTCGTATTCTCTTAAACTACAGCAGTCACCGGTTTCAAAAGGCTAAATAAATTTGGTACTAGAATAGATTAGCGGTGTTTGCAAGTTGCCTTATAAATCCATACCTGTTTGAATGAATTTGTGTGAACAGGTAACTTCTGCTCACAAATGTAGTAAATGTTTCAGTTTCTAAGTTAGACTTACTAAAGCTTCTCCTAACAATAGTTAATAAAGGTAGTGAGGGACTGTCAGTGAAAACATAAACGAGCTCTTTGAGCTTCTTCAAGCTTAAAGAGGACTAAAAAAATTCAAATTTGATCTGGTATGTAATGGAGAAGCTACCCACAGCTTCATTAAGTGGGCAGCACGTAGTCTAACAGCTATTTGTTTTCTCCTTTTGTGCTGATTCAGCCCTGGCTAGCAACTCTGAAAACAAATGTCACGATTTTTTCTTGAGGAATTTGGCTAATTTCAAGCAAATGTTGCAAATACCAAACTCGTGACTTCTAAAATAGCCTCAATTCATAGCTTGGCATACCCTTCTGGGGTGTGATGATGCTGCGTTAGGTTAACCGCTTGTGCTCTGTCTGTGCTGGGGCGCTTGTGCAGCAGTTTGGGTGAGCTGGGGTGAGCAAGGGAATAATGAGTGTGGTCATGAAGTCTGCTGTAGACATGCAAGAAATATTTGTATTCACTGCTACAGTTCACTGTAAACAAGTTGTAGGGTAAATTGTGACTGGGGTTTGGCTGACCTCTGCTTTGCTTCATTTGCTAATAATTAACTCCATGTACTTAGCAGTAAGTCAGCAAGCAAAACTGAAGTGTGGCTGTTGTGATTTATCCCAAATCTCACATCTTTTAGAGTAAGGGATAGAACCACATTTTTTTTAAAAAAGCTTTTGTTATTTTAACTTCACAAATAACAGGAACACCTACAGAGTGTCTACATCAATGCCCCCACCTCACAGTGCAGAGGTGCTTTCTCAGTCCTTTACTAAAGGCTTGGTGATATTTTGGAGTCACTAGACAAAGTACACGAAAGAGGCAAGAGTGAAGTACTGGTCTGTCAAAAATGGTTTGTGGCAGTTCAGCCTGACAGCTTTCTCAGATAGGCTGGTTTCTAGGTAGAGGAAATGTAGTAGACATTGGCTGTCTGTGTCTTCTATCGTGATACATAGGAAATATTAGGTAAACAGGCAAAGCTGGGAATTGATAGTTGATTTAAAACAGCACTGTTGTGTTTTGTCTTTGAAGTGGACAGTGTTGGGCTGGACAGGGAGTTTTGATGTAATTACTCATGGACTGGTGCCTAAGCCAGCATTGGGGGCTTGCAGTGTTTTGTGGAACAAGTGCCTGAGCACTGATGAAGCAGAACTGATAAATATTGTTGTTCTAAATCTTAAAACCACTGGATGTCCATGAGGAGTCGAGTGCACCTGAATTTGATCTTACTTCTAGTATAAATCAGTGTTGCATGTTTTAGGACAAAGAATAAGAACATCTGCAAGTCCATTGCTTGGCAGGTTCAAAGAAAGAAGTCTTGGCTGTAAAATCTGACCAACAGATCAATAAGCTGATGATGACAAGGCAAGAAGAAAAAGATAAATGCAGTTTCAAGGTACATCGAGAGATACTTTTTTTTCCACTAAAGAGTACTGGTGTCCTTGACTGCTTCTGACCTCCAGAGGTTCCTTCATGCTTTTAGAAGGATGGTGCAATGATTCTACTCAACTTTCTTGAAGATACCTGTGATGTCTCCATCCTTTTAGTCACCTGAAACCTCCCAAAGAGTAACCTGACAACGATACTGTCCTTTAGCACCGGTGGATGCATTGCATCAGATGCTATAGGCATGTGTAGGTTCAACTTCCTTAAATAGTACTGGCTTGATTAAATTTGGGTATTATAACTTCAAATGTCAACTTTATAGTGTTAGCAAATTACTTGCTTTCTGAAGAGTTCACTCGAATGTTTAATGAGTTACTGTTGGCAAAATACTGACTGTATTCCTGTAACCTGCTCTTGTCTTTTTGTGAAGTTGCAGAATGCATGTTGAAGAGTGAATGACTCAGCTGTACGTAGATTGTTGCACAACTAAAGGTAGAGGTGAAATGTAGGATAAACAGTGCTGTTGCAGAAATCTCATGGTGAGCATAAGTGTGTCAGGGTATATTTGGTCTGCAGTAAGGTAGGTACTCAGCAAACAAACTTGTGCCTGTCAGTCTTCCTATTATGTCTGTTTTAAGTCACTTCATAGTGTTAAGTGTTTGATGATAGTTTGTGGAGTAACTAGGCAACATTTTAAGGACAAACACAAAATATAAAGGCATGTTTCATCTCTGTAACCAGATCTCTGTGCTTATCAGTCTAGTAGGACTTGGTTTAAAGAAGAAAAAGTTATTCAGAGCTTGGAATTGAAGAATGGCAGATTGTCAGACTACCTGCGTGCTTTATAATGTTATGTAGCATTTATGACCCAGTCCTGTGAATACTTTGGTAACAGCAAAATCTGTGCTGATGGGAAGGTCTGTTTCCTCCAGGCAGTGACCCATTTTCACAAAACTTGTCAGCAATCCAGTTTTTAAATGTCCTTGAATAGATTGATATTCGAGCCTGTTCACCTACAGTAGAGGACAAATATACACAGATCTTCCAAGCCTGACATCCACAACAAACAAGACTATCAACCAGGGAACCAAGCTTTTCTTGGTTATGGTCTATGGCACCGGAGCACTGAATACTGTCTAAATATAAAGAAGAACCCTCCACCGGCCCCTACACCACTGCCTCTTTCAGAAAGATAATTTCTCCCATCTGAGGAATATCAAAGAGGTTGCCTCTTCCACCCCAACAAAAGCAGCAACTTTTTTGGTTATGCCTGCTGCAGAAATGGGACTGGCGCTTGATAACTGCTGAATAGATATTTCGTGCTCTGGAGAGATGAAAGGAAAGGCTGTGTGTCAAAATGAATGATCCACAAGAGTCTTGCACTTGGGTTTTGGTAAGGACAACCCCTGATGTACCTGCAACTAAGAACCATTGCCCTCTCCAGAGTTTCCTGCTGGTTGATGGCTGGATGTATAGAAACCCACAGCATTTTCTTCAGCCTGAGTTGGGAAAGCAGATTAATACTCGCATGCATCTGTTTTCATTGCTTTTCTAGAATTAGCCTTTTTATCTTGGCACACTTAATTCATGTTCTTAGCTAAATAAAGGCTGGATGCAAAAGGGAAGACACTTATAGGAAGGGTGGTAGGATTGCAAGACAGTCAATGTTTGTATGCAAGCTACTGTGTTTGACAGGAGTTGTAGTTGCAGTTGAAGTAGTCAGAGATAATTTAAATTTGAAAGTAATACATCTGTGGAATTGTTTTAATAGATTTACATATTTCTGCTAAGCTCAAAAACTGGCTTTCTAGTTGGGCAGTTCACTGTGGGATAGCTCCAGATGGCTGCTTCCATTCGTTCCGCATCAAATTGTGAGGGATAGATGCTGATCGGGGCATTTGCAATACTTAAGATGTCAGTGTAGTCAAGGGCAATTGGAGCAAAGACAGTTGTAGAGGGTGGGCATCCATTTACTTGTAAACTCTGTTCTGTGAGAAAATCTGTGCTTGCAATGCTACTGCCTTTGAGTTTCCGTAGGAAGCTTGAAGACAGATTCTTCCTTTTCTGTTTGATTATCTTGTACCAATTTATGAATGACTATGGTGTGACCAAAGCAGAATGAAGTCGTGCTTTTAAGAAAAGCTGCTTTGTTAAAATGCAGTCATTCCTTTGTAGGCAGCCTCTATGGCTTTGAGCTATGACTTCTGAGAACATCCTGCCTGAACCAATTACTCAACAAATGTGTTTAATGTACATCTGGAACTTCCCCCAGAGTTAACAGGGGTTTTATTTGGTCTGGCCTATTAGTTAAGGGGGGGAAAGAATCCTTCTGTAGTTTGGCAAGAGAAGGGATGGGGAATAAGATGTTTTGTATTCTGATGGTCGAAACTTCCTGCATTATATTATATATACATAGTAAGGTAAACATCAGGATCTATTCTTACTGGATTTTCAAATAAGAAAACACAGCAACTCTTTTGCAGCCAAGCTACAGGTTTGTTTGAGGAGCTGCCAAGTGCTGTGCCCAGAGCATGTTTCTTTGGGGAGACAAGAGCAAAGTGGGGTTTGAGAGTGTAGGGGAAAAATGGCTTTCAGAGCTGTAATTCTTCTTGTCCTTCTTGTATTCTGGTAATTCTCCTTGATATCTCTTCAAAGCGTTTATACTGTTCAGTGTTGTGCGACGGGGTTTCCCTAATGTGGCTGCTGCTGCTTATATCAATAAGATGTCTTTCAGCTCTACAGTAGTAGATGTTAACGCAGCAGCTGATTGTTGCCTTGATGTGTGAGAGTCTTCCTTTGGGAAGCAAAAGGAGAAGGAGAGCAAGAGTGAAAGAAACACTCCGATGTCTGACATTTGCAGATGCTAAATATATAGCTTGAAATAGTGTAAGCTGATCTATTAGCCACTGCCAAAAGAATACGACCCCCTCCGGTTATTCATTGCTCTGTCTCCCTTGTGCTGGCTGCTCCTTTCTTCCCTTTTGTATATTTTGATAGGATTAGTTTTCTGGTAGTATGACTCCCTGATCAGCTCGTTGTGGGTGGAGGTTCCATCAGCTACTTGAACTAGCATTGTGTGCTTCTGCACAGCTGGCTGCTGGTTCAAAGGGTGGAATAGGATGGGGAAACTGGGCAGGGGAAGCAGAGACATCAACAGAAGCTCAAGTTGAATTGCAGCAGTGGGGGAGTTTCAGCCTAAGGCTACTGTCAGGTTGTATTGCCTTTGTGCTTCCAAATTCTTCCGTTCAAAAAGACATACTAGTCTACAGAAAGCTTATTTCATAAGCAGAAAATCAAATTTTGCTTTTATTCATAGTCTCTGCATCATTTTGGAACTTTGGTTTTCAAATTGGGAATACTGTGGTAACCCTTCTCTGTGCAGCTTGAAAGTTAGTCTTTGTTGTAGTTTGAGGACCTTGGGACATATTTTTAATCCAAGCTGTATATCTTTAAAGTGAACTGGTAGATTCCAATGGGACTTGTGTTGGTTTAAAACCAAAAGGTTGGTCTTATGACATAGCTTGAAGTAAGAGCTTGGTCCTCTTACTTCATCCCCTCCTACCACGTACTTGTCCTCATGTTTGTGTTCATCTGGTTGCCTGACTGTATTAAAGGAGTATCTTTGATTAGTGAGATGAGCCGCTTTGGAGCCTGTCTGATCATTAGTTAGAGTTTGCTTAGAGGACAGAAACTGTGCTGTTGGTAAGGCAGAAATGTGACATTCTTTCCCTAAGAGACTGAAAATTGTTGGTTTGCCTCAGCCTTACAACAAAACTATTGAGTTAGAACTTGAAAGGTATTGATGCTGATAGCAAAAGTTTTGTTACCTGAGTTGTCTTAAGTGCTTTTTCCCCCCTGCCCTAAATTGTCTGCATATGTGCTGAAAAGGTAACATACCCATTGTCCAGACTATCAAGCATTCCAGCCCAATCCACTTTCTCACCCTTTGCAGGGAGTAAGAGACATCTAATGTCAACTTTGATAATCAAGAGAGTAGTTTATATTTCCTATTTCAGTTGCTCTAAAGGTTGAAGGCAAGGATTGTCCACTGACTTGTTCTGCTTTTTACTGCTGCAATTTGCTTATAAATCTCAAGGGATTTGTTGAATTGGTCTAGTCTGTATATATTCCTACAAATCTGTTTGTCTGATGTTAGTGATGTTATCTCATGAAGACCTTGCTAGAGAGAGATGGTTTTGGTCTGTTCTTAAGAATCACAAGACTTATGTGGAAACTTAAGTGTTTTCAAAATATTTTTAGGTTTCCATGGACAACCACCTCAAAACTCTGTGGATTTAATAAAAAATTGCTATTAAAACTTTTGCAAAGGAGGGCAGATTATTTTGAAGATTTAGACATCTTCTCTGCCATAAATATCTGTCTTGTCAGCTGCCTGCTGCTCTTCACATTGAAGCTGGGTCAGAGGATCACGCAGTTTTTTGAAAGTATTGTGGAGATGTATGCCCAAGGATGAGAAGTTTAGTGCTTCTTCCCTGCCCTAGATAACAAACCTTGTAGAAGTGCCAGATAAGGGCTCGGTTCTTTCAGAACACAGGCTAACACATATGTATTCAGAGCTCTGAGGAGTCTTTAGGAAGAGGACCAGCTCCTTTGACATCAAGACTACAGATAAGTTGTGTTAGCTGGGGGAGGAGAAAACCAAAACAGACTGTAAATAACTCTTCCATGTTAGTTATAATGTCAGAATCTTTCTCAGAATGAGTCCGGAGAAATCAGCTCTTTTTCTCGGGATAAAATGCAGCTGGTATGTGACAATGCATAAAGCAGCATCCTGAGCCTTCCAGCTGTAACTCTTTGTTATTGTTAGTTGAGTGCTAGATGCTGGAACTGGCTTTTAGCAGAAGTAGGTGATCAGAAGGTAAAACTTGAAGCTTGCTATTGCTCTCCACTTTGATGATGAGTTTGTGACGTTCAGAGTCCAGGTGAACACAGAGGAGTGGGTTTGGAGTAACATACTTAAGTACCAGATAACTTTCTAATGTCTGTGTCAATTCAGGCTCCTGGACATTGAAAATAAAGCTCTGCTGCACTTGCTGAATCTTCTGGCAATAACAAAATACATACAACTGTCCAGACTCGTAGACTTTCTCTAGGACTATTTAGATAAGAAAATTCACTTATACAGTGTCTTGCACGTTGTGGAACATGATCTTTGTGGGTAAATTGACAGGCAAAATATGTCATTATACAAAGCATTGACAAATGCACATTGCCTTTAAATAAACTTCTTTCAATTTCAAGGCAAGGGTTACCTGTGGTGTGAAGTTGTTAAGAAGTGATGAACTGAAGAGTTGTAGTTTAGAGGAGACTGTATTTTTTTTGATGAAGTGACCTAGCTACAGTGATAGAGTTAGAGAGTTAATCTTGGATAGTAAGAAAGGGGAAAATCAAGTTGTCACATTAGAAAAATGTCTCAATATATATTAAACCTAGTTAATATCAACTTTCCACTCTACTCATGGTACCAACTTGGCATTCATTCAGTAGTTTCTTCTAAAAGAACAAATGATTTGTACTGTCCTATGTTATCTTGACTTTTTTTTTTTTTCTGCTGTGTGGAGTTGCCTGTGAGGTGCAGGAGTCACTATTAGTGACTCCTGGAAACAGGTCAGGGTCGGAAAGTTGCACTTTTTTCTAATTTGTGCTGACAGCTGGGCATACAGTAAATCTGACTTCTGCTGAAGTTCTGGGGTTTTCCTCCTGTTGGTCCCAAAAAGTTATTTCTGAGAGGACTTGCAAGACCAGCTGCTGTACATCAAAACCAGAAGAACATAATTTTTTTTGGACTATTCTCTTAACGTTGCTATTGCTGTACTCCCACTGCTTTTGCCTGCTCTCAGCTTTTATTTCTTTCAGTCACAGGCTTCCCCTTTACTTTTTTTGATGTGTCTGTACAGGAGTTGCTGTACATCAGGCAGGTGTAGGAAACGATCCAGTACCATCCCTGCAGGCTTGTGGGGAGTATCGCCAACTTCTTGAATAGTATTTTCATTCCTACTTTTAGTAGTCTAAAGTAATATTCTTCTGCTCTCCTGCTACAATCATTCTGCTCTGTTAGTTACGCTGTAGGTCGGATTTCTGGAGCTAACACCTGCTTGCAGGACACGGCTAGGCCCAGGGGTGCAGCCTTTGGCTTGTGCTCCTGGTGCGGTGCAGCCCCGTGCAGTTTGTCTGCAGAATGGGCAAGAGGATTGCTGCTATTTCTTGCCATTGTCAAACAAACTAGTAGAAGGGGATCAAAGTACAACTGTTTGCATGTATTTAACATTTTTCAGTCGGAAATCACCTCATATTTTCTGTCACACTTGATATTACAATGTAGTCTAAAACTTGCCGGTAGTACAGTTCACAAGCCTCTGGTTTAGCCAGTTGTGGCAATACGCAGCAGCATCTGCCTGCCTTCAAAGACTTGTCTTCATGTCCCTGAAGTTTTCTATTCATAAACTAATATAACAGTAATTTGCTGAGACCAGGTCTCTTTTAGCTGTTTTGCTTTTTCGGATGTGTCGTGTCTGTATGAACATAGCCTATTGATCTAAGGTAAGTGAGGGCTGCTGTGATCTCAGGTCTGCCGTCTGCCAGTACAATTTTTTGTATGGTGTATGAGGGCACTGATTCAGCTCAATACAAATAAAACAAACAAAAAAAAACCAGTTTAAGAGGCGCCTTTCCTGCTTGCCACTTGGCTGTGCTACACTGATGATATGAGTGCTGGTGCAGTTGGAGGAATGGGGACAGGGCACAATTGCCCCTTCAACAGAAGCCTGTCTTTATTTTAGCTGCATACCCTGGTCACCAGGCTCCCTGGCAGCCTGTGCTGATCTAAATCCAGGCATCTGTCTCTGCCCGACCGGCCGTCCTGCCTGTCTGGGCTGAAACTTGTATTTCTGCCACTCTGCGGCAAGCCTGCTGAGGGAGCTGATGTGGCTGAACACAAACTGTTCTTGTATCTGGGTGGTTCATCAGGCAGTGTAATGAGGGGAAACACAGCTCACTGCTGGATTGTTTTATTTTGTTGTTTTTGTACATGCTACCCAGCTAAAGTTCAAATTCTGCTTTAATACCAGTTGTTATCCAATAGCGCTATGAACTTGGCTCACTGTGGGTAGGATGACCAGTTTCATACGGTCTGCAAAACTCAGCAGTAATTTGCAACTCAAGTTTAACTATAGTTTTTCTGGACCAGTTTAGAAACAGTGTGAAAAGTTGTTAACATTATTCTACTTACCAGAAATGGTCATAAATGTATTGAGGTTGTATATATGGCCATAGATCTGTTTCAGACCTTATTAAGCATGTGGGGAAGTTGCCTTGTAGCGACTGAAGCTGTTTGTTCATCCTGCTGGTATTGAACTCCAGGTCCTCGAAGCAATAGTGATCATCACCGATTGCTCCCTTTCTGTGGCCCATCAGAGTGTCATGTCAAGGAGAAGGGGTGCATGCGGAGAGTGGCAGGGAGTCTGACATGGAGTCGTTAGCTTTACGCTTGATCAAAATAAAGCTTGATTTGTAAAGTAATCCATTACCAATTACCAGTCAGATCAGAAAACCCGTTTGGAGTTTACAGGAGGCAGCTGTGGAGCTAGTGACAAACAGCTGCAGTGTAAATGCAAGATCTTTGTGATGCAGCTTTATGAAAAAGTTGTCGAACTCATTGAAAACCTTGGCTCAAACAGGGGTGGAGAACACCTTTAACTGAAATGTTGTACTTCTTTGCAAGTGTTTTTGAATGTTTTGATTATGTGATTTTTAATATAGAGTGTATGGTGTTGAAATATATTCTGTAAAGAACCTGTAATTATGAAATACCTCTTGCAGGGTAGAAGTGACCTTCTGGCATTCTTTTCAAAAAGGTCATGAGCGTAGCAGTGGGTGTCACAAAAGTGCTGAGCTGCACCATATTGCAGAGTCTGGCTCTGTTCAGTATTTCCCTGGATGTCCCTTTGACAAGTCTTTAATGAATAGGTGAAATTATGGAAGCGCTTTAGGCTTATGTGTTAATTCAAAAAGGAAAAAAATGCTGTAGAGTAAAGCACTTGTTTGTTGGGGATGTTCATGCTATTTCAAAGTGTCTGGTCATTAGTATTGTGTATGTGAAACTGTTTTTTCTTTTCTTGCTTAATACTTATGATTTAAAATTCTTTGATTAATCTGGGAAAGGATGCATACAGAATAAAAGATGTTGGGACAGCTTTGTCTGAAGATATGGTTAAAAAGGTTACTGTGGATTATTATTGAATAAGCCAAAATTTTGGCTTTATTGTATGAAATGGAAGAACTTTTAGGAATGTCTGAGCTGTTGTTTGGAGGGTTGGGGGGTGTGAACTGGAATGTGTAAAGGATATTGTAAAAATTGCTTGAAAGCATCCTTAGAATTGTTGAGCTGATAAGCTGAAATTTTAAAATTAATTTAAAAGTAACTGTCTTGCAAATTACAGGATGGTATAAACAAAAAAGTATAACCATGTTTATTCTTGTTTTGCAGACGGTGAGGACGAATCAATTCTCTGCACGTAAGTGAACACTTTTAATTTGGGCACTTTTGGAACTCTATGTTGTGAAAGGGGTCTTTGATACAGCCGTAGTAGTCCAAACTTGGTCTTTAATCTTGACAGGCAGTGACTAATGGTTAAAGATGTAGCATGAAGTCATACTTAATGTGGGGATATATTCTTTTAATACTGTAATTCACCTTATTGTAAGTTTTATAGGCATGTGCCATTTAAGAAATGTAGTTTAAAACTGTCAGTCAAGAGAGCTAAATCAGAAACAAAAAGTGTTAAAAAGTGTACACGTGTGCAAAATGCTGTGCTGTAGCTACTCAGTGTGTAGTGCCGGAGGGGCACGTGAATCAAAAGTTGGTCTAAAAGCCCTGCTGAGCAACAGCTTGGCTTTGGATCTGCTTCAAATGGGGGAACTCTGAACAAGTTGACACTAAGGTTTCCTGTTGCTTTCTCTGTGTGCACCTGAATTTGCCCAACCCAGGAGCAAACTTGTAGCTTCAGCTTGAATTTCTCTGGGATCTGGAAATGCAGTGGTGGGGTAGTCAGAAGAGCGTGAATGTGCTTTCACGTTGATGACACTACTGAGCTGGCTTGTCTTTGGGCTGCTGTTAGAAGGGGTGGTCTGGTTTCCTTTCTTCTCCCACACAGGCTGTGTGTTTCTGCAGCCTCCTGTGCTAGCACTGGGGGTTGGCAGCCAGCACAAGCCAGTTTGGGGAATGAAGCTGGCAGAAAACCGACCTTGCCACAAAATGATGCTTTTTATCAGTTCCATTCTCTGGGTGTGCACTCTGTGGGCTCAGAGGAGCACTGGCCCTGCAGCAGGAGGTATGAACATGCTACATGTTGGTAGCAGCCTGGGTATTAGGATGGTTCATCTATGTTGTGAAACCACGCCTTGGCTCCATTCTGGAACTGCTTGCAGTTGGCAGTTGTGGGTATAATTTAACATATTCAGTGATCTGAGGGAGAGAGGGAAGATGCAGTAGCTTGCGTGCCTCTGACTTGGTTATGTGAGCAGCTGACCGTGCTGTGTGCCAGTGCATACCAGCTGCATTGAGGCCATAGTTTGTGAGGATGTCTGCTTCCTGAAATAGCTCGATGCTTAGATTAATTGCTGGAAAGAGACCTGGGTTCACTTTCCTTCTTGATGTGGAAGGATTCAAATCTTCATCTTCTGCTTCTTACAAAAGTGCCTTAACTATCAGACTCTGTATAAGGCTCAAGGTGGATCCTTTCAAGCCATGCTTTTTTGAACTATGAATACTATGAATACAGATTCGTGGGGCCTGAAGGACATGGAGGCAAATACAGTTCTATAGCTAAGATAAAAGTTGATCCAGTATAACACAGGCTTGTCTAGGTCTCTTAGCAGGATTTCTGTTTTCATGTGATGACTACTTCATGTGCAATGTACAAAACAGCCCTCAGAGCAGGGATGGGATCCCAGAGCGAAAATTAATGCTCTGTTCTTGTGTGTTTGTGGACGCTTCGACAGTAGGTGCTTGCCTCAGGCAGTTTTTTTGAAGTAGCTTCAAGTTTTGTGCCTGCGCATGAACCTTGCACTCCTTTACGTGGTCAACGGAGACCACAAAGGTTGCAGTGGCAGTGCTGCAGGATTTAGTGAATGTCTGATCTGTTCATTTGCAAAATGGAAAGCCTTAAGCTCTCTTGCCTTCAGTTTTATTATTCCCTCACCTGTAAGGCTGCCATAAGCTTTTGATCCTTCTGTACTGAATAGACAATTGAACACTGTTCTGTATCTGGTACGGCACACTTCAGCATGAAATGTCTGGACCTTGTGACAGGTTCCACACCTTGGCTAGGCAGTTGGTAAGCTGCTTGCTTTACATCCATTTGCAGGGAAAAGCTTGCTTCCAGATGGTGAGGGGGGTGGTGAATGGACACATGTCCTTACAGTCAGACCTCAGGAGAATGTGACCATATCCAGTACTGAAGTGTGCAGCTGCTGGGGACTGCTCTGAGTGCAGTCCTAATATGAAGAACGTCAGAGATGGCCTTGAGGACTTCTCTTCTGTTGGACATGTAAAATGTTTGGTGACAAATCTGCTACCCCGTGTAAAATTTCAGAAGCTGGCGCTAAGAAGCAGTGAATAATACATCTCCAAAGGATTTCAACACTGCCCTGGAATCATATCACGAAACTCAGTATTGAAACTATTAGTACCATGACACTGGACAAGTTTTGCTACCTTTAATTTAGTGTCTTGATTGTACTGGTGTTAAAGGCTACGCTTAACAGGAGTGTGGCAGAGTCTTCGTAAAGCTGAGTGTCTGAATAACAGATCCCAGGCTCTATTGGCTGTCTTGCTGCTTTAACTTGCATTTCTTGCTGAAGTACTTACACAGCAGCATAAAGAAAAACAAGGTTAAAAATGTCAGTGTCACTGAAGACGGTTTACAAGGAAATACAAACTTTGTCAGTAATGTGGATGGATCTGTGGCCTCAGAATTATGAAAGGTAAGGCATTGTATCTCCAGACTGGATGTGCGTGACCAAAGAACACCCAGTGTAGGTCTTACCTTTTAAGACTATGAAGACACATGATGTGATAAATGCTAGAATCCAAGGTGTTTCTGTCATCTTGAAGATGAACACCAAAGTTCCACTGAAGCTTGGGAGATCTTGGTAACACTGTGTAACCATCAGCACCATGTAGATGCTGACTGTAAAAAAGGGTAGTAGGGGTTGCCAGACTGCTGTTCAGGTTAATAAACACTTTTCTTTTAAGAGATTTGTCTTAGGCTGCTTTTCAGCTCTGTCTCCAGAGAGAAGTGCCGTCAAAGCCGTTTGTATTCCCCTGCTTGTATCTTTTGAACAAGCAGGCAACAAAGACAGCTGTGTACTGCACTGTCGCGAAAGTGGTTTCCCCCATGGGCTTCATGGGAGAGCTGTATTCTTTTGTCTAAAAAAAGAGTACTAAACTGAGTACTTGACATCTGGTTGGTTGGATGGTTAAATCCCTTTCATGAATGGGACAAGGCCATGGCAAACTTGCTTGTGTAGCAGTCCAGAAGGAGGTCTCATATTTTAATTAAGCGGGAGCTTCTTGGGCTTCCAGGACTTCTGTTGCATTGCTGATTCTGTTGTGAAAAGGTAAGCTGTGTGTGTTTCCCTTCCATGCCACTGATTTTAGAGGTCTTAGGCTAGGGCAGGAATAAAGTGGAAGAAGTTTCTTAACCGCACTGGAGGTGGTTTCAAGAAACTGCTTTGGCAGTTTGTACAAGACTTGAGACATCTTCTCATCCCAGACTTGTCATCTCAGGACCTGGAATGCCTGATTGCCTCTGATCTTTAGTAGAGCTGAAAGTCATCAGAATACTTTTTCTTTTCTCCAGTAAGAGTGGTTCAAGCTAGCTAGTGAGAAAGAAGACATCCCTTGTGCACTTAGATGAGTGAGCAGTTGTGGTGTGCCTGTCATTTTCCTGACTCCCACTGCCTTGACCGTAATTGTCTTTATGTACATCCTGGTAAGTCTCTCCCATTGCTTGATGAAGGTCTGTCTGGTTAGCATCTTCACTTATCTCTCCCTACCTCTCTAGTTGGTCAAGTGTCTTTCATTTTTACCTACCATGGCCTTTAGAGTAGGGGGGCCAGATCAGCTCTCGGGTACTGTGTTTGAATGACACTTTACGAGATCTCTGGATCCAGTCCCTATTTCTTCTTGACATCCCGGAATGCCTCTCTTGTGAGCGTTCTTAGGTGTAAGATTGGTGCTATTTCAAGCCTCTGGGTTTGTTTTCGGTTCTTCCTCTTCAAAGACAGTCTCTGCGCTGTTCCCAGATGCCTTCCTTTGTTTGGTTCTAACTTAGTGAATGTCCGATCCATTCATATTTACCTTGGAAAACCTTCAAACTTTTTTCTTTAATATTGTTATTACTTCACCTGCAAGATGACCTTAAGCTTTTGATCCTTCTGGACTCAACTGACAACTGAATCCTGATTTATATCTGGTACACATGGTGTTTTTTACCCTAGGCATGAAAGTGTGTGACTTAAATCTGGGTCTGAGGCTGTTTCATTGTCTTCACCTGTCTAGATCTTTAGGAAATACCAGTCTGGTTCCCCTGAAAGGCCTGCAGTTACCTTCGTGCAGTCACTGTTGTAGTAAATAGCTAGCTGTGTCCAGAGAGGTCATGAAACTGCAAGAGTGTTTAGTGTATCTTTTAAAATAGTTAAACCACTTTTGTAGCTTCATTAAAGAATGTCTTATCTCAGATATTATGTAGACACGTGGAGATTTGTTCACACTTTGCTTCAGGAGTAGCAGGGCCTAATGATCCAGGTCCGTTCAGCAGTATACGTATATGTGTATATATATGCAGGTGGATCTTCGAGGTATACAGTTTGCTGAGAATAATCTTCATCTTTCTTCCCTCAAAGAGAATTGTGCTGAAGAATAGCATGTATTCCGTTGAAGTGCTGCGGATACAGGCATTCATCTAAATGCACTGTGTGGAGTGGGCTAGCCTGATGAACGGTTCTCCAAGCATGCGTCTCATCACATCTCATTTTGAAAGTAGTGGGATTACTTGGAGGCTTCCTGTCTTAACTTCATCACCTGCTGACATTCCATGAGGAGTTTGGGTTCTGATGTGCCCTAAAAATGAGGAGTTTTGCATAAACTGGTGATCTTAAAGTTAGTAATATTTTTTCAAAGTCAAGCTTAATACCAGGAGGGGAGAATACCCTCTGCTGCTACATTCTCTGGATACTTGTCTCAACAGAACATAATGTCCTTCACCTAACATGGAAGCTGGTTCTTCGGTAGAGTATTGCTCAGATTGCCAGCTGATGTGGCTGTAATTCAGTTCTCCAGTGCAGATTTGATGACATAAATGACTTCCTGCTCTTGCTGGAGAAAGAAGAGTTGGCTCTGAACATAAAATGGTGTGGCTTCTTCCTCTCTTTTTTGTTACCTTCCATTCTCTTCCCTTTCCACTCTCCATCTTTAAAGGAACCAAATATAGACAATTTCATTGCTGAGGAGACTAGTCTACGGGGCTTTATTCTGAGTTAGTGGCATATAAATTTATGGATATTTATGAGCTGACTTCCTTTCTTCTGATCTTTTTCATTTGTTTTGTTATGCTCCTCACTTTCCACCAGCCACATCTGTTCTTGGGAATTGGATAGTACTTGAGCCCCAGGAAGAGTTTGTAGGAGAAGCTTTTTGATTAAATTACTTAGTATAGAGAGGCTGTTCTCAGAGTGAACCAAAGTCATTTTCCTATGTCTGGAAGGACTCTGTCTGCTCTGCAGTATAACCCTGATTTCCTTACGTAGTGGGGATATGATTTCTTACGGGCTCTTTGGCCTTTCACCAACTGAATAACCCAAATACGTGCACAGGCACATACACCTGCAGTTGCTGAATCTAATGGACAATTTATCAGACGCTAGTGGAAGCCAGATGATTGCCAGGTTAATGATGAGGTGGGAGAGCTGAACGAACAATAATGGTGATAATTTCTTCTTAGTTTTGAAGCTGGATGGTTGAATCTTGGGATGCTAACCACTAGCAAATTGTCAGTAAGGTTGCTGGAGCTCTCTGTTGCTTTGTAGTTTATCAAGTTTTCAAATAAAAAGCAAATGAGCAACCCCCAAAACCAGCACTTCTCTGGGAAGCTAGACTTGGCTAACTTCCATCTAATCGGTCCCTCTTGGTTGGAGTGCAAATGGTAATTTGTTTAGGATCTGTCTGTAAATTCTTAGTTTGTTGAAAAGAAAGGAAAACATACGTAGTTCCAGCAACTTCATGTTCCTGCTAGCTTGTAAGTACATTATCAGCCTGTATTAGCCCAGCATCCATAAAAAATCAATTCCAGAGAAGCGGTGCTGCCTTTGCAATGTGCACATAACTCACTACGTTCTTTCATTTCTGTAAGATGTGAAGTTGTGATGAACAGCTTTGCAGACTTTTTTTTTTCTTTTAGAAGCTGCAGTTGCTGATGTTTTGCTAAGTTCTGTTGTTTCACTTTGATTATTTCTGTGTGTTAATGTTAAATGGGCATGCCAGGCTGCTGGAGGTTGATGACCAAAATGAAGAAATTTCTGTTGTGGTATAGAAGGAATCTGAGAAATATTCAAACTTTTCGTGGCTTTGTCTTTAGCTGCAAAGCAACTTTTCAAAAGTCAAATATGAAAATGTGCTGCACTGCACTTTTTAAAGCTAGTATGTTCTAAATTGGAGAATCCTACTGCAAGTGTATGGTATTCTCAAAACTGAGACTGGGCTTGATAAACAGTCATTTAGCAGATGCATGCAGCCCTACAAGGATATCTAATCTGAATTGGCTTCAGTAGGAGTGGTGGGGTGTGGAGGGAATAGAGGCTGTTTATTAAAGGACAACAGCAGCAAATGCCAAGCATTTTTGTATACAACCTCTGGCTAGAGTCCAGATTGTAGCATTCGCTAGACAACTGGTGTTGAGATGATGTGAAGCATCTAGAGAGAAATGAAGGAGCTATAAAGCAGCCTTGTAAATAGTAAAGCCAATTAGGGACTCTTCTTCGCTAGTCCAAACTATCAGTTATACCTCTTTGTTTCAGAAAATTAGCCAGGTGATTAAGACATCCTTTTAATTACAGGTCTTGACTGTAAATAGCTGTTAATTTGTAGCTCTTCAAGTAATACCTTCCAAGTTTTCCCATGCAATGAGTAAAGCTAGCATAGTCAACAAGTTTCAAGGAACTACTCTCTCAATCACTGGGAAGTTTTGACTAATTGAGCACAGTGATTTTTAATCTCTGGTATTCTGTATTATTTTTCAGTGATGTTTGTCTTATGAGGAACAATGGAACAAAATGGTTTTGGACAGGTTGATGTAGTTGCTTCTGAGAATTCGGGAGCGTGCGGCGCCGGTGCGGTCCGAGAGAGCGGGTCTGTTTTATTGATGTATGCCATCAATAAAACCAGGTGCCTTGATTAACCCTCTAGTATTGCAGGCCACAACTTGGTAACTGAGGCTGTGATAAATATCCCATAGCTTGTCTGCAGAATCAACTTTTTTTTTTAGTGTTTTCAGTTAAAAGTTTTCTCCTGCAAAACCTAGGGACTGATACTGTTCTGTCAGGTCAAACAGATAAGCTGTTTCACCTGAAGTTTGTACCTAGCTCTTGTAGGCTACTTTTCCGTGATGGGTTTGCTAAGCTGCTGTGAGTGCACTTCCTCAGTCTCCATTGCTGCTTGCTCATGGGTGGAGGAGTGCACATATGGCCACCTCATAGCGAGAGGTCACCTCTGCTAGCGCAGCTGTCCCGTGGGCTTTCCGTTATTTGAGAGGGTTGGAAGGTAAGAAGAAATGAGATTGTTTCAGAGTCCATTCTCTTTGAACATCTGGGGTGATATCCTTTCTGGGGTGATATCCTTTCTGTATATGCAAAGTTAAAATTTCAAGTGCTATATTGTCTCATTTTTGCAGAGGTTAAGTGTAATGTGAGGATAGGGATGCTTCTAAGCTGCCTATCTGATCAAGAAGTGCAGGTCTGAAGGTACTAAATACCCAAGTGAATGCAGACTAGCTGCAAAACTGACGTATGCAGCATGGTGGAGGAAGGTGAAGACTGTAAGAATGTGCTTAAACTCCCCCTGCTAAATTAACATTGCTGTTCTGAGTATCTTAGCTGAGAAATATGCAAGCATGCAAAATGTACACTTGTCATTCTTAAAGTAGTTGGTTTCCAACCTTTAATTTCTGAAGGACTGTTGAATGACGGAACTACTTTGACTTTTTCCACACAAATCCCTCTAATGAAATGCGTTTCTGCTTCACACCCGTCAGAGTTGCTAGTGGCAGTCACTGTCTCGCTTGAAATGGGATCTTTCTCCAGTAATCTACTGCCAGTTAATCAGGGCTAAGTGAGACCTGGTAATCCCATTGATGTGCCTGGACTTATCTGAAGACAAGACCTAATTTTTATTTTTTTAAAAAGAGCTGTAGTAACATCATTTGTAATTATAGTGATATGAACTTGGTCACGCTTCCTGCCTACAATATCATGTATGTAAACACTACAATAAATTCTGTCTAAACACGTTCTGCTTTAACTCTACCTCTGTCTTAAGAAGTAAATGTGCATTTGCTGTCTTTATTTATCTCTGTACTGTACCACTCTGCACTAATAAATTCATTTCTTAATGAATTCATGTAGCCGTATGGCCAGAAATATATTTTTTAACTAGCTAAGAGTCTGTGATAAGCAGTGCAAAGAATCTGTTTCTTTAATATGTTTTACTGTACTTTGAAACTGGCTTCTAAAGATACTGAATGTTTCCATCAACTTGGTAATACTCATAACCAGCTCCTGGTATATACAATATATTAAAATGATGCTAAATATAAAAGTGTGTGTGTATAATGATTTTAAGAAAACTTATATATATGTCTCTGCACTCTGAATAAATCTGTCTCTGGACTTGTGATCAAGGCAGAGGACAGGGCTGTTTCTAGTTACTTAAGGTAACACAGGAATTCAGGCACATAGCAAAAAGCTTTTAATCACACTAATGTGATGCATTGTATCAACATCTTAATGCTAAGATGATCATTAGGATGAAGAAAGTATTTTAAACAAACACCATGTAGCTCCCTGCAACATCAGTGCTTTTTGTTCTAGACAGTGAAGGTCTGTTGTGTAGTCAAAGCCGTAAATGGAATGAAATGAGGTTGCTTTAAACAAAGGTTTCATAAGTTGCTGAAAATCAGTTTTGAGGAAAATGTCTGAAATGTTTTGCAGAGGTGAATCTGGTGCTGGGAAGAATGAAAACCCGAAGAAGGTTATTCAATACCATGCTCATGTTGCTTCCTCCCATAAAGGAAGAAAGGACCATAATATTCCTGTAAGTTGGGATATTTTATCATTTGTTTATTGTTCTTTTTGAAAACTACCATCTTTGCATTTAAAAAAATAACTAACTGCAGTGGACAGGACTTTCCCCTACTTGGACTCCTGTTAGCTCATAATTTTTGTGTTACTCTAGCTAGCAATAACACCTAGTTTTGTGTTTTTGACTTGTTGCCTTTCTTTCCTTTTCATGATGTACCAAGGAACATTATTTTCTTTTATTTAATTTCAGTTGGCTGATGCTAAGAAAAAGGTAAATGATGACTTGGGAACCATTGAAGGCTTGGAGGAAAACAAAAAGAAATTACTGAAGGACGCAGAGTCCTTAAGCCAACGCCTAGAGAAGGCAATGGCTTATGACAAACTGGAAAAGACAAAGAATCGCCTGCAGCAAGAGCTGGATTACGTGGTGGGAGACCTAGATCATCATCGCCAGATTGTTTATAGCCTGAAGAAAAAGCTGAAGAAGTTTGATCAGGTAGTCTAGTTTCCTGTCATCTTGCTGATTTCTATGATTTTTAAATGGCATCTTGTTTGTGTTGATTGATAAATCTTTTGGGAGCAGCTTGGCCTTTGTTAGGAGTAACTTGTTGCTTCTAATTTCAGGGAGCTAAATGCCATCTTGGAGTCTTGTTAGATCAAGTAATAAGCTCTTTCTATACAAAAAAGAAATTCTATTGGAACAAAACCTTCAGACTATTATTGTAATCCCTCAGGATAGACTAAGAAAGGGTGTGAAGACTGAACGATGGAAATAATAGGAAAATTATTTAATCTTGATTAGTAGCTTGCTTTCCTCACCTCATTCCAGAGTAGCTGTAGCTGTTTTCTTACTAGCCTTTGGATCAAGACTGAGAGACTAGACAGCTTCTGAATGCCAGTTAAACTTAGAATATGAACCACTTCAGTGACTAAAACACCTCTGAGGCAGGAAGGACCTGATTATAGAACTGATGAGATGGATTAATTATTTCTTATATTCAGATGCTGGCAGAAGAAAAGAACATTTCTGCCAGATATGCAGAGGAAAGAGATCGTGCTGAAGCAGAGGCAAGGGAGAAGGAAACCAAAGCACTGTCTCTGGCTCGGGCTTTGGAAGAAGCCCTGGAAGCTAAGGAAGAGTTTGAAAGACAGAACAAACAGTTGCGGGCAGATATGGAAGACTTAATGAGCTCGAAAGATGATGTGGGCAAAAATGTAAGTAACTTTCCACACCCTATTTTGTTATGAACTGCACAGGGAACAACACAGGAAAATTCCCTGGTTGGAGAAGTGTTTTTGACACAAATATGGAACGTTTTGAGGCTGATTTGTAACCCAAAATTCTGGAGGAATTAATGCTCAGAGCAAGAGGGTGGTCTCTATTAAGATGAGGCCTGTTCAAAAGATGTGAAGACTTGGAGAGCAGCAGTTGCTGGCCAAATGCCTAATGGCACTTGTGCTGGATTTAAGAGCTTGTCTTACTACTACTACTTTTTCTCTGTGAATATTGCACAGCTCATCTCTCCATTCATCTGCACGGATGTTTGTTTGGTTCTCTAATCTGTATCTTAGAGATGCTGCTCTCCCTGTTCTGATTGTCCAGTTTGGAGCATCACAAAGTGTAGTGTACTGAGTTCATATAATGTCTACTTTTGCTGTTAACTGCTGATTTTGAGAGGGTCTGATTAATGTTTGTGGCTTAGGTCCATGAACTGGAGAAATCAAAAAGAACTTTAGAGCAACAGGTTGAAGAGATGAGGACTCAGCTTGAGGAAATTATAGTTTATTCACCTGAAAATCTTACGTGTTTCCTGTGCTCCTTATTCATTAAATATTCTCAATAAGAGCATAAAAAGAGAGAAGAATACCCTACAATCTTAAACAAAGGTCCTGTGATAAGATTGTCAGTTCTGGCAATATAGTAAGAATGGCACTGAAACATCCCTTATGGCAATTACGACCTTTTTAAAAAGGTTTTTGACAAATGTCAGTGCAGTGGTGAAAAGTGCTTTATTATGCACCTCCAGGCTGCTATGCCTACTAAAATCAGGGCAGCTGTAGCTGATATCTTTCCTTTTATTTCTGTGAGATGAGCCATGCTGATCTGTTCATGGGCACATTCCTTCCTGCTCAGTGCTACTCACATGGTCCTTTTACAGCACTGACATCCCAGATCTTACTGAATTCATAGAAATATCTTCTGGTCCTCGCTGTTACCTGTGATATCTGAGAGTGGATTAACTTGCATTACCTTAATTTTTTTGGCTAACATATACAAAATTTTACACAGCAGGATTTTAAATGCTCCCTACTTACAACTTGCTGAGCAGCTGTTTTATCTTTGAGCTTATAATCCTGATTTGCTGGACTGAATATTTTTAGCAGAAAACTTTATTGATATGTAAAAAAGTGTTGAAGTTCTTTCCTTTTGTTTTTCCTAGTTCAAAGCAAATCTTGAAAAAAACAAGCAAGGCCTAGTAGAGTCCGACAACAAGGAGTTGGCCTGTGAAGTGAAGGTACTGCAGCAGGTCAAGACAGAGTCTGAACATAAGAGGAAGAACCTCGATGCTCAGGTGCAAGAGCTAACTGCTAGGGTCACAGAAGGAGAAAGACTGAGGGTGGAGCTGGCGGAAAAAGCTAGCAAGCTGCAGGTAAGGCTGTATGGAATTCCTAAACTGCTGAACTATACACAAGAAAGTAAAAGCTTTAACCATATACAGAAGTGGATAGGAGGAATGACTATCAAAGATGCAGCTAGGTCTACAGGAATGGTGACTGTAGTTGATGTGGGAGGCGATCTCAGTCATGTACTCGTGTACTTGAGGGGCTTGAAAGAGGTGACACACCTCAGATAGCTGGAGAGCCATGACATGAATCCTGAATTTTTTGGACTATGCAAGAATCACAGTGGCTTTGAAGTACATGGCTTCCCATTTTGGAGACCAAATCCTGTAGGAGGCTCTGCTGACAGCTGGCCTACAGGTTTTTGGCTTGGATGTGGAGTTGAGTAGAGTGGGCTGAGCTCATTTGTAGGCTTGAGCAAAAATGTACTGATTGATGATGGCCACACGTTTCCTTTTGTGCTTCAAAAGGAACTTGACAGATAGCGATTGCAAGTAAAGGACTGTTCCTCTGCGAAATGGAGAAAACAGACAAAATGCAGTCAGAGCTGACTTCTTAGCCACAGCAAAGAGTATTATGAGTAAATCAAGCTAAAGTGCTTGAAAAAGGGAATGGCCCCATTCGTTTTGGGGGAAGCGTTTTGGCAGTCTCTCACTGTATATACAAGTAGCATAGTCTAAAATAGCAAGAATTGGCACCTGGCATTGACCTTTTCTCTTGCAGTGATGCTTTAAACCCAGCTGCCACCCTGACAATCCTTGAATTAATGGTACTGTAAAATACACGGTCCTATAAAATACATGATCCTATAATGAAAAATAGCTTTAAATATGACTGTAGATGTTGGAATGACATGCTCTGCTAAATATCATGGCTAACTCTTATTATGTTCTGTCTTCAGTTCAGGAATGACACGTTTCTAACCAAACTTCAGTATTCTTAGCTTGTTGTACCTGGGATGTGTTGTTGTCTTGCCTTCCACGGAATTTGTTGAGGTTTTCTGTTCCGTGTCAGATGTAGGCTTTGCCATGGATCTGCTGCGCGTTATTACCTTTAGACTGCTTGCTTTGCAGAACGAGTTGGATAATGTCTCAAGTCTCCTGGAGGAAGCAGAGAAGAAAGGCATTAAGTTTGCCAAGGATGCGGCTAGTTTGGAATCTCAGCTTCAGGATACACAGGTGTGCATGCAGTGAAGCTTGAACTTAGCGCTGAAGCTTTGTTCCTCATTGAAATGTTAACTGCATAACAGAAAATACGTTTTCATTCATGGTTTGGAAAGCCCCACGGGTAGAAGCTGTATTTCCTATTGAAGTCTAGTGAAATGCGATGTATGATGATTGCTCAGCTACATGCGGAGCCAGTTTTTCATTATCTAAGATTTACTGCTTGATAGACTGTAGCCTTTCAGTTTCTCTTTTTTATTTCTTAGTCTCTGTGGGAGATAAGTATTAAGTCAAAAAAACCTTTCCAAGTAGGATGTTAATGCAAATAAGGTCCTTGGGGTGTGTGAAAGGCACGAGGGACAATACCCTGTCTTTTACTGACTTAGGCTGAAGTTCTTTACTGACTTCAGCTTAAGTTGTTGAAACTGCCAGTGTCTGGTTTTTGGGTTAAATAGCGCAGCTTGGTACATGTATTCATCACTTAAATATACTCTTTTTTTTTTCCCCTGTATAAAAATGCTAATGGTGACTATGTGAGTAACGTTCATTACAGTTGGAGAGTTCTGTGAGGAACAGGGTGGGGGAAGAGAGGGCTGGTGGTTACACTTTTCATTAGTCTCGGTTATGACAGAAGTTTCCACTGCCAAATTACAGCTGTCTTTAAACTGACCTTTACATTTAAGCAATGCAGTGAATCTTGAAAGCATGCTGTCATTGCAGGATTTGTTGCTATATATTCGTCTCAGGTGGTTTAAAATAGGGACTCTATATGCTTGTCGGAAAAGAAAGATACATTTTGAAGACAACTGCTGTGCTTGTCCCTTTGAAGATAGAAAAGTATCATCCATTGGCTTCTATGAACAGACAGTGGCATGGATTCTCTGAGAAATACGCTTCACAAAGGCTTAAGTGTGCCCCAAATGACTGAGCAGTACCTTTTTGAAAACCCAAATTACGGATGGCTTCATAAGCATGTCGTTGTACAAAACTGCTGAGAGAAAAATAATCAAACCTGAACCTCCAAGTAGAGTAATGGAGGGTGGTGGGCCAAGGCCACACTTAACACGCTATGAACCAAACTGAACTTTGAATATGCCTGTTTGTGTAACAGGAGCTGCTTCAGGAAGAAACCCGCCAGAAACTCAACATGAGCAGTAGGATTAGGCAGCTGGAAGAGGAGAAGAACAACCTGCAAGAGCAGCAGGAAGAGGAAGAGGAGGCCAGAAAGAATTTGGAGAAACAGATGCTTGCCTTACAATCACAGGTAAGCTGTTGTACATGACAAGACTTCTGTGAGGGCTGCACATTCCAGGTGAGATGAATTGGTGTCCTAAACCTCTTGGAAAAATGTCATGTAACTTGCACGTATGCTCGACCACACTTTGGAATAAAATTTTCCATGGACTTTCTCAATTGCCATAGTGACCAGTACAACTAACTGCAGTGGACAGGACTTTCCCCTCCTTGGACTTCTGTTAGCTCATATTTTTTGTGTTACTCTAGCTAGCAATAACACCTAGTTTTGTATTTTTGACTTGTTGCCTTTCTTTCCTTTTCATGATGTACCAAGGAACATTATTTTCTTTTATTTAATTTCAGTTGGCTGATGCTAAGAAAAAGGTAAATGATGACTTGGGAACCATTGAAGGCTTGGAGGAAAACAAAAAGAAATTACTGAAGGACGCAGAGTCCTTAAGCCAATGCCTAGAGGAGAAGGCAATGGCTTATGACAAACTGGAAAAGACAAAGAATCGCCCGCAGCAAGAGCTGGATGACTTGATGGTAGACCTAGGTCATCAGCGCCAGATTGTTTCTAACCTGGAGAAAAAGCAGAAGAAGTTTGATCAGGTAGACTAGCTTCCTGTCATCTTGCTGATTTCTATGATTTTTAAATGGCATCTTGTTTGTGTTGATTGATAAATCTTTTGGGAGCAGCTTGGCCTTTGTTAGGAGTAACTTGTTGCTTCTAATTTCAGGGAGCTAAATGCCATCTTGGAGTCTTGTTAGATCAAGTAATAAGCTCTTTCTATACAAAAAAGAAATTCTATTGGAACAAAACCTTCAGACTATTATTGTAATCCCTCAGGATAGACTAAGAAAGGATGTGAAGACTGAACGATGGAAATAATAGGAAAATTATTTAATCTTTATTAGTAGCTTGCTTTCCTCACCTCATTCCAGAGTAGCTGTAGCTGTTTTCTTACTAGCCTTTGGATCAAGACTGAGAGACTAGACAGCTTCTGAATGCCAGTTAAACTTAGAACATGAACCACTTCAGTGACTAAAACACCTCTGAGGCAGGAAGGACCTGATTATAGAACTGATGAGATGGATTAATTGTTTCTTATATTCAGATGCTGGCAGAAGAAAAGAACATTTCTGCCAGATATGCAGAGGAAAGAGATCGTGCTGAAGCAGAGGCAAGGGAGAAGGAAACCAAAGCACTGTCTCTGGCTCGGGCTTTGGAAGAAGCCCTGGAAGCTAAGGAAGAGTTTGAAAGACAGAACAAACAGTTGCGGGCAGATATGGAAGACTTAATGAGCTCGAAAGATGATGTGGGCAAAAATGTAAGTAACTTTCCACACCCTATTTTGTTATGAACTGCACAGGGAACAACACAGGAAAATTCCCTGGTTGGAGAAGTGTTTTTGACACAAATATGGAACGTTTTGAGGCTGATTTGTAACCCAAAATTCTGGAGGAATTAATGCTCAGAGCAAGAGGGTGGTCTCTATTAAGATGAGGCCTGTTCAAAAGATGTGAAGACTTGGAGAGCAGCAGTTGCTGGCCAAATGCCTAATGGCACTTGTGCTGGATTTAAGAGCTTGTCTTACTACTACTACTTTTTCTCTGTGAATATTGCACAGCTCATCTCTCCATTCATCTGCACGGATGTTTGTTTGGTTCTCTAATCTGTATCTTAGAGATGCTGCTCTCCCTGTTCTGATTGTCCAGTTTGGAGCATCACAAAGTGTAGTGTACTGAGTTCATATAATGTCTACTTTTGCTGTTAACTGCTGATTTTGAGAGGGTCTGATTAATGTTTGTGGCTTAGGTCCATGAACTGGAGAAATCAAAAAGAACTTTAGAGCAACAGGTTGAAGAGATGAGGACTCAGCTTGAGGAACTGGAAGATGAACTGCAGGCCACAGAAGATGCTAAACTTCGTTTGGAGGTGAACATGCAAGCTATGAAAGTCCAGTTTGAGAGAGATCTGCAAGCCAGAGATGAACAGAATGAAGAGAAAAAGAGGATGCTGGTTAAACAAGTATGTATCTTACTGTGCTTCATAGTGGGAAGGGCGTGATGATCTTTTGACAAAGCTCTATGGCTTTGAGAACTTGCTACCAGGAAAATAAAACTCTGTGCTTAAAGATCCCATCCTATAGAAGTCCCAAGCACGGATCTTTACCAACAATACAATAGGTCTTGTGGTGGATTAGCCACTGTTAATGTTAGTCTGCCAGTGATGGTCCTCCAATTCAACTGTACCTTGCCTCAAAAGCACTCAACATGCAAGTAGATTTGGCTGTTGCTGCATGGGTGTCCTTCAAGCCCGTCCTGTTTGGTGTACAGCAACAAATCCATGGATGCCGACATAGACTGAAAGACTGTAATTAAGTGAACAGTTTCTTAAATGAAAAACGTAGCAAAGATTCCAGATTTGCCAGACTTGAGTCTCTTCAGATCTACTTTATGATACTAGAGTTCTAAAGAAATGCCTTTAAAATTTCATGCTTGTAGGAGAAGATAGATCTAAATTAACATTTCTAAAGCTTTAAGGAAAAAGCACCTAATATTTCAAGATTTATCACAAGAAAACAAAAACCTACTGAGAATTACCTGTATAGAGATCTCCTAGAAATAAATAAAAGCATTGACCTAGAAGGCTTTTGAAGTTCCCTGCAATGCTGAATTGCTATTGTCTTGCACTGGACAAGAGCTCCTGACCTGGCATGAGGAGAGAGGCTTGATTCAAAAGAAACATATTCCTTCATGTTGGTAACCTGTGGCACTTCTGGCTCACTTTTACTGTTGTATGAGTTCATCTTAGTTCTTGTTAGTTGCTTTCTTAGATACTTTGCTTCTCTGTTCTCTTTTGAAAAAAAGAAAAGTTGTTGGTGTATACATTCTAGTAGCACATCTGTTTCAAAGAGAATTATTTCTTTTTTTTTTTCTTGAGAATGTGTGGTGATTCTATGTCGTATTTTCCTCTTAGTGGTTCGATCAGAATTAGCAACATCTGCCCCCAAGTCATACCTAAATGTAGACAGATGTACTGGGCCAGAAGCTGATCATGAAGTAGCTGAACAGATGAAATGGAAATGCTTCAGACGCTGAGCTCTTTTCTTTATTTTCCTTTTGTCAGTTCAGAGATCTCTGCTTCCAGTTTGTGGATTTTTTTGCCGTCTGCAGTGTCTTCCCATGTAGCTTGAGTTCTGTAGGCTCTTCGAATCGAGTAATGCTAATTCTGATCTGCAAAGGCCTTTTGGATTCATCAGCCATTTTGTTAGGATTTTGTGTTTGCTCTGTTCCTGGAGCTTGAGCCTGTTAAATCCCTTGATTTCACAGGTGCGAGAGCTGGAGGCAGAACTGGAAGATGAGCGCAAACAGAGGGCTCTTGCTGTGGCAGCCAAGAAGGAAATGGAGATGGATATGAAAGACCTGGAAGGTCAGATAGAAGCTGCAAACAAGGCTCGAGATGAAGCAATCAAACAGCTACGTAAGCTCCAGGTAGGCACAGCAAATCAGCTGAGCTGCTTTCCCTCCTGCTGACAGTCTGTCAAGGGTGCTGCTTTTCGTTACATGCATTTGTAGTGTGAAGGCAAGAAGGAGTATCAGACTCAGCTATGCTGGCACACGTCACAGTATCTGGCCTGAACTTATCAGCCGCTCAAAACTCCTCTCATCCTTTTGTTGCTAAGGAGTTAAGATTGTCCCCCACGTACTTCTATTCAATAGTCATCATTTTCAACGCTTTGCATAAGGATTTACTGAGGATTGCTTTTGAGGCTGAATCTTTAAAATTTATGGTTGTTTGTATCTTTGAATTTACTGATTTCAGCTCAGCTCTTGCTGATTGCTACTTCCTCTAGTTGAGGAAGCCAAAAATGCTCCAGAGAAATAGGAGGAGTAAATTTTAGTTGCTTTGAAAAAGCTCCAAGATGCCTATTCTTTTTAGATTGGCAAGAAGAATCCAGTACTTGTGTCAAGGATTTATTTCCCATTCCCAGAGAAATACTCCATCTTTAGTAGAGGTCAGTTTTCCCAAGGCTTTCAGTGCCATGGCCCAAAGCTGCAGGAGTATGAGGCCGTGACAAGACCATGTAAAGCATAGAGCAAACTGCATTGCCTTTCTGCCCTGTCAACTCTCCACTCTATTCCTTGGCAATCCTACTTCAACTGAATGAGGGCAATTTTGGAACTTGGTCCAGGCGCTGGATGAGAAGGGAATGGAGATTATAGCAAGAAATGCTGGTACCTAGCAGTAGCGGCTTCTCTATTCCCAGAGGCTGAGTCAGTTACAGAGTTCATACCTGATCCCTGTACACTTTCATGCAAGCACCTGAAATAAGTGGTCTCATGACTGGTGGTATTGCGAAGATGCAGGTACAACTTAAATGCAGTTTCTCCAGCTTTATTCTTTTAGCATCTGAAGTCAAACTTGTGTGAATTAAGATATCAGTCTGTGTTAAGTGTCTTACGGGAAGGATAAGTATGTGCTTCTACGTTATATGTGCAAAATGGTGAATTGTGGTACTTCTACACTGAGAAGTTTCTTACCTTGAGTACTTGTAATAGGTTTTATCAGTCAATTTAAGTAAATAGGTTTGTTTTTTTCCAAGACAATTGCAAGAGCATTACCTATCTACTACAAAGGTATCTCTACTACCTCTACTAGAGGTTTTTTCCTACAAGAAATATACTAATAAATGAAGTGAAGTCTTCTAATGGGGTATTTCTGATGAGGAGTGAGTGATGGAAAGATGAGAAAATGAAGGGTTTAGACTGAAAGAGGGTAGATTTAAATTGGATATAAGAAAGAAATTCTTCACTCTGAGGGTGATGAGGCACTGGCCCAGGTTGCCCAGAGAAGCTGTGGCTGCCCCCTCCCTGGCAGTGTTCAAGGCCAGGTTGGATGGGGCTTTGAGCAGCCTGGAAGGTGTCTCTGCCCGTGGCAGAGGGATAGAACTCTGATCTTTAAAGGTCCTGTCCAACCCAAACCATTCTATAATTCTATGAAAATAAGAACTGAAAATAAATATATTTAAGTGGAATGAAGCCACTTTAGGAGGAAGGTCTTGCCTCCTAAGGGCAAAAAAGCTTCAGAGCTACTAATAAATCTTGTGGTTGTCCTGCTGTATCATGGCTTATTCTTTCCTCTGCTCTCCAACTGCAGGCTCAAATGAAAGACTACCAGCGGGAGCTAGAAGAAGCCCGTGCATCCAGAGATGAGATCTTTGCACAGTCCAAAGAAAGTGAAAAGAAGCTCAAAGGTCTTGAAGCAGAAGTACTCCAGCTCCAAGAGGTGAGATTGATATCCAAGAAATCTGTTTTTCTTTCTAGAGAAAAGGGGAAGGCCAGAGTGTGTTTGTTTTTTTTAAAACAAAAAAAAAAGTAAAAAGCCATCCAGTGAGTTGAACAGAAAAGTGGGAGCCTGGAGATGTTTCTCTTCCTCACTGCCCCAGGTCATTAGTGAGCTTCTTATAGCTTTGTAGGAATCCTTCTAGTAGTCTGGACTTCCTTTCCCTGCCTGGGTAGCAGGGAAGCCTTACTACTGCTTAAACAGATTTCAAGCCTCACTGAAATTTGCAAGGTGGTTTGAGAGTCTCTGGAAGCTGTGGTGCACAGTGTCAGTACTAAAACTGGTCACTGGAAGTATATAAAAACCTAACAATCTCTCCAGTACCTCAGTGGACCATTTAAGTCTGTGGAGGTTTATCTCTCTGCTATCTGAGGTCCTCATCCCTTTCTTTTACGGGCATCTGTTCCCTCATTGTTGGCAATTCATGTAAGAGCTCCAAGTCGTGCTACATATCGCTGTCACTTATCTCCGATTATCTCCGTTGTCTGCCACAAGGTTAAACGTTTGAGGTTTGAAGGCAACAGAATTGCCTTGTGTGAGAGACGGCCTCTTTTTGCCCTGTTAGCTGCAAAGGTTGAAGCAATCACTCAGCTTACACTGTACTTAATGTTTGAGACTTTTACCTACAACTTACTAGAGCTTCTCCATGTCATTCTTTCACAGACTTCAAACTTGTCAGTCTTGCACTTGCAGTGCATTAGATTGTGTCCTTCTTGGTGAATGTCTGGGTGTTTCTACCACTCAATACAATTTCACAATACAAGATTCAGCGCTGTTATACTTTTGTGCTAAAAATTCATTTTCTATACTTTGCTTTCAGTCATGCTACGTACTCTGTAGGAACCTAAAAAATTTGCTTAATTTAGTGCCCACGTTATACTTAATGAATTAGAGCATGTGACAGAACGGTTTTCTCCTCCTGCTTAGGGCTTGAATGTTACTGGCCTTTTCAGGGGACGGGGAGAAGTAAATTCATAGTAGTCATGTGGCAGTTACGGGAGGGAAAGATCAAGGTGATGCGTCCTCCTAGCTTTTATAGCTGTTGGTTCTGTTTATCCATTAAAAGACCTCGGCGATATCACACTTCACAGCATCTCCCAGAAGTTATTAGAAGGCATAATTGTTTGCAGAAGTTTTGAGATTCCTAATGCTGTAATGAATATTTCCTAAACCTTCACAGGAGTTTGCTGCGTCTGAAAGAGCTCGTCGTCATGCTGAGCAAGAAAGGGATGAGTTGGCTGATGAGATTGCAAACAGGGCTTCGGGAAAGTGAGTCATCAAATGTATTAATTGTGCATCTGAAGAACTTCAGGCACCAGCAGCTGCAGTTCTTGGTAGCCTGCTTGCAATTTCTGTATTGACCTGTTGTCCCGATAAAAATTCCTTCTTGTTACGAAGAGAATTGCTTACACAGTAGCTTCTCATTACAGTTTGGAATGTCTAAAGTATCAAAAGCAAAATAGCCAGTTGCTTTGTATCAGATCTGAGCGTGTCTTGACCCAAATACTTCTTTTCTAGGTCAGCGCTGCTGGATGAGAAGCGCCGGCTGGAAGCTCGGATTGCACAATTGGAGGAAGAGCTCGAGGAAGAGCAGAGCAACATTGAGCTTCTCAATGAGCGGTTCCGAAAGACCACGTTGCAGGTGAGTCCGTTGGTGGCAATGCTGTAGGGGCAATCTATGTTTCAGTGTGCAGATAAGTGGAGGATCTCAATAGCACCAAATGATCTTCTATCGTTCTCCTCTGAAAGGTTGACACGCTGAATTCTGAGCTAGCTGGGGAGCGGAGTGCTGCCCAGAAGAGTGAAAATGCACAGCAGCAGCTAGAAAGGCAGAACAAAGAGCTGAAAGCCAAGTTGCGGGAACTGGAGGGATCCGTGAAGTCGAAGTTCAAGGCAACAATTTCTACTCTAGAAGCCAAGATTGTGCAGCTAGAAGAACAGCTTGAGCAGGAAGCCAAGTAAGGAGAAAAAGAAAAAAAAAATCTGTTTGCTTGTGTTTGCCATGTCTGAAACCTCTGTGCCTTAGGTTTTTGTGGGGCTGAGATATGAGCTTCCGGCAAAGGCATTGGGGTTTCTGATCAGGAAACCTACTGTTTGGGCGACACATTTTGACAAGAGATCTGCAAAGTAACTGGGGTTGAAATTTTCAGAAACTATTTGCTCCGTAACTAAAGCTGCTGAATTAACTCTGGACATTAACCAGGTGAATATGTTGACTGGTAGTCCCAGGATGCACAAGGTGATGCAGAAGTTTCTTGAGACAAGATGAAACATCGCCTTGAGACACCTGGTCTCTTTGGTTAGAGGAAGCCAGTTGAAGAGCTTAGGTGTGACAGCTTTAGTTGGTTGAGATGAATCCTGTACTCTGCAGAAGTCTTTCTGCAGTGAGCTCTTCCTGTTTATCTTTGTCATCTTGATCCTCCAAATATATGTATTTGTTTTAAGCTAGTTCCTCCCAGAATGTGAAGGTCTTATAACAATCTTTGTTCTTTTTGTGCTTTTGGCTCTATGGGAGGAACATGTTACTGGTTAGCAATAACTCTGTAAGAAGCACCTTGATATCCCTCTTTTGAGCCTGCATACCATACTGGTATTGCTCCAGTGCTAAGGCTTCATGTTTTCAAAGCTGCATCCCAGCCAACCACCAGCACGCTAAAACTGTTGCTGCTGTTGATGGTGGCAGGCGTGTTAGGAGAACTCAAGTATCAGTTACACCATGAGGCGAGAGCCTTTCAGAAGGAACAGATTTTGTCTTCCTGGCCTTCAAGTACTGGGACAAATGACGGCTTTTGATTATTCTAGGGAAAGAGCAGCTGCTAACAAACTGGTCCGTCGTACGGAGAAGAAATTGAAGGAAGTCTTCATGCAGGTGGAGGATGAGCGTCGACACGCAGACCAGTACAAGGAGCAGGTAGGTGGAAGGGCTTAGCTTTTGAGGCCTATTTCTCAGAAAAGGTAAATAAAACCATACTTTAAGTAGAAAGGGCTTGCTAAGAAGCATGTTAATGAAAAGATTTTGGGGAATCTATCTTGATGACTAAACCACTAGAGTAGTTCCCAGTGGTCAAAACCTCCCCGTGATAGCTCTGATGTGATGGTCCGTTACGCATCCTGCTCTCCCAGACCCAGGAGCTCTGCAGTGTTTCCAGGAGCCCAGGCTGGAATCTGCAGTGAGGCTGTGCTGGTTCATCTCCAGCTGGAGTGGTTGGGTGGACAGGACGTTGGCTAACTCCTGGTCGTGGCGTTGCAGCTGTCTAGTTTGATCCTGAGTCCCTGGGTTTATATTTCAGATGGAAAAGGCAAATGCCAGAATGAAGCAGCTCAAACGCCAGCTGGAGGAGGCCGAAGAGGAAGCCACACGTGCAAATGCTTCCCGACGTAAACTTCAGCGTGAGCTGGACGATGCCACAGAGGCTAACGAGGGCCTGAGCCGGGAGGTCAGCACCCTGAAGAACAGGCTAAGGTAGGTGGTGCCAGTGGCGGTGGGCAGGGTTTGTCTGAGCCCTCGTGTGCCCACAGACTCTCCGCAGTGCATCCTTGGGGAGTATCCAGCTGTGGCACTGCTGGTGTTAGGGATGTTCAGCTCAGGAAGTGTGGGCTGGATGAGTGCTCGGTGTGGTGGATTGAGAACCGGCTGAATGGCAGAGCTCAGAGGGCTGTCATCAGCGGCGCCGAGTCTGGTTGGAGGCCGGTAACTAGTGGTGTGCCTCAGGGGTCAGTACTGGGCCCAGTCTTGTTTAACTTCATCAGTGACCTGGATGAAGAGACGGAGTGTACCCTCAGCAAGTTTGCTGATGACACCAACCTGGGAGGAGTGGTAGATACACCAGCAGGCTGTGCTGCCATTCAGCGAGACCTGGACAGGCTGGAGAGTTGGGCAGAGAGGAACCTGATGAGGTTCAACAAGGGCAAGTGCAGGGTCCTGCACCTGGGGAGGAACAACCCCACGCACCAGTACAGGCTTGGGGCGGACCTGCTGGAGAGCAGCTCTGCAGAGAGGGACCTGGGTGTTCTGGTGGATGACAGGTTGACCACGAGCCAGCAGCGTGCCCTGGCTGCCAAGAAGGCCAATGGTCTCCTGGGGTGCATTAGGAGGAGTGTGGGCAGCAGGTCGAGGGAGGTTCTCCTTCCCCTCTACACTGCCCTGGTGAGGCCCCATCTGGAGTGCTGTGTCCAATGCTGGGTTCCCCAGTTCAAGAAAGATGAGGAGCTACTGGAGAGAGTTCAGCGGAGGGCTATGAGGATGGTGAGGGGACTGGAGCATCTCTCCTACAAGGAGAGGCTGAGGGAGCTGGGCTTGTTCAGCCTGAAGAAGAGAAGGCAGAGAGGGGACCTTAGAAATGCTGATAAATATCTGCAGGGTGGGTGTCAGGAGGACGGGGCCAGACTCTCTCCAGTGGTGCCCAACGACAGGACAAGGGGCAATGGGCACAAACTGAAGCTGAGGAAGTTCCAGCTGAACATGAGGAAGAACTTCTTCCCTCTGAGGGTGCCGGAGCCCTGGCCCAGGCTGCCCAGGGAGGCTGTGGAGTCTCCTTCTCTGGAGATATTCCAGACCCGCCTGGACGCGGTGCTGTGCAGCCTGCTCTGGGTGACCCTGCTTGGGCAGGGGGTTGGGCTGGGTGACCCACAGAGGTCCCTTCCAACCCCCACCATTCTGTGATTCTGTGATTTTTCCAGTGGCTGGTACCAATCCCTTTTTTTCCCATACCCACTCCAGTGGGAATGTCTCAGCATTTTCCTTGAGAGCAGCTCTTGGAGATCAAGGTCTCTACCGAGTACAGATGGGAGACAGCAGTGGTGAGGTTGCTGCAGAACAAAACCATCTCGGGGGTAGAGAGAGGCTTATAGGAGCGGCAGGAGGGGTGCAGCGCAGCGCTGCACAAACGAGTAGTTGGTATTATTTTAGAGACCCTGCTGTGTTTAGGACTTGGTCTGTGCTCGGTGCTTGTACAGAGGCAATATTTTAGGTTGCTTGGGACTTGCAAAATTAAGATGATGGTACGCGCTAAGCAGGAATACCAGAATACCGGAATGTTTGCGCACAGCCTGTCTTCTCCTTGGTCAGAGAAGGGGTTTCAAGAACCTGAGTGTGAAATTTGCCCCGTGGCTGGAGGCAAACTGTTCCCCCATGGTTCAGTGCGGAGGTCTTCCCAGAGCAGCCACCAGCATCGGACCGTGGGCTGTGGGCGAGCCACAACCCTTCATGGATTGTCTGGTTGCTGTTGGCAGGAGGGGGGGCCCCATCACCTTCTCCTCGAGCCGATACGGGAGACGCCAGCTGCACATCGAAGGGGCCTCGCTGGAGCTCTCGGACTAGGACGCGGAGAGCAAAGGCAGCGATGTGAACGAAGCGCAGCCGGCGCCCGCCGAGTAGAGCCCCGTCTGTACCCTGCTTCAGATATAGTTACAACTGCTTTTTTTCTGCAGTAAATAAAATGGAGTTGTCTCTGTTCAGTGCATCTATTTTCCAGATACTCATTGTATAGCCATTTTATAAAGCATCATGTGAAGGATGGAACTTTTTTTTTTATCAACACGGAAACTTCATTCCCAGAGGGTAGGTGGTTGGGGCAGACCCGTCGTCATGACTATGCATGCTTTGTTGTACAGACAGCATCCTTCCGTTTCTCCTGTGCTCAGGCGGCCCGTGGCTGTATCGAGTCTGGTGGATCATTGAAGACCAAACTGCACCTGTATTTTTTTTTTTCTTTTCTCCTAATTGTTGTGATCAGCACACAATCAGCGAGTGAACTGTGAAAAGGCCTTGGGAAGTGTTAGAGGGAGATGTAGGGATGAACGAGTAGCGTCCATTTTTAACCTGCAATACCCTTTTGAAGTGTTCTCAGCACCTGCTTCATCAGTTAGCGTTCCTGCAGTACAGGCAAACTGAAACAGCGTCGCCGTTCCTCATCTGTACAGTACTTCTGCGTTTGTAGAGACCCGCTATCACCACGCCCGACAGATCTGTGTATATATTAAGGCTACTATAATGTGAACACTAGTGGAAAATAAACAGACAACAGAGGCAAAATTAATTTATTAATTTAGGGCCGAGTGAGTTAGCCTTCAAGCCGCAGAGCCGAGCGGCTGCACGGTGCGTGGAGGCCGAGGCGGTGCGGCGGCTCCGGCGGGAGCGGCTCCGGGGCCGCGCGGGGCGGGTGCGGAGCCGGCGGTGACAGGGGTTCAGCGACGGATGTTGCCTGCCTAGGAGCTGACATGCCAGTGGATGTGAATCCTTTTTGTTGTTGTTGTGTTTTGTTGTTTTTTTTAGTTTTAACAGTATTACAGCGAGTAGTTAGCATTCTTTTTGTTTAAATAGCTGAAAAACTGACATTACAGAAAGTGCCTTAGACACTACAGTACTAAGACAACGTTACATATATAATTTGCCTATATAACAATGATTTAATGTATTTTGACTGTGCTTCATATCACGTACCTCTCTAGTCCAAGTGGTATTATTGATATTAGTGACAATGAATCAGTGTTAACTAGGAACCTTCCTCTGCCACATACTCAAAAACCGTGGATTTCCTTTTTTGGTTAAAAGCTTTAACATCTGTCACAAAGGTTTTGTTGTGTGTGTTTGGATACTTTTAATCAAACTGGCTGTTGACCACCAGGCATCTGACTGCAAATATCTTGTTTTCTTGTATACCCATATTTCTAGACAACGATTTTTGTAAGACAATAAATTTATTCATTATAGATGTGGCCGCCTGCTCTGTTTACTTACAGGAAGAGCTATCTCCTGAGGCTGGCGTAGACCTTAATAAACAAGAATATGACTGGAAGCTGCATTTACCCTTCTTCCTCTTTTGTTTGCTCAGGGTTTTTTTTCTCTTTTGACCTAAACACAGTGTAAATGGCCTGGTCAGGGCTGAGCCTTTGTGTTGCCATTAGAGTCCAAAGTCCCCTCCTGCTGACCTGCAGGGCTGGGACCCAGGCAGAGGCCCCATGGCTGCCTTCAGCGGGGTCTGGGCTTTCTGCTGGGCGGTGGAATCTCCTGTTTCGGAGGTCCCAGTGTGCAGTACCTGCTGCCCTGGTCCAAGGCAGTGATGGCGTTGGGTAAGGCCAAGGCTGGCACTGGTGCCCTGGGGCTGGTCCCTGCACAGAGAAGGTGGACCAGCGTGGGGAGCTGATAGGAGCAGGGAGATGGTGGGCTTAAAACTGGAGTGAGAGGAGAGGGGTGGGGGAGAGCAGGAAGCCCCTGCCTGGGCTCTGCAGTCCAGGGCTGCTGTCAGTTGTCCCTTTGGTCCCAGCAAGCCTGGGCTGAGGGAGCCTCCAGCACCGAAGGGCTGCTGGGGACCAGAGCTGATCCCAGGCACCCGCTCCTGGAACCACCGACTCTGCACCTCCAAGCACCGAGTAAAAACGCATGCAGCTTATCATTGCAAATGAATTCATTTACCCATGACCAAGGTGGGGAATACGACCTTTTCACGCCTAGTGGAGAAAAATTGAAACAGTTTATGCACACGATAAAGACGTTCTTGGCCATAACCCTGGACGCAAGGAATGGGGCAAAGCAAAGGTGTTCAGCTGAACCTCACCAGACCTCTCCCCTTCCACCTCTGCCCAGGCAGACGAGGGGTCCTATTTCAGTGACAACCAGCACTCCCACCATACTCCACGGCCGCAAGCGCGTGACCCAGATAAAAGCCTGGAGCATTGCAAAGCACGTTACAGGACATGGGATTACTCACCTGCATCCGAGGTACCCACACGTCCCTCTTTTCCAGGAAAACTTTTTCCTAAGGCGGACTAGGGAACGGGAAGACCGCCCTGCTTTCACTGCCTGATGTATTACGATCAGGGTTGGGGTAACTGTGTGCACTGTGTAAATATCCCTACGTGCTTCACGGGACTGCTACAAGTGTGCAAGCAGAGGTGCTTCTCACATTCAAACCTGAGCTTGTTTGAATAAAACAAAGCCCAGCAGATTGACCAAAATAACCTAAGCATAAACACCATCTACAAGGACTTTGATAAGAGTGCAGGCAGGGGAGTGGGGGAGCAGTGAACACAGAGTTCATGCCTCAAGCAACAAACACTACATGCTGGCTCACATGCTGCCTCAGCTCTGCTGTTCAAGTGCCAAGGCTCTGCAGAGCCCATCAAAGTCAGAGCCATTTTGTTCCCCAACTGGATCAAAGTTAATAACCAATTAAGAAATATTACAACACCAAAAAAAACAAGTATCTATTCGAGAACATCCTCAGGTGCTGTTCTGCCATGCCCGGGCATCTGAACAGTAACAGCACATTCCTGAAGGAACAAGTCTGCAGGAATCTAATCTCACAGCAGACATTGAGTTTTGAAAAAGTAGGCAAGTCCTGACTCTTCCAATTCCCCAGCAAAGCCTCGCTGCAGGCCCAGCTGTCCTCCAGGCCTCTGCTAAAGTGACGCTCCCCTATGTCAGCTCCTGCCCATCGCTGTCTTCGGCTGCCTGCTCAGCTCCGCTCAGCAAGCAAAGAGCAGATGTTTGACAGGAGATGGAGACTGGCCAAACACTTTAACCAACAAAATGGCAGAGGAAGGAAAGTAAGTGGAAATGTAATGCTGCAGCTGAGTTACCTCTGTCCCATTCCCACCACCCAACCACCGGCTGCTCTTTAGGCAGCGGCTGCAGATGGGATGGCATCTACAATCACATGTGGCTGTTTCAGGCTCCAGCAACAATGAGGGGCAGGGAGGAGAGTACAGGGGCTGGGGAGAGAGGAGGAGAGGGGATAAGCAAGGCATGCCTTGCCTCAGCCCCTCGTGCCCAGCCACCGCCGCATGCTCCAGGTCCGACTCCTGCCAGCGCGGCTGGAGCTGGGCGGCTGCTGCAGCGTGCGGGCGTGATGGGGCTGACCACATTGCGGTTCAGAGCTCGGTTCAGCTTACACGTGCAAAGTTGTACAGGTTTTACACGGCAGCCACGGAGACGCGTGCCCAGCACAGACACTGCGATCAGCCCCAGCACTCAGAGACCTCCACAGGGGCAGCGAGATTGAGCAGGAGCCGATGCGGGGAAGAGGCACGGGCCATCCGCTGTCAACAGCATGTGGGCGCGCAGAGGAGGAGGACAGGACAGCAGGGATCTCTAACAACCTGCCGATAAGGACGTCAGTCATTTCCACCCCCTTTTCTAGCCCACTAACATCCTCCAGCTCTGATGTAGAAGTTAGTTTTCAGGAGGGTGGGTTTCTAAACCTTTTTCAGCTACAACCTGCTGGTAACTCCAGGCAGCCAGCGCAGATAGCAAGTGTGATGACAATCCAGATAATTAAAAGTGACCCCACCCCACACAGCAATCAGCTTATTTGTCACACCACAACTCGATATAGCCATGCTGCCTCCTAAGAACAGCTATAATCTCTCCCTAGCAACTACCCTGACAGCTTGTACCTGAAATATCGCCCGTGCCCTGCAAGTGTGAGCTGCCGTGGTGATGCACAGACCCCAGCCAGCCTTGCAGTGCACAGACGACCCAAAAGTCTGTCCCATTTGCACAGGACACTGACTTTGTTATGTCTCCAAACTCTTCTTTTCCAAAACCAGCAAACAACAGTGACTCTAAAAAAACTCTGAATACCAGTTTCTAAGATGCAACTTGCCCCGCTACCCACGTAGCAACACAATTCAGCTCAAACAAGAATGATTGTAGGAAGCTCAGCTTGTCTGCTCTGTATACGGCACTCTTCAGGTCGGCAACTGCTCATTTACTTCTCCAAAATAAATTCTGTATTGAGGATGTGCGGAAAGCCCTGACCACGGGCGAGTCACGGGAGACACACGGGGTCGTTTCTCCTGTGAAAGCAGTTTCTGGCTTCACGGCTGACGCACAGCACAGACAGCATGGAAGCAGTTGCTCCCTCGATCAGCCAGAACTATGCCCTTAATGACGTTTTCTTTTTCCCCTCATAGAGGGGGAAGTAGAGCAAACAGGGCACCACCCTCCAAGCCAGCATTTGCTGCCTGCACTCAGCTGTTCTCACCAAGGGAACCTCCAGATTTGCCATCACGTACTTCCCCCATGTGAGCACACCAGTAGCTATGGCAACTCCACCGCTACTTACTTGAGATCCTTTCGAAGGGCACGTTCACTTCACCAGCAGGTTTGCTGCCTGGGTTGATTTTTTATTACCTGAGATGCAGCTGCCAAGAGATTCTGCAGCAGCGGGACAGGACAGGCACTGACACCCTGCCAGCTACGAGACAATCACGCTTGCTTTGCTCTGTGCTTTACAGAAATCAGCACTGTCACCCTCCCCATCCCCTTGAGACTGGCTCCACAATTTATTTGTCCTATAGGATGAAAGCTGTGGTGGGCTAAAGACAAACCAAGAATAACTTCTGCTCCAAGTAGCATCCTGAAACACACTCCCTTTCAGGATAAAAGCATATCTTTACTTACCCTTTGTCAAAGAAAGAAGTATGTCCCGGATGAGGGTACTTTGTGCCATTGCTGTTCATCACACCGCTGTTAACATTCCCTGAAATGTAGGATTTCCGTGATGCCTGGTCCTTTGCAAAATTTCTGCAAGCAGCTAATTTGGATTCTAAGGCCTGTGAAAGGGGAAAAAAAAAATGACGTCAAAAAAGTAATACCATTAAGAGGAAGTATTTTGCTGCTCAAGTTCAGGCTTTGTCATGACCCCAAGATCACCACGATCAGGAACCCAGTGTGATCACCTTTGGCGAAAGCTGAACTGAATGGGAACAAAGCTGTCATTTTCTCTGTCATCCAACCACAAAGGAAACCCACACAACGAGATGCTGACGCAGACCGCCACACGTGACTCAGTTCCATCAGGGCTCAGATTTTACAACATATCACAGAATCACAGAATCACAGAATCACAGAATCACAGAATAGTAGGGGTTGGAAGGGACCTCTGTGGGTCATCTAGTCCAACCCCCCTGCCGAAGCAGGGTCACCTACAGCAGGCTGCACAGGATCTTGTCCAGGCGGGTCTTGAATATCTCCAGAGAAGGAGACTCCACAACCTCCCTGGGCAGCCTGTTCCAGTGCTCCGTCACCCTCAGAGGGAAGAAGTTCTTCCTCATGTTCAGACGGAACTTCCTGTGCCTCAGTTTGTGCCCATTGCCCCTTGTCCTGTCACTGGGCACCACTGAAAAGAGCTTGGCCCAATCCTCCTGACACCCA